>NC_063346.1:28641722-28699771 GCF_021869965.1 Rhincodon typus | reverse complement strand
TGTAGAGACTGCTGTGTTCATCCAGCTCTACACCTTGTTATCTTCTATAATGTCCAGCTGGCTGACCCCATTACAGTCTCTACATGAGGAAATCTCAGACACATAACCCAGTTTAAAAGATTAATGGATAGTGTTCATGCAGAACTCTGCAGGAACAGGTCATTGACAGCATATCTGTGAAGTTTATGTTATTTAGCACTTCAAGACAGACTACTGCAAAATTTGATACAATCTAATGAGGACCTTCAATTGGGTTCTGAAAGCCTGACGAAGTGACAAATCATGAGAGATCCCTCTCTACGCAAGTAGCACCCTCTATATCTGATGCATCCATCAAGATATCCTCGAAAATTATCCTACTCTCTAAAATCATGCAACTCAATGTTTTCTTAGCCAAACCATCAGCCTTCAAAGAATAAAACATCACAATTAATTTACAGAATACATTTTTCTTTAGTATGAAGTAAAAACTTTGTATTCTATTTTCTAGGAAAAAAATTAGTCTACTTCACTAAAAAGGCAAGCAAAAATCACGGGTTAACAAATTTGCTTAAAAAACACCAGATGTTTTCCTCAAAATAAACTACATTAACGTTGAGACCTCAATACCCACAACCCGAGCTACAGATCTACTCCAAAAGAAAGAAGAAACCTTAGAAAACTACATTAATATAGTATAACTATTGTCTTGGAGCATGGCATAATACACCATAATGAAATTATTTGAAGTAAATCAGCTTGGATAGAGACCAATTTTCTTTCCCAATAAATGTGCTAGCTTGAGGTTTAAATTTAAAATGGTGTCACAAATGAATAGATGTTAAATTTATATTGATAATTTAAACACATTAAGAGGAGTCACATTTGAGGTTCAATTCAATAAAAACAGTAACGCAAACCTTTTTAAAAAAAATAGGATGAAAACAAACAACACCCCTCCAAAGCCTAAGAATTCAAATGAGGTAAGACAAAAATGGCTGATATCATTCATCCTCCCAGAGATCTACTTCAGTTACCAGTTAATCTAAGTTGGCGAGGATCCTAAATTCAATTAAACATATCAGGCCCTGAACAAGAAGGCCCAAGTGTGCATTAGCAATTGGTTCCCAGACCTTATGTCAATACTGAAGGTGAGATGCCATAGCTGGTTCTGCTTCTCCAGGCAGTCTCTGACAGGAATAATTAATCCTTGACTAGCTGGCCCACACTCAAGTTCCAAGAGAACAACCAGCATCTCCATAGAAATGGGAGGTGGTCCTGCTTCTCCTAGTGCCACAAGGACTCTTTAAAAAAAATTAAACAGATAAAACTTTGGGTTTTGCCCGTAGGCTTCTAATTTCTCAAATAATTCAAATTTACATTCATATTTTCAAAGATTCTAATGTTCTCTTTTTACAGATGTCACAGAGGTCTTGCATGGAAAAGACCTTCCTAAGTTAATTTTTTTTCTTCCTTATTAAAAATATAAAAATTGCTGTTTGAGTAGATATACAGTGCGAACAGCAAAGAAAATAACATCTATTTATATAGAAACTTCAATAAGTTGCAGTATTTTGAGCAATACATCAAATGTACAACTTTACAATACCTTTGCTTGCACTTTATGGACTGTTTGTAAAAATAAAAGCATTTTAAAAATAAGCCTTGCTTTAAAAATTCAGAAATCATATTTCACAATTTGAAGCTTAGTAGCCACGAGCAAGGAAAGCCCTTAATGTTTTACATGCTTTAACACAGCACTGGATTTTGTTAGGACAGCAAGAACCCAGTCAAAAAGGCTGGAAAAATTGGATACACTCCATCTCAGACATCTGGGACCCTAGCCGCATTAGAGGTCCATTTTGGAAGTAAATTAGCTGTCATGAGGGCATCATCCCTTGAACAGACAAGTTCAATGCTGCCAGCCAATTAGAGGGCCAGGATTTCTTAGGCCTTGGCAGAGCCACTGGAAGCAGAAGTCAGGGCTGGGACTTCAGCCAACTGAGAGGACCCTTTCAGCATTGTCTTTGGAAGGCAAGTAGAGTATAGGGCTGTTGGGGCTAATTATGCAGACTCCAGCGAGGAGGGGTTGATGGTGAGGGTGGTGTTGAGAGTTGGTAAGGAGTTGGTGGAGGCATAGGAAGTAGACATAGGCTGTTTTGGAGAATATCTTGGCAGGAAGCAGCCCCTAACTAGCCACATTTTGGCACATTTGCCTTGGCCGGAAGCACTCCATCACATCTTCCCACTTCACTAGACCCTCTTGCATCCCAATATAACTCTAAAGGGATGCTAAAATCTAGCGTCAGCATGGCTGTAAAAGTTCAGTGGACTACCATGTGGATTAACTCAACAAAATAACTGCCTTAGAGGTTCAAAAGTTCTACTCTCAAACTACTGGTGAATTTTGCGAACTAAACGTTGCCAATTAGATTTTAGTAGTACTCAAGAATACAGTACAGAAAAATCACTATATAGAAACAGTTTCTGATGACTAAAACTTTTTTGTAAGTAATCTACAATCCATGCTAGTATGTTACCTCCTCGCATGACACCCAAATGCCTTTTAGAAATCCATGGTATATTTGGGTTTGGAAAAGCATTTGATAAGGTGCCATATCAAAGGTTGCTTAAAAACAAGATTTTACGGTACAAGGGTAATACATGCACATGCATAGGATTGCTTAGCTAACATGAAGTAAAGACTGAATTTAAATAGGTCATTTCAAGTTGGCAAGACATGACCATTGGAGTACCATTGAGATCAGTGTTTGGTCTCAATTATTTAAAATTACTTGGATGTCTACAAAAGGGATATACTCAAGTTGCGAATGGACAATGGGAGGATTATGTGGGAATACGTGAAACTGATATAGAGAATAGAAAAACAAGATTTTTTTTAAGTGAACAGAGGTGGCAGAACTCTGACGTAAACAGGACTCCTTGGCCTAGTACATGAATCACAAAAAATTAGTATGCCAAACTGCAAACGATCAGAAAGGCAAATGGAAAACTGGCCTTCACTTTAAGGAGAATATAAAAATGGGGAAGGATTGTATCAGAGATAGTAGGAACTGCAGATGCTGGAGAATCCTATCGCAGCCATTTCTGAAGAAGGGCCTAGGCCCGAAACGTCAGCCTTCCTGCTCCTATGATGCTGCTTGGCTTGCTGTGTTCATCCAGCTGTACGCCTTGCTGTCTCATAAAAATGGGGAAGCTTTGTTACAGCTGTGCAGGACATTGGTGAGACCACATATATAGCACTATGTATAGTTATGGTCTCCATACCCAAGAAGAATACAACTGCATTGGAAGTAATTCAGTTAACATTCACTTGGCTGATTTCTGGGACAAAGGGGTTATATGATGTAGAACAATTCAACTGGTTATACTTATTCTCATTGGAACTCATAAGAATGAGATATGACCTTATTGAAAGATGATCCTGAGGGCATTTGATAGAGTGCATGCTGAAAGGATGCTTCCCCTTGAGCAAGACTAAAACAAGGATCACTGTTTAAAAATAAAATGTCACCTGTTTTACAAAGAGATGAGGGGGGATTTTTTTTTTCTCTCACTACTCTGCGGAATGTGTTTTCTCAGGGAGCAGTGGATATTAGGTCAGTGAATAAATTCAAGGTTAAGTAGATTCTTGACAGGCAAGCAAGTCAATTATTATGTTCAGCAAAAATACAGTTTATTAAAATACAGCCACAATCTGATCAACCACAATATTAATCAAATGAGGGGCCATATGATCTATTCCTGGTCCTAATTCATATATTGCTATAAATGTATTTGGACTAATTAATAGATTCCAAAATATTTAATTTTTCCACTGAATACAGAATATTTTTTGTTTACATTTTTAACTTTTTCCTTCCTTTTTTTATGACAGCTCTCCAAAATAAATAGTATTCTGCAGGAAGATATGGGATAATTTTCTGCCAGGCATCTATCTGTGGCATTCATGACAGAGTGCCCACAAGGATCAAAGAATACAATAGCATCCCCTACAGTCCATGTGATGAATGTAGTTTGCCATTTTAAATTGTATTTAAACTTTGGGGTCAGGCACATTAATACAAATATAATAGTAGATGATAAAGACATGCATTTAATATGAGCAGGTTTATGTTTGCAAGTACACATGTACAATATACATATTAATACAGCAAGCAGTTAAACAGGCAATTGATGTAGATTGATTAAACACAAGAGTGGATATAAAGGGAAAGCAAGGTGGGATTGGTGTGTGGAAGGAGTTGCAAGACTTAGTTGAGAAGCACTACACACAAACTGTCTTAGTTTCTGGTTCAGAATTCAAAATACATACATATATGACACATGATCATACCTGCAGTAAGTTTTAATTTTTGCACACAATCCAATATTGCTATGGATCCTCTTTAATGAGAGAATACAGAGGAAGAAGATACTAACTAATTTTGGAAGACTGGTTTCAACAGAAGTGATAGTCATTTGGTTTCTACAATGGATAGACGATTCACAATGTCAGTTTTACATCTCAGCGACAGTTGACAACATCTCCAATATCTTTTTACTGGGCATTATGAATATACAGGAAGCTAATTTTGAACTTCATCATACATGCAATAGACTAAAAGACAACAAAAGTAGTGGGTTAATATTTTCCTTTGTAGGATCCAAGTGAGGTAGGGATCAGGATATGGAACTGAGGCCACAATCCAACTCCCACATCTGGCTGAGCAGTTCAGAATCCAAGTGTGTAACTAATTGCTGGAGCCTGAGACTTCCAGACATTACAATATTCCAAACAAAAAACACCCAGCAATTCAAGAGACAGCAATGACTATTTCAGCTAACTGCAATGCATCATCACTTGCCACTGATGTAATGTAGTTTGTATTTAACATTTAGTAAATACATAGTCAGCCACTGTGGTTGTCTGGTTGGGATGTCTGACCAATTAAAACTCTTCATACTCAGAATTCTGCACTGATTTTGTATTTGCTAGTTGCTTTACTTAGCAGAGGCACTAAGTTTAGACTGCAGCACTAATCAACAGACCGAAAGTAAAGCAATTTTTGTGACCCCATTTAACTCTCAAACTCAGAAAATAAGCATACAATGCTATCAGCACAAAAAGGTTTTGTAAAGGTTCTCATGTAGTTTTGTGCATGTAAAAAGCAACTGACTTTCAAGATTCAAAAAGTAATCTGAAAACATAGAAAGAGACCCCAACCAAGTTAAAAACAAACAAGTCAATAGCACATCACATTCCCTGTAAACTTCAAATAAATGCACTAACAATATGAAAAGAGACATGGTTTAATGAGATATCAGCAAGGCCCTGTTTCCTTTTACTGAAACCTATCTTATTTTCCAGCTACTTGCCTTTGAACAATTATAGCTGTTAAATAATTGCTTGATTCAAAGTAGATTAATTTATTCACTGTTGACAGTAATCACCACACTACAGAATTACAATAAATACACAATTGCAGGGAAAAGTCTGTCACTTTGAAAGACTTCACAGTTTCAACCGATGACAACATTTAAACTAGAAGTGCAAGGTGATATGCCCTGAAAAAATAGACAAATAGCTGTCTGTAGGCCCAGATTTCACTCGTGATGATCCTGGCATGGACAATGGGCCCTCAATCCCTTCAATCATGACAACAACCTCAAGAAGCCACAAAGACAGAGGTGACTCTTGGACAGATACATGAGGCCCTATAAGGGCTGGAACCCTTCAGCTCTCAGGCAACTGGAATGGCAACTACCAAGGTCACATAAAGCAAGAGTGGTAAATGGATTTCTTCTACACTGGCTCCTTCTGCAGAGAAGCACAGCATTCGAGGACATGTAAGCTTAAGTCTACCTAGTCGCTCATTTATGATAGCCAATGATGTGGCAGAACACAACTTAAGTGTGTCAGTCAGAAGTAATGTATGCCATTGTACAGGATCTCCTGCAATTATTTCTGTATACTGAGTACTCATCAGTTGGAATGCTCTCAAAGAATGCAGCAGAAAATTGGGGACCACAAGTGGTCAATGTCTTGTGCATGCCTTAGCCTAATGTCATGACAGGTTCAATGCTGCTGAGAGCTTGCCATTAGAACCTTAGGAACAAGCCAACTTAATTGTTTAGAAGGGTGCCTAATGAAGGCCAAGGAGAAACTTCTTTTGCATGCTGCATTTAGTTCCCTCATCTAAACTGATCCCTCTAGTACTTCACTAGTCACTACGTGCCATTCAGTAAAAGACCTATTTACTCTTACTGTTTCCTGTCTGCTAACCAATCTTGTATCCATCTCAATACATAATTTTACACATTACTCTCTTATGTGGGGCTTTGTTAAAACCTTCTGAAAGTCCAAATAAACCACATCCACTGGCATCCCTGATCAATTCAACTAGTTACATCCTCCAAGAATTCCATTAGATTTGTCAAGCATGATCTCCCTTTCATAAATCTGATCTGTCCAATCCTGCCACCAATTGCTCAGCTATTAGTTCTTTTCTAATAGATTATTGTACCTTCCCTACTACTGACGTCAGACTCACTGGTCTAATTCCCTGTTTTCTTTTTACTTGCCTTTTTAAATAGTGAGGTCACATTGGCTATCCTCCAATTTATAGGAACTGTTCGATAATCTAAAGATTCTTGGAAGAAGACCACCATTTCATTCACTATTTCTAGGGGCACTTCAAGTACTTTGTGATGAGATTATCAGACCTTCAATCCCATTAATTTCTCCAACACCACTTCTCTACTAATACAGCTTTACTTCAGTTCCTTTCTCTCTCTATAATTTCATTGGTCCTGTTTAGCTGAGCAAAAGCTCTGCTCTCCATATCTTATCTTGCACAGAGCTTACTCAACCATCACTTCTCTGTTAGATAATCTATTTTGGCTCCTGATACTGGAGGTCTTGATTTTAAAATTCTCGATTACCATCAGATAAGAGGGCAAGTAAAACACAACCTCTTTATCCCTCTTCATTTGACTGCATAGGCTTTTGTTTTTAAAAATATGCTTGCTAATTTAGTGTTTAACTTTTTGCATGTTGCAAATGTCATAGATACAATTAGGACAGTTTCTTGATTTTTCTTAAAAAACAAGAAGGATATTTTTTACTTACCTTGGAGTGTTTTTAATACTTAGCCTGGGTAAAATAGTCCAATAAAGATTAAAGTTATAATGTTCTCATAGTTTGATAATTTGGCCAAATCCAAGGGTGAGCTCTTCCACATTTGTCATTGATGTTGTATGAAGATATAGACAAACGCCAGCCTCCGGGTGTTGGCAAAACTGAATCGGAGGACTTGCAGTGTGTAACAGATGTAGACCTTACTGAGGTGTCAGAGGCTATGCATGGCCATAGGTGGATGAATAACGGCAGAGTGCAGTCAGACCAGGTCCTACTATGCCTCAGGTGTGTGAACACATGGCTTCCAACATAAAGAGATTTGCAACTGCCATAGAAAGCTAGATCCAGCACAAAACTCAGTGACTGTTAAGTTTTTGCATGGCCAGGTAAGTGGGTGCTGGTCACCTGGTGCCCTCTCGAGATGCATCTCCATCTCTGGTAAACACCAAAGATACCCTCGTACACAAGATGCTGCAAATTGCCACATATAGCGTCATATCTCAAGGTGCTCACAGGATAAACAGGTGCCCCTCAGTCTCTCTGCCGGTGATTCAATTACATGTCCAGTGGAAGTAGAACAAAATTAAACTTCTGAGCTGTTGAAAAAGTTGTGTGTTGGGGCCCTATAAAACAGAGAAGCCCAGAGGACAGATGCCAAGGTCCTTATGTGGCCACAGGACACTACGTCGAACAGCCAGTTCCCACTACAGCTACAGATGGAGACATCACACCTCGCTGGAGGACTTAGAAATGCATTAGAAAGAGCACATAAATGCATCAGGGTGCAAAGATGTTTAAACCTTTGATGTTCATGAATGATTACTTTACTTCATCAAATTATGATTGTGTGTTTATTCATGAACTTTATTCAGTGTCTCAAGGCTACTGAATAGCTTTGACAACCCTTGCACCCTTATACCTGTTGTGGTGTTAAGGTCAACTGTGGCCATCTCAATATAGGGGCACTGAGCTCGGACATGATGGCTGACAGACAGCAGCAAGTAATATGAGACACTTAGGAGAAATGCCTATGTTTATAAGCAGCATACTGTCCAAAGGACCTTATGCCTACCTTCTGAATTTTGTCGTCATGAGCCTCCCTAGCACACATCTTCAAGACTGCAAGCTCTTTTGGTGCAACCAGATTTTCCTGCACTTCTTGTCACAACAGGAACAAGTCTCCTACATATCCTCTGAATGCATGGTGTCACGTTTCTGCTGCGCTAGGTTGCAGGGAAGGTAGTAGACAAAGATTCTGGAAAACCTCACTGGGGCATATTGCAGGGTTCCTCTGGGACATCTGGGAAATGAAATTTCATCGTCAAATCCTGCTGTCTGTTCGATTGTGGTCTGGGTCAACCCATGGCAAATATTATACTATTCCTCAGCTTTAGTGTGAAAGGTCATCAGCAAAGACAGACGACAGCCATGTCTCGTGGGTACCCCTTGTCAGTGAGGGATCCATCCACTGCAACGTGTGAGGGACTTAAACAATGGCAGCAGGGGGCTCTGGCAAACATATGCATCCTGAATGCTGCCCAGAGAACAAATGAACAAACCTGCAGGATACATCTTCAATGATCATATATCAAATAGACATTTATAGAGAGAAGAGAAAGTCCATCCTGTCAATGAATGCAACAGGTTGGTGCAATAGAGCTTTGATGGTCATGTGCAATCTACTATATGATAACATTTGTGGAAAACTTGTAAAGGTCCAAATCCAACAGACTTCTCGGTCCCATCATCAGGATCACTTCAGAATTGCAAAAACTCTTCAGCCTTCTTAAACAATATGGCAGTCACTGTCTTAATGCATTGCTTTGCAACTACTTGGGATATCCCCACTCCTCCCCAGCAGATTCTTGGATGGAGCCAAACATGGTTAAATTCAGTGCTACTGTGATTTTCACTGGCATTAAGGACCCACCCAATCTCATTGTGCAATGCTACAGAACAATATGAAGTCAAAGATCATTGGCAGACTCCCAGATCGCAGTCTTCTCGGCACAGTCACCGACAAGTAATACATCCAACTTCTATATAGTCGAGTACATGACACATCATTTGCTGCCTCTATCCAACTGTTTTTTCATTCAGTTATCAGATATGAGCATCACTGGCTAGCCGCATTTATCGTACAAATGTCAATGTAACATGGTGAGCTGCCTCCCTAAACTGCTGCAGACCATTTTTGTAGAAAAGCCCACAATGATTTTTTTTATGCGTGTGCGGGGGGTGGGGTTCCACATTTCTGACCCAACGACACTGAAGGATAATTGATATATTTCCAAGTCAGGGTGGTGAGTGGCTTGGAGGGGTCGTGCAGACGATGTTATCCTATGCATTGGTTGCACTTGTCTTTCTAGGCAGTAGAGATCATGAATTTGGAATGTGTTATCTAAGGAACATTTGTAATTTTATGCAGTGCATCTTATAGATTGGACACACTGCTCCTTAGTGTCAGTAGTGGAGGAAATGAATGTTTGTGGATACAGTATCAATCAAACAGGCTGCTTTGCCTGGATAATTTCAAGCTTCTTGGCTGTTGTCGGAGCTACATTCACCCAGGCAAGTGCTAGGTATTCAATTACACTCCTGACTTGCACCTTTGTAGACCGTGAACAGGCTTTGGGGAGTCAAGAGGTGAGTTAGTCACTGCAGGATTCCTAGCCTCCGATCTGCTCTTGTGGCCACAGCATTTGCATGGCTAGTCCAGTTTATTTTGTTGTTCCCCATGGTGTCCTGCGGTGGCCTGCCTAGCCATATTTTGGTCCTTTTGCTCTCCTACTACCCATAGTGTATCCCTCATCCACACCTCTCCTTCACGGGTGTGGGTTGAGAAAGATTTGGTGGTTGAGTCTCATCATTGGGTGATACCCTTTCCACCAGCTGCTGCTCTTGGATGCAACATTCAAATGTTGCCCCTTGACTTCTCAGAGCTTCTCCTTTACATCTATGTTAACCTTCTCTCTCCTTTTGACAGAAAATTTCAACTCGATGCAAAGGAGGCCCAAAATAGCTGAAATTCTCCTTAGAGACTAAGGCCTATCTGGAAACTACCACTTTTTAATTGTCAGGTAACAATGACATGTAGTCAACCTTCATTGCTCCTTAAATTCAGTGAACAGCATTTAATTCAATTCAGAGATAGTTAATTCAACTTAATAATGTTTCAAACAATCCAAATTACTTGTTGGGTGCCTCACTGTTCCCAATCACCCACATGATTTATTTCAGAGTTCACAATGTCAGACCTCCAGTGGAATTCTATGCATGCTGCCCCATCTACCACTCTAAACACACACACATGCACCCTGTCACAGTTTCAACTCCAGTGGCCTGCTTTAAATTCCGGCAAAGTTTGTAGAATTAGGCAAGGCTAATTTTAATGCAATGAGGCAGAGACTGTCCATAGTGAATTGTGGAAGTCTATTAATTGGTGAAATTAAAGACACTGGAAGATACTCAAAATTTAGCAATTCAATACAGAACCAGGTTACATCCCTGAGGGAAAAGAGTACCATTTTCAAAGACAACAGCCTTAGGTGACTGAAGAATTAACAGACAATATAAAGCTAAAAGAAAAAGCATACAAAATGTATATAAAATTCAAAAAGTAGTTCAAATCCCGGTGAACAAAGAACAATGAAAAGTGAAAAATCAGACAGCAAGACCTTAAGAAGGAAGTATGAAAATAAATTCACAAAGGATGTCAGAATCTCAGCAGAGTGTTTTATAACGGTATTATAAGAAAAGAGATGGCGGTCAGGAGTGAAGTGAGCCCTTGACAACAGGTGGAAGTAAAATTATCAATAAGGAGATAACAAAGTGTAGAGCTGGATGAACACAGCAGGCCAAGCAGCATCAGAGGAGGAGGAAAGCTGACGTTTCGGGCCTAGAAGACCTTGGCAGAAGACATGTGTCATGCCACACATCCCAAGGAAACAAATATTGTAAGAAGATACAGGATTCACCAATATTAACAATTTTATGAAGTTGCTTCATATTCATTCTTGCTTAGAGGCCTTCAGATTTGAAGTTGGAGGAAAATTGATTTATTTCAAAGCTTGTTGAAATACCTGGAATGCCTTCTTTGAAAGAAGTTACTGAAACATCACTATAGACATTGGCATTTTTGTTTTAGAAACAAGGCTTCATATTAATCATGATTGGCCATAACTGCAGGTTCTGCCGCTGACCTCACTGGTGCTGTCTGAGTAATGATGAGATGGAGTGTGCTTTGGTATCTGGAATTAGTTGGGAACAACAAGCCTGAGTGGAAGGGCTGCCAGGTTCATATCATCTGCTTCTGAAAAGAAAATCCTTTTGTCATTTTGGGGGAAACATATTTGCCCTTTTAAAAGCGTGACTGAAGAAAGGAGCGTGACCACAGTGAGAAGAGACTTCAGCTGAGTGAGTACATCTGGGAATTTGGTTCGAAGTGGGAATTCAGTGTAGAGGAGCTTTAAGTTACTGCAAGGAATAAATTCTCCAAGGTGAGAAGTGAGCAGGAGGAGATAAAAGACACACTTTAAGAGACTATCTGCAGGGGGACCAGTGTGGTGTGGTATCATGAACCACAATGTGATAAGAATGTAGGGAGGGCAGCAAATTGGGGCATATTTATATCCTTCAAAATAAAAGTATGGTCTTTGATTTGTGGTAAGAATGCCAGTATTTTTCTCCTCTTTTTTCCTTATGAATAGCTTATGTCTAAGATTCTGGAAAAAAATTACAATAAAGTGCAAAGAACAGGGATTCTAATATAATGATTTTTTTTAAATGATAGCAATGGCAAAGTAAGTGATGCATTGCTGCTGTGGCACATGGGAGCTGTTGGACGCTGACACAATAGAGTGAACCTGTTTTGCAGCTTGAGGAACCCCAGGTCTGAGTCAAGAAGCTGGAAGCTGCAATGTTGAAGACATTGTGCCAAAGAGAAGGGGAAAATTACCTGGGCACTTTATTCTAGTAGGCCATCACATCCCTCAGATGAGGATTCAAATTTGGTCTGTGATCAGCTACATGGTGTGACTGCAAATGAACCATGTATTGGGACACTAGAGATTGTTCCAAAGTGGTTTGGAAATGACGTATCTCAGATGTAATGTTACTCATCTTTTACTCATTCGTGCAATGTGGACATCATTGGCTAGGACAGTAGTTATTGCCCATTTATAGCTACATTTGACAAAGTGGTGATAAGTTGTCTTCCGAACCACTGCAGTCCATTTGATGGAAGTAGATGCTCAATGCCATTAAGGGTTTCCAGGATTTTGACCCAGCAATGCTGAAGGGATAGCAATCTATTTCAAAATCAGAATGATTAGTGGCATGGAGGAGATGCTTGGCTTCCCAAGCATCTGCTACTATTGTTCTTTTAGATGGTAGTGGCCAAATATTTAGAAAGTGCTGTCTAAGGAGTCTTGGTGAATTTTTACAGTGCGTCGTGTAGTTAGTACACACAGCTTTACTGAGTATCAGTGGCAGAGGGAGTGAATGCTTATAGATTTGGTGCAATCAAGCAGCTGTTTGTCCCAGATGTTGTCAGCCTTGAGTGTTGTTGAAGCTGCACTCATCCAGATAAGGGAACAGAGGTGGGAAGTTTCATCAAACTCCTGACTTGCGCATTGTAAATGGGATATTCTTTGGGGGAGATGAGTTAGGGCAAGCATGATTCTTAGCTTCTGACTTCTTCTGTAGCCACAGTTTTTGTGTGGTTAGTCCAGTTCAGTTTTTAGTCAATGGTAACTCCCAGGATAATTAATCATGGGGTCTATAAGATGTCAATGCCATTGTACGTCAAAGGATCATGTTAAATTCTCTCTTGTTAGATATGGTTATTGGCTGGCACTTGTATGGTGTGAAAGTTATTTGCCAATTGTCAGCCCAAACCTGGATATTTGCTGCATTTGGATAAAGATTACTTCAGTACGAGTCATTGTGAATGGTGCTGAAGATCATGCACTCATCAGTGAGCAACCCCCTTCTGATCTGATGATGGACGGAAGGTCATTGATAAATGCTGAGATATCTTGGAGTTGAAATGACTGACCTCCAATAATCATTACTATCTTCTTATATGCCAGGTATGACTCCAACGGGAGTGTTATCTCACTGATTCTCATTGACTCTAGTTTGATAGGACTACGAATCATACTCGGTCAAATGCAGTGGTGAGGTCAAGGGCTGTCACTCATCGCCCCTTTGGAATTCAGTTCTCTTGTCCATGTTTGAACCAAGTTTGGCCCTACCAGAACCCAAACTTGAACACTAGTGTGCAGCTTGTTGTTTGATAGCCCTTGTTGGTAACATCTTCAATACTTTACTACTGATCGAATGTACATTTATGGGTGTAAAGTGGCCGGTTTGCGTCCATCCTGCCTGTGTGTACGCAGGACATAACCTGGTCAATTTTACATATCGCTGTGTACAGACTAGTGCTTTCAGTGTACTGGAACAACTTGGCTCAGGGGCACAGCAAGTTCTGGAACACAAGTCCTCAATACTATGGCCGGTATGTAGTCAGGACCCATAACCTTTACAGTATCTTGTGTCTCCAGCCGTTTCTTGATATCATGTGGAGTGAATCAAATCGACTAAGGGCTGGCATCAGTGATGCTGGGACCCTCTGGAAAAGGCCAATGTGGATCACCCACTCAGGACTTTTGGCATAAAAATGTTTTAAATCCTTCAGCTTTCTCTTACACTGATATGCTGGGCACCCATTCATTGAGGATCACTTGTGGGGTTGGCTTCACCAGTGAGTTGATTGTCTACTACCATTCACAGCTGGAGGTGTTCAGGACTTAGATCTCATTTGCTGATTGTGGAAATTCCACAATCACTTGCTGCTTGTACTGTTTGTCATGCAAGTAGTCCTGCTTTCTACTTTCACATGGTTGACACCCATTTTTAGGTACACCTCATTCTGTTCTGGGCAGGCTCTCCTGCACTTTCCATTGAACAAAAGTTGATCACCTGGCTTGATGGTAATTGTAGAGCAATAGATACACCAGACCACGGGGATGCAGAATGCTTTTGCGTATCATTCTGCTGCCAATAGCCTACAATGATTCATGGATGCCCAGGCTCAAGTTACTAGATTGGTTTGAAGTCTATCCCATTTTGTACAGTGAAACTGCCAAACAATATGATGGATGGTCGCCTCAATGTGAGGATGGGACTTCATCTCCTCAAGGACTGCGCAGTGGTCACCTTTACATACACTGTCATAGAAAGGTGCATTTGCAGCAAAAGAGATTGGCGAGGATGAGGTCAAGTACATTTCTACCTCCTTTCCTCGTTAATTGCCATAGACTCAGTCTAGCAGCTCAATCAGTTCAGTCAGCAATGGTGTTACTGAGCTAGTCTTAGTGATCAATATTGAAATTCCTGCAGCGAGAGTGCATTCTGCATCGTTACCACTGTCAGTGCTTCATCGAGGTGGTGTTAGACATGGAGGAATACTGATTGTTCAACTGGCCATGGTAGTCAGCAGGAAGTTGCCCATGTAGGACCTAATACCATTAGACTTCATGGGGTGCAGAGTCGACATCACTCTCCCAGGCCAACTTCCTCCCAACTATATACCATTGTGTTACCACCTCTGCTGGGTTGGTCCTGTTGGTAGAACAGGACATATTCAGAAATGGTGCTGGTGTTATCTGGAGTAGTGTGCGTAAGGTACAGTTCTGCGAGTATGACTATGTCAGGCTGTTGTTTCATTAGTCTGTGATTCAGCTCTGGCAATTTTTTCAAGATACTGGCAAGGAGGACTTTGGTTATTGTCAAGGCCACCATTGGGGTTTCCACTGCCTACATCAAAGCCAATACTTGTTTCATCACTTTGAGACAGTTTAGTCATAGATTATAACCAAATGGCATCCTAGGCCATTTCAGAGGGTTGTGGTAGAATTCAAATCTAAGTTCCCAGGACATTTCCAGAGTTTCTGTATTACTAGTCCAGTGACAATACCACTATCCCATCTCCTCTCCTGTACTAAACAGCCAAGTAATATGTAATGGGCCTATTTATTGTTCATCAAGATTGAACCCATCTACCACCAGAGACTTTTTGTGGATGTCCTCCCCCATGTGATATCAGTCACCTAAACTGATACTAGCAACTAGAATTAGTGGCAGTGAAGATACCCAATGCTTCCCAGAACGTTCAAGCAAAAACCAAAAGTATGAAGGC
The DNA here is from genome assembly GCF_021869965.1 of Rhincodon typus. NCBI lineage: Eukaryota > Metazoa > Chordata > Chondrichthyes > Orectolobiformes > Rhincodontidae > Rhincodon > Rhincodon typus. Next base: position 28,684,448 of record NC_063346.1, on the reverse strand, counting down.
CACATTTTCCTCCAATGTCCATCTAATTGCACTGTGTAAACTGTTGGAAAATCCTTTCTCATGATATCACACACTAACTCCCAAATAGAAGGGAAGAGGAAAAGAGGTGCAAAATAGAAAAAAAGTACCAGCAACCTGAAGACATCAGATGAATTTTTTTAAAAAAGTGACCGATGAAATCGCAGATCTGAAACATTAATGCAGTTTCTCAAAAGATGCCGCCCAGCTAGCAGTATTTCCAGCATTTCCTGTTTTTATTATAGAAAGTGACCGTAACTTGTGCTATGTGCAATGTCTCTGGAGATCAGCCAGTTCTTTTGGATTTCCCACAAGTACCAAGAAGCTTTTAAACAAAGCATTAACAACTGACGAAAAGGGAAACAAAGCACTTCTACAAGTTAACTTAAAAGGGAAGCCATACACTATTTCTATAAGCGGTGTTACTTTCAACAATGATTTGTTTTCAAAGTTTAGATACTCTAATGCCTACCTTCAGAATTCAATGTAATGAGTGTAACATTTGGGGCCAAGTTCTGACCACCTGATTGACCACTATTTGAAACGGTGTCACTTGTTTCAGATCCACTCTCAACATCTTCAGTATGGCTATCTTCATGGCCAGGAACCTTCACAATTATTGTGTTTTGTCTCCTCCCTGGCATTGAACTTAATTGTCCCAAAACAGGAAAAAAATACAAAAGTAACAAAGCAACCTGTTAGCCTGTATGTTACTGACAGATCAATAACAATCAAAACTGTAGTTAGGGATTTATCATTAATCATATGGTTTGCAAATTGTTAACATTAATTCTAAAATAATTCTCTCTCAGTAGGTAAATTCTATGAAACCATATAAACATAGTTCATAACTGTATATTCAAAAAATCTGCAAAAGATTTGGCAGATGTCATACATTTTCACTTAATTGAGAAATAATCATTTTAATTCTCCTTACATCTGGGAGCACAGAAACCATTTTTTTATAAAGGGAAAATTAATTAAATGCATTTTAAAAGAACTCCAACTTGCTTGCTACATACAAAGGAACTGCAAAAAAATATCGTACCACTGCACTTTTGAATTTAACAGTGCCAGAAGTACTGGGTTACAAGATTCATCATACAAGTCAAATACTTTCATAAATCTTGGTCTTTTGCTTTACATTCTACTTAGCAAGTACACATTTTTACTTTCCAGATTTTTATTTTTGAGAGAAAGTTTGGAGAACATTTATGATAATGGAATATGGTCAGCATGTTACACGTCTTTTGGGTTTTCATTTTAAAATTTTTGCTCATTTTAAAAAACACTATAAAGAAGAAATTGCCATTTGATGATAACGACAGATTAAGTTTCAAATTTCATAATGCATTAGGAACGAAAATACAGGCAAATGCTAAGTATTAATTCACTTAGATTCACTCAGAGTATGGAGACGAAAGTTATTTTTAAAAATGAATTACAATTGCATTGGAAGCTAGTGACCAAATATCAATAAGCATGTTTAAATAGAAATTGTTTCCAGTTCTTGGAAACTGTGCTTTTAAAGAATGTTCTGTTTGTCTAAATTTTAAAATTTTAGTAAAAGGACTGTCTCAAACTTGTTTTGAGACCTTCAAACATAGCCTCCAGCATACCCTCCAAGATTTAACTCCATGTTTAACCAGCTACTAGAAAATGAAATGTGCAGTACCAGCATACCATAGCATCATTCGCCATTATCCTTGATAGGAAGCATATTTACATAAAACCATTTCCCTGCTTGATACTCAGCACACAAAATGTCTGAATAATAAAGAAAATTACTACGGTGTAAAATTTCCGGGTTTTTTTGTCTAATTATGACTTGGTAAACTGCAATTGGACGTTTTATATAGATGCTAAACATGCTGAGACCTATTGCGCAGAACTGCAACAATCATGTAGGATTTATTTTTCACTGGTAAATACAGAAGATTGTCTAACCAAAATCACAGAATTATTTTAAAAATATTTAAATTTTAGCAATTATCTTAAGTGAACAAATAATAACCTACTATTTTTAATTAATAATTCCCTTGAACAAAATGTCAGTGAGAAGAATATTTACTCAATTTTTAAACACAGTGACTCAATGTATATTTTTGGGGACAGCCACATTATGACATGATTCAAAACAAATCCACAATAAATTCAACTATGAGAATAGCAAAGAATCCAGCATTGGTGATTTCATGCTGTGATAATTTCCTTAAAATACCTTTAAAGAAACAGAGGGAGGCAGAGAATCAAGTACTTCTCTGAGACAGGCCAAAGAACCTTTCCAGTAGGAAGTCAATATTGCCAAAGAAACCTTCAGCAATGAGCAGAGGACCATGATATTGTTTCAATGCTACTCAGACTGTTAACACAATTTAATGTATACAAAAAATGCATGCGGAGTCAGATCATCCCAAAACTTGAGCAATGTGAATGAGGAGCAGGAGAAGGCATAGGCCACGCGGCCTTTCAAGCCTGTTCCACCATTCAATAAGATCATAGCTGATCTGACTGTGGCCTCAATAAAATATTCCCACAAATCCCAATAGCCTTCAAATTCCTGTTTGTCAAGAATCTACCTCGGTTTTAAAACTATTCAATAACCTTGCCTCCATCACCCTCTAGGAAAGAAAGTGTGTTCCGAAGACTTTAAAACCCTCAGATAAAATTCTCCTCATTTTTATCTTAAACAGGAGACCCCTATTTTCAAATGGTACCCCAGTTCTAGTGGCCCAGAAGGAAGAACATCATTTATGCATTCACCCTGTTAAGTCCCCTCACGACTTTAGGTGAGTCATTAAAATTTCCTTTCATTCTTCTAAACTCCAATGGATAGCTTGTCCAAATGTTTCTCATTAAATAACCTCTTATCCCAGATAACAGTCAAGTGAATCTTTTCTGAACTGAATCTTATCCAAATAAATCCTTTCCAAAATAAAGAGACCAGTATTCCGGATGTGATCTCACCAATGCTCTGTACAACTACCATAAAACATCCTATTTCAAATTCCATTTCCCTTCCAACATAAAATATTAATTTGTGTTCTTAATCACTTGCTGTACCTCCATACCATCTTTTTGTCATTCCTGTACCAGGACACTTATATCCCTCCATATCTTAGAGTTCGTCAAGTTCTTTTCATTCAAATAATATGCTGCCTTCTCTATTATTCATGTAATTGTGCACAAGTCCACATTTAACAACATCATACACCATCTGCCAAATATTTGCACACTCACTAATCCTGTCTAAGTCACTCTCCAGGCTCCATGTGTCCTATTTACAACTATAACCTTAAAAGTAGATTCCAGCAGTTTTCCGAAAACAGATGTTAAGTTAACTGGCCTGTTTCTTTTCATGCTTTCAGTCTCCCTCCTTTCCCTTTCTGGAACAAAGGAGTCACATTGGCCTGTTACCAATCTGATGGGCTCTTTCCAGAATTTTGAAAAATTAAAACCAATGCATTTACCACCTCAGAAGCAACTTGTCTGAAGTCAAAGGTGGAGTCCCTAGTTTCCCATGGACTTGGTTGGTTAGGTCTTCACTCCCTTTCACATCCTGATTCATATTTACATAAAACATTACAGCACAGGAGCAGGCCCTTTGGCCCACCATGTCTGTACCAACCATGATGCCATTCTAAAACCTAATCCCATCTGTCTGCACATGGTCCATATCCTTCTATTTCCTGCTTGTTCATCTGTCTGTCAAAATGCCTCTTAGATATTGCTCATGTCTGCTTCTACCACCTCCCCTGGCAGCACATCAAAGGCACCTCCCACATTTTGTTAAAAAAAACTTGCTTTGCACATCTCCTTTGAACTTTTCCCCTTTTTCCTTAAACCTATGCTCGTGAGTAGTTGACATTTTCACCCTGGGAAAAAAGACTCTGACTGTCTATATCTCTCAATTTACTTCTGAGTGATCACCTGTCAGTCTCCAACACTCTAGCGAAAACAATAAAGGTTTGTCCAATCCAGGCAACTTCCTGGTAAACGTCTTTTGCACTCAATCCAAAGCCTTCACATCCTTCTTAAACTGTGACAACCAGAACTACAGGCAATAGCCCAAATGTAGCCTAATTAGTCTTATACAGCTGCAATAAAAGTCTTGCTAACTTTTATACTCAATGCCCTGACCAGAAAAGGCAAGCACGCCATATGTCATCTTTACCATTTTAACCACTTGTGTTGAAACTTAGAGTGCTTTGGACATGGCCCCTGAAATCCTTCTTAACATTAATCTCGAGAGTCCTGCCATTTACGCTATACTTTCCTCTTGTATTTGACCTCCCAAAATGCATCACCTTGTCTGGATTACACTCCATCAGCCATTTCTTCCTCAACTTTCCAACTGATCTATATACTGTTATATCTTTTTATAACCTTCCTCACATTCCACAACTCCAGCAATTTTTGAGCTGTTTGCAAACTTGCTAATCAGACCACCTACATTTTCATCTAAATCATTTATATATATATTACAAACAAGACGTCCCAGCACTGATCCTTGAGCAACACCACTGGTCACAGACCTCCAGTCAAAAAAAACCACCACTCCACAATTACCCTCTCTCTTCTATGACCAAACTAATATTTTATCCAACTTGCCAACTCATCATGGATGCCATTGCAATTTAATCTTCTGATTAGCCTACCGTTAGGGATCTTGTTAAATGGTTTAGTAAAGTCCAAATAAACAACATCCACTGCCTTGGCCTCATCAATCACCTTTGTCACTTCCTCAAAAAACTCAATTGTTTATTTCAGGAATGTTATTTGTATTGTCTACAGTGAAGACAGATATAAAATATCTATTCAATTTAGCTTCCATTTCTGTATTTTCCATTATTAATTGCCCAGATCCTCTGTACAGGACCAACACTCAGGTTATCTACTCTTACTCTTTTCCCTCTTAAATACCTCTTACTATCTGTGTTTTTATATTTTAGTTAGATTTCTCTTGCACTCTAATTTCTCACACCTTATTAATCTTTTAATCATTCTTAGATATTGTTTATACTCTGTCCAAACTTCTGAGCTGCCACTCATCTTTGCAGAATTATATACTTTTTATTTCAATTTGATAGTTTCAACTTCCTTTATCAGCCACTGTAATGGACCCTTCCCTTAGTCTTTCTTACACAGTGGAATGTGTCATTTCTGTGTATTCTGAAATCTCTCCATAAATATCTGCCACTGCATCTCCATTGCCATACCCTTAATCTAATTTCCCAGTTCATTTTTGCCAGCTCTATCTTCATGTTCTCATAGTTTTAAGCTTAAAACATCAGTCTCAGATCTATTAGTTCCTCCCTCAAACTGAATGTGAAATTCAATCATACCATGATCATTACTACATAGGGGCATATGTATTTTGTCATTCATTACATCCTGCCTCTTTGCTCATTACTGGATCCAGTATAGCCTACCCTCACATTGCCTGTAAAGAGTTCTGCTCAAAGTAAAATTTCATGACCACATTATCCAGGTGACCTTTGCTAATTTATTTAATCTAACCACATGTAAATTAAAATTTGCAATGATTTTCTCTGTACCTTTCTCACAGGCCCTGTATTCCTTCCTGTACACCTGTCCTAGAGTGAGATTGCCTGTTAACCACACTGACAAGTGATTTCTTACCTCTACTCAAGCTGATGGTATACCTCGATCTGTAACACTAAAAATGTCATCTCTCTTTATTGTCATACTATGTAACAGAGCTACACCTCCACTTTTACCTTGTTTGCTGTTCTTCCAAAATGGAACATTCCCTTGAATATTCAGATTCCAGTCGCTTTCATCTTGCAGCCATGTCTCTCTAACGATCACCAGTTCGTACATACTTATTTTCACTTGTGCTGTCAATTCATTAGTATTATTACTAATGATATGAGTGTTCTGGCTTTTTCATTCTGACCTTTTACTACTTTTGTAACCTTCAGCCTTATATGTTGAAACTGTTTCCCTGTTTCTGCAGCAAAGGTCATCAACCTGAAACATTAATTGTTTCACTCTCCATAGATGTTGCATGTCCTGATAAGTATTTCCAGAATTTTCTGCTTTTATTTAAACTATAACTATATAGATGCACTAAAATTCTGGAACCACGTGACTAACTGGACTAGAAACAAGGCTCATTAATCTTGATGCAACAAGAAAATGAAGTGAAATTTTAAGAGTTTCACTAACTTGCTGAGAATATTGTCCAGGGTGTCTGTTCCTCTAGCTAAAGGTTCTTCTTGTCCAGCAACTTTGGAACCAATTGGATTCTGTCGATCACTATTTAATATTACAGTGGTTTGTGGTACTGTACTGCAAAAAAGTCAAATAAAAATTAAGATACTTCAACAGAATAATCCAAAAAAACAAAATCAGGGAAGAAAACATTATATTTGACAAGTAAATACAGAATATGTATTTAACAAAATATATACCCAGATCATGTTTTGAGAAAGATGATTGCTCATGAAAAAATAACAGCATCCTTCTGAATATTATTTTGCCGATTTCACTCATCTGTAAACCTCTGCAACAATAAGATGCAAATATCTATTCCACCAGCCAGAACTTTAAACCAGCAGTACAAGTTTTAGAGTTATTTTAGATAATAACCTTGAAATTTTCACAGTTTACCCAGATACTGACGAAGAATATACACTTAATCATGAATTCATTTGAGAATCATAATCAGATTATGAGCATTCTTTAAGTTACTGTGACCACACAAACAAAAATGTAATAATATTATAGGCAGCTGCATTACAAAAAATTCATACAATTAATACATCAACCCACAATGGTCAGGAATGTTCTGGAGGGGGGTGTTAAAACGTGAAATAATTGCAAAATCCAACCAGAACCTACCACAAACAGAGTCTACTTCCAGTTTTACCACTGTAGATTTGGAGTCAGCAGGGTAACTTGCTCTGAGAGGCAGATTGGTACTTATAATATTTAAATAAGTTTCAATACTTCGAGAACTGGAAGTAATTTGAATCTGTCAGCTGTGAACCAGCTTGCCCAGGCATCAATAAACCCAGCAGTTAAGGGAAGCAGAGGTTTGCTCGATCCAGCAGATGTTCATTGCCAAGGGTTTTTGAAGCCCAAGAGAAACAGGAGTGCCTTCCCAAACGCTTCAGCAATCTGCTGTGACCTTTCCTGGCCATAAAATTGGCTCAATTCCAAAAATAACTTACTATGATTTCTTAGAACTTCTTCAACTAGATTTATGAACATAAAAATTAGGGACAGAAATAGTGTACTTGGCCCTTCAAGCCCGTTCCGCCATTCAGCAACATCACAGCTTATCTGCTTGTGTTTACAATTCCATGTTCCCATCTATTTCCAATTACCTTTGGTTCCTTTACCAAATAATTTAATCCTCCATTTTAAAAATAGTTTATGACCCCTGTTTCCAAAGCCTTCTGAGGCAGAGAGTTTCAAAGTCACATAACCATAAAGAAAGAGTTCCTGAAATCTCAGTCCTCAAAAGGTAGGCCCCAAATTGTAAAAATTGCTCCTAGTTTCTAAATTCAACCATGAGGTAAACATCCTTTCCAAATCCACTTCCTCTGCAGCAACCAGATCTAATAAACTTCAATCAAATCATCCCTTGCACTTGAGCTCTGGTGAAAATAAGTTCAGTCTGTTCAATCTTTCTTCATAAGAATACTAGTTTATTCTAGGTATCAATCCAGTAAACTTTCTCTTAACTATCTCCAACACGTTTATATGCTTACTTAAATGAGATGACCAAAACTGCACACAGTTTTCAAGATGTGATCTCACTAATGCCTGAAGCATAATAACCTCATTCGTATGTTCAATTCCTCTCGTAATAAAAAGGCTAGTATCCCATTATTCTAACAGCATTAAATGACAACGTGTGTATCGTTTTCAAACATCTATTTAATCACATACGACTTGTGGTTAAACGACCCTGCAACTTTCCCAGTGCCTGAAGAAAATGATACCAAAAGCCTCGGTCTTTGAGCTCCCCTTCTGCAAACTCAGGCAAGATATATCCTGGTCTGTAAACACTACAAAACATTATGCAAGTTATTATTATCTCTCCATAGCATTTTGATTAAATAAAGAACAAATATTTTGACAATACCAGAGATATAATGCCCATTTCTCTCCCCCCACCTCACAAGATGAACATTCACTATTTGGTTAAATCTTAAAACAATAGAATTTTTAATAATTTGCAAAATTTTGCCTGAAATTCAAAGAGAAGATTCAGTTATTGAATAGATGCACTCTATCAGAAGTATGAAAGCTAAATCATCAGAAATGGATGTTAAACCAGAATGAGCTGGTTTTAGGGTGGTTTGACATTACAAGAGGTCAGCCAACAACAGGTTACCGTTTTCCAGGCTTTGATAAAATTATAGCATCTAAACAGGTTCACATGTATGAAACTAACAAGCAGCATGATGACATGAAGGCACATGTTGGTGGATGGGCATTTGAATTAAGAGTTTCCATTTCAGCCAATGAAACATGCAAACCATGCCTGTGCATGGTATAGGAGCATCTGTTGAGAGACCTCGAGTATTAATATCTCAAGTTGAATAATGATGTTGCAGTTCTAAAAAGAGAATTATTCCACTCAAAACATCAACTCTCTCTCTCCCCCCACAATTTGCTTTTATATCAGATTTCCAGCATCTGTAATTACTTGGCTTATATTAATCTGTTCTTTAGTACTATACTGATTTCTTTTTAAAAGTGGGGTCCCACTATCATATCTGGTTTCCATGTTGCCCCATAAAATATTTTAATCAGAAATGTTGATGTTTTAATATAAACGTGTTACATATAGTGGATGTGTACTGAAGTTTTAGATGATGAGCTTCTCACCTTTGACCATTTCATGTTATATTCCATAAATTAACTAAGTAAAAAGTAATCCTTCTGAACCAATTTACTGCTAAGTGCAGTTTTAAAACAGTGATGCAACATATGCAATTTACATGCATTTTAATATTATTTACTTTGGGTTTTGGATTTTGAACTCGTGGCTTGCTGGTTTGGTTTGCATCTATGAAAGGATTAATGATCAACACGAATTATTTCTGTAGCCATACTAAGTTCTTTTAAGAAAATAAACACTTTTTAAACATAAAGATATTACACTTTAGGTTGGTCTGCAAGATATCTGTTTTGCGTAGAAACTCTTATCCAACAGTCTCCTAATTAAGTTGCAAAGAAATCCAAAACAAAAACAGAAATTGCTGGAGAACATCTACACATCTGGCAGCAGAGAAAGCAGAGTATGGACCTGAAATCTTTACACTATCCAAAAGGTATTCTTGCAGCTGTGGATTTAGAATTTTAAAAAAAAGGACAGCATAAATTCAGACTGTGTCAATTTAATTAGTATACTCATTTGCACAGTTGGTAGTTACAGGTACAGAAATTATGCTTATCACACTAAATGATAAGCTTATGACAACGAGATTACATGTGTTATACTGGTAAGATCAGAAAAAGACATAAAAAAATCACTTGAAGCTATTGCACATATTTACCTTCATGTGTAGATAAAAAAAAGCCTACCTTTCAGACTCATGAAAGCTGATTGTTACTATTTGAACTTCACTCTATACAACATTCAGCTGCTCCAAACCAATAATTTTCGTTTTTGTGGCACAAAACATGCAGCTCACCTGCGAACTTTATTCCACGTCTGTGTTGCACCTAGAGGAGATCCTGCCACCATAGGGACCTGGATAGGACTATTTTGTTTATTAAAAACCAAGTCTATTTTCTCTTCAATTGCTTTGCAAGTGGCTTCCACAGCCTGAATTTTGGCTTCAATACTATCAAGACGCAAACAAATGGCTTGATTAATGTCAAAGAGAATAGACTGTAAAAAGAAAAGAGAAAAAAACGATTACATTTGGCAGTAAAGTGATGGAAAAAGATTATGATTTAATGACTTTCACTCGTTGAATGAATAAACATTTCATATGTGTCCTTTATTGAACATATAAACAATTCAACTTTGGATCCTTGTCAAATCTTCAAATTCGTAAGTGCATTTGGATCTTATCTGTTCAATGACAATGAGTACAGTGAATCAGCTTCTTTGTTTACATGAACAAACCTCTTGTACACTTTTATTCTAAGTTTAAATTGTAATAATTGCTTTCACTTGAATATTGAATGCTAGACACCAATAATAGACTCTAAAAGGAATATTTGAAAAGTTGGAAAACAAAGTGATAGCAAGAACAGAAATTAAATGGCATATAGCAAGGAGAAAATATGTATAAATATTTGATGACAAATTCACAAAATTACTTGTAATATTTTCATACAATTTACATCAGTACTATTAACAATTAAGCTTCTTGAAAAGTGAAAAAGTATACACCTAAGACCATAAGACATAGGGAGCAGAAGTAGGACATTTGGCCAGCTCCACAGTTCAATGATGTCATGGCTCATCTGACAATCCTTCTCTGGACTACCTTCAATGCCAGTATATCTTTCCTTAGAAAGAAAGGAGTCTAAAACTGTTCACAATATTCTAGCTGTGGTCTGACTAGTGCCTGTTATACCTCATTCCCTTTGAAATAAAGGCCAACGTTCCATTTGGCTTTCCTATTACAGGCCGAACTTGGATGCTAACCTTCTGTGATTAGTGGACGAGAACTTGCAAATCCCTCGGTTCTGTACCTTTGCACATTCATTCTCAATTTAAATAATATTAACTCCTCTATTCTTCCTAACAAAGTGCAAAACTTTACATTTTCCCTTATTACATTCCATCTGTCAAGTTTTTGCCGACATCACTTAATTTGTCTCTATCCATGTGCTGACTCTTGAAACATCCTCACCACTTGCTTTCCCAAATATTTGTGTCATCCACAAACTTGGCAATAGTATATTCATTTTCATCATTCAATTCATTAATATATATTGCAAATAATTCTGGCTCCAGCATTGATCCCTGTGACATGCCACTAGTTACAGTATGCCATCCCTATGCCAACGCACTCTATTAGTTCACCAATCCACTATCCAAATGTTATTCTATAGGATTAAAGCATTAGTAAAATCTGTACAAATGGTTCACCATTCAAATGTCATATAACTCTAAATATCACAAACAGAAACATGTGCGCATTGGAGATTTTTTTTCCCCAACATGGAGACTGCACAACCATGAGGTTTCAAAATGCACTATTTCAAAATACATTGCATCAGATGTTTCACTTGAATCACTGAAGTTTAGAATTACTTCCCTTGAAACATTTTGGATGATGATGCATTTTGAGAGAAAATAAACACAGCTTTTTTTATATGAGGCACACTTACAAGTTTTGCTCTCCACTACATATGTAGCAAAGTCACCATCTAGTGGTTTAAATTAAATATGGCACCAGGATTTAAATCAACGCAACCATAGCCCATGATATTGGATAAGTATTTGTTGGCAAAGTAATATGCAGTCCTTGGTGCTTGCCAGTTTTAGAACTCAAAATACCCAGTTATTGTGGCAAAGAGATAATGTAAGTGATGCAAACGTTCAGAAATTACTGGGCACCACAACCATCAGCTTTGCAAAACTAGAACCTTGCTATGAACCTTCACCAGAGTTTCATAACATTACAAATTTATGCAGTAAACTTACCATACGAAATGATAATGAGTTTTTAACAACCCGCAAGATTTATGTTCCGACAATGTTGTTCATTAATGCAGATCCAGGGAGATGATGGCCTAGTGATATTATTGCTTGAACATTAACCCAGGGATCCTGGGTAATGATCTACAGACCTGGATTTGAATCCTGCACTGACAGATGATCAAATTTGAATTCGGTGTCTAATGATGCCCATGAAACCATTGTCGATTGTCAGGAAAAACCTATCTGGTTCACTAATGTCCTTTAGAGAAGGAAACTGCCATCCTTAACTGGTCTGGCTACAAGTGCCCCTTGGGCAATTATGAATGGGTAATAAACCCCGGAAATGTACTAACCCCAGAAATGGATAATAATGCCCATATCCCATGAATGAACAACTAAGAAAAAAAATCCAGAAACAAAACAAACAAATTTGTGGAGCTTCAAGGAAATAATAAAATGCTCCCAGAAAATGTTTACATTGTTTCTTACTTCTCTTATAGCTTTTTTTCTCCCTGGATTTATCAACTTAGTCTTTCCATCTTTTTGCTTTTCTTCCTTTATACAACTTAACTCCTTTCACCTTATTTCCTTTTGGTTAAGGAAATATACTGGTGGTCCTACACCTGTCATTCACCAAAGTCTCAGTTGTCTAATCATCAATTCACCATTCCAGGAATTCACACAGAAAAGTTTGAGTTGAAGAGTGAGGAAATAAACATGGAATGAGGAGTTTAATATGACAAGCTTTGAATGCCCCAATCTAGTAAATTCTACCTCAATGAAACATTCCAAAAGCAATGGAGTTAATGGATGTCCTTAGCCATGGCTCAGTGGTAGTACTCCCACCCGAACCAAAATGCTTTTGGGGCACAGATCGCACTTCAAAGATTTGACCACACAACCGAGTGGGTGCTTTGCTGCTCAAAGTAGCTAATGGTTACCTTCTGAATTCCTAACATTTACCATTCTGCACTGGAGAGAATCCAGACGTGTGCCAATAGGTTGAAGCACATAAACAGTATCAAAGCTTTAGTACACACAGGTGAGGGGCTTGTTCTTGTACATTGATTGTACTCAGGTTGCAGCTGTCGGTTGTGGGGTTACAAAGTCTTTGTCAACATGACAGCAGAGTGGCAGAAGAAATGCACACGCAGGCTGGAGCATAAAAAGATGAAAGATGAAGCAGAGGTCCAAGTAACAACTGCTGAAGATGCAGTTTTACTCAGGCTTTGTTGAATTTTACATGGCAAATGGATTCTGATGTTTTTTCTATTTTTTTTGGAGATGTCTCAGATGCTGATCATGAGAAGATCTTGTACATTGACTTTATGGATAGTAGTTTGGAATAAAATATGAAAATGCAAAAAAGAAAAAAAGACGACTTAAGGGCTCTTGTGGCACAGTGGTAGTGACCCAAACTCTGAGCCAGGAGGTTCGGGCTCAAGTGCCATCTGCAATCAAGGTGTGTGATAACATCTCTGAATAAGCCAATTAGAAGGAAAGAAAAGAAAATATAAAAAGACTTAACTGCTATTGTGGTACAGGGGTAATATCCACATCTTTGAGACCTTCTCCAGAGATGTGCAAGAACTTAATCGAACAGCTTGATTAGAAAATATAAAATTACTTAGTGTTCTTATGATGTATTGGTAGTGTCCCTACCTCTAAGTCAGGAAGTTGGGTTCATGTTCACTTGCCCCAAAGGTGTGTAACAACATCTCTGAACAGGTTGTTTAGAAAATATTATAAATACGACTTCTAGGACAGTTGGTTAAGGAAGAAGATGACATCACTTGTACTGTTACAGTCTTTAACTAAATCTAATATTCGGATCACATTTCCAACTTTGCTAACTTAGAGAAGTTAAGCAACTGCCCAAAATGGCTTTGACAATGATCTGGAAACAGCATTAACCCTATTTTTTTGACATAGTTATTATGTGGTCTGTCAGAGAAATTAACATAATTCAAACTAAAGCTACATTGTTCCTTTTCAATAGAATTTAATATTTTCATGGAATTAGCAGAATGCAGACTTATGTCTGTGATTCCCAAAGCACAGTTCTGTATTTCATCTGTGTCATCAACTTGTTAGGTTGTATAGGTTGAATATTTCCCTTTGAGAAGCAAAGGAAAATGGTAAGACACCACCAGAGATCACACTGCATAGCTCAAAACAACAGAGCCTTTCTTCAAGAATGACATGAAAGCCAAAGAGTTTGGTGACTAAGGTATTTGACTTTTTCACTCTAAATCAGCTTTTAACTTTTTGCAGACTTGAGTGCAGAGATAAGTTATGCTCAAAAGATTAAAGTGCAAAACTGCCAAAATGCAATACTTTATCAACTTATTTTGTAATACATTTGAAAAGTATCAAGCAATGACATTGATACATTACCTTGTAAAATCTTCATCTGACAAATATATACACGCCTCCAAAATTACCTTTACTGTAGAATCTTGGATTGACTGCCCGTTTGAAATGTCTACTCGTTGACGTTTAACAGCTGGTTGTTCAATCCCATCCTCAGACTGATGATTCTCCAAAACTCCTGAAATAGATGTTAATTATTTTAGATTTGTATAAAAGGCTCATCAGATTTTCTAGACACACAGAACCAATGAGCAGGAATAGGTCATTGAGCCCTTCAAGCCTGCTCCACCATTCAAGATGATCAGTGCTGATCTCTTATCTCAACGCCATATTCCCGCTTTCTCTCCATATCTCTTGATGTCTTTAATATCTAAAAATGTATCAATCTCTTCTTGAATATACACAATGACCCAACCTCCACAGCATTCCATCGTAGCGAATTCCACAGGTTGACTGCCGTCAGTGAAATGTTTCCTCAAGTCAGTCCTAATATGCCCAGCCCATATTCTGAGAATCTGACCTCTGGTTTTAGATTGCCCAACCAGGAAACCATCCTCCCTGCATCTAGTCGGTCTAGCTCTGTTGTAATGCTGTACAGTCATTCCTCCATATCTGCGAGAGTCCCGATCCCAAAAACCTCTACAAATGATGAAATTTGCAAGTGCTGAGCTTATTAAAAATAGGTTAAAATTGTTAGAAAATATTGCAGGTAGGTGATTTTTGTTGCTTTTTTGGCACAAACAGATGAATTCACAATTCATGATTTCGCGGATACAGAGGATTTACTGTATGTTTCAATCAGATCTCCGCTCATTTTTCTAAACCTGAGTGAATACAGAACCCCTCAAACCAATCTCTCATACAAGAATCCTGTTATCCTCAGTACCAACCTTGTGAAGCTTCACTGCACTCCTTGTATGCGATATATATCTCTTCTGAGGTAAGGAGATCAAAACTGTCCACAATACTCCAGTTGCAGTCTCACCTTATACTTCAACGACCACTGGGGAGCTCTAAGCATGGTCTAACGACTGTGCTCCCTTTCTAACAGGCCCTACTATCACAATCCCATCAGCATTGTTCATTTAGTACTTAATGAAACAATAAGCTGATACAAAAACAGAAATTGCTGGAATAGCTCAGCAGGTCCGGCAGCATCCTGTGGAGATAAATCAGTGTTAATATTTCGGGTCAAGTGACCCTTCCTCAGCACTTCCAGTTCTGCCACACTTGCTGAGCATTTCCAGCAATTTCTATTCTTGTTTCTGATTTACAGCATCTGCAGTTCTTTTGGTTTTTATGATAAGCTGATAACTTTTTATTCAATATTTGTAGTCTGGAAACTGATAGCAAGTAAAACTCCTAAAACCGTCCATTTTACAAAGCAAGTTCTGAACGCTCTGTCCTCAAAATAAGACTCCTACCAGAAAGTCAACATTTTAGTAATACAAATATGATCATTATTGTTCTTCGCAATTGGAAAAATGTATTTGCAGGTGCCAATGACTTTCATATGTTTGCTATTGGTTTTTCTTCAATTCTAAGAAAACTATGCGATACAACTTATGAAAGGTGTGTAATTTCCATATATATAAATAACTGATACTCCAGTATAAGTTTGGATTTTGAACTAGCGACATTTGGGTGTTTGCTTGTGTGTAGGAGGAATTTTAATGCTTAACTTGTCAATATTTCTGGAACCATGGATTTTTTTCAACCACTGAGTGAGTGCGCTCTCAGGTGATAATGTGAATTTGGTGTCAATGTGAGTATTTTACAATTGGATAAAGTAAACATTGAAAAGCATTAACTCACTTCTGATTTAGAAGAATGAGGTTTTCCTTTCTTTGCTTATTCCTGATTAAAGTTGAACATATGAAACAGGTTCTACTAGGCACAAGGGATATATCAGAAGGGGCAGGAAATAAATTACCTCAGTATAACAGTTTAGCTCCAGACCAGAATTGTTTGGTTAGAATCCTGAAGGGATTGTTTGAAGCTGATAAAGTCTAAGCTAAGTCATGAATACTCAAGGATGAAGCTATCAAACTCTCAAGACCAGGAATGAAAATAAACAGTTAAGTCAAATCTATAGATGGGATAGACAAGGGAATTCTCTCTGGTGTTTGAGCACTTTCAAGTGATGCTGTTAGGATAGATGGGGGCTTTATGTTTACTGTGCATTTTGAAAAATTTCATATTGTCTTATATGTAATTAGCTTGGTCTATTTTATTTTATCTTCATTTCTTGTCTGAAATAAATCTCTTTTATTGTTAAAACCAAATTTGCAGCATTGCATGCTTGTGCTTCAGTGAGCAGTTGTGGGCCACATATCTAAGGATGAACGTGCCAGCACAGGAAAGGGTCCAGAAGAGGTTCACAAGAATGATCCCAGGGATGAAGGGTTTGTCTATGAGGAGTGATTGATGACTCGGTCTGTATGCAATTGAGTTTAGAAGGATGAGGGAGGATCTCATTGAAACTTAGAGAATTCTCAAAGGCCTGGATAAAGTGGACATGAAGATGATGTTTCCACTGGTCGGAGAAACTAGGACCAAAGGGCACAGCTTCAGTGAAGGGCAACCCTTTAAAGGCGAGATGAGGAAGAATTTCTTCAGCCAGAGGGTGGTTAATCTGTGGAACTCGTTACTGCAAAGGGCTAAAAGAGGCCAAGTCACAGTGTTTTTAAGGCAGAGATTGATACATTCTTGATTGGTAAGGGGATAAAAGGTCATGGGGAGAAGGCAGGAGAATGGGGCTGAGAAACATATCACCCACAATCAAATGGCAGAGCAGAATCAACGGGCCAGATGTCCTAATTCTGCCCCTATGCCTTATGAAAGGCCCCCTTGTTAAATTTAAAAAAAAACAAACAATTTATTACCCATCAGTCCAAATTGCAGTCTGGGTTCTGACTTGTCCAGTAACAAAATCAGCTAGGATTACAACACAAAGACCATCAATCCATGTGACATCAACTACAAACAATGATATGTTTTGACAGAATCTCTGACTAAAAAGTGTAGCTAAGATGCATTTTCTTTGTTTTATACATACTTGTCTAATCCTTTGATATGTATATTAAAAACCAACTTTAAAATTGTGCTATGATCGAAAAATTCAGAATAAAAATTCCAAATTTACATCTTAAAGGAAAGACTGGGATTCAGTCTAATTTCAGGTGGAGGTATTTCCAACCTGTCGTCTTCTACTCATACTTGCTGGCTAACCACAAAGAGGTCTGTCCTTGAAAATGTTTATCTTACAATTAGTTGAACAAATGTTCTCACGTTTATGGAACTGCTATGTCCCAACTGATAATCATTATAGGTACTAATATTCCAATCCACCTGTTAATAAGGAAGCAGGGGTTATATCCCCAATGTGTGCACAACTTTTATGATTGCTCTCCATCTTATAGGATTCCAAGTTGGGAATTGCTTTTTTTCCAAACTGAAGAAAATTTGAGCAGACATCACATCAAGAATTTTTGCATAGAATATACCTTCTTACTTTTCATTGAGCTTTTCATGGCATAAGCATCACTTAAGAATTCAAACAGTGCACTTTTTCAATCTTACAGTGCACTGTCTTTTTATCAAACCTGATTTTTGCAGAAGTGCAATAGCTTAGAAGACAATTAGCTAACCTCTTTGCATCATAAGATGTAGAGGCAGAGTTAGGCCATTCAGCCCATCAAAGTCTGATCTGCATTCCATCATGGCTGATATGCTTTTCACACCCATTTTCCTGCCTTCTCCCCATAACCCTTCAACCCGTTACCAATTAAAAAATCTGTCAACTCCTCCTTAAATTTACTCACTGTCCCAGCATTCATCGTACTTTGGGGTAGCGAATTCCACAGATTCACAATCCTTTGGGAGAAGTAGTTTCTCCTCAACCGTTTTAAATTTGCTACCCCTTATCCTAAGACTATGACCCCTCATCCTAGAATGCCACACAAGAGGACACATCTGCTCCACGTCTATTTTATCTATACCTTTTATCATCTTGAATACCTCAAGTTGATCTCCCCTCATTCTTCTAAATTCCAGAGTACAGACCTAAACTGTTCAATCTCCCCTCATATGATGGACCCCTCACCTCTGGGATCTAGTGAAACTCCTCTGAACTGCCTCCAATGCCAATACATTGTTCATCAAATAAAAGGGGACCAAAACTGTGTGTTTTGTTTAGTTGCAACTAAATTTTATTTCTTTAGCTGTAAAATCCAACGTTCCATTCGCTTTCTTTATTAGCTGCTGTACCTGCATGCTAGTTTTCAGTGACTCATGAACGAGGACACCGAAATCCTCTGCACCGGAGCACCCCGAAGTCTGTCCCCATTTAGATAATACGTCGCCTTCCCATTTTTCTGACCAAATGCACGACCTCACACTTATCCATGTTAAGCTCCATCTGCCACATTTTGGCCCATTCTCCTAACCAATTTGTAAGGTCCTTATTTCCTCATTGCAATTTACTGCCTGCTCATTTTTGTATTGTCTGCAAATATGGCCAGAGCACCTTCTGTCCCTGTATCCCAAGTCGTTAATATAAACTGTAAACAGCTGGGGTCCAAGGACTGAATGCTGTGGCACCCCACTAGTTACTTCTTGCCATCCAGAAAGAAAACTCATTTATCCTGACTCTTTCTTCTGCCTAACAGCCAGTTACCGATCCAAGCTAATAAATTACCCCTAATCCCATTTGATCCAACCTCATGAACTAACCTTTAATACGTCACCTTATCAAACGCCTTCCAGAAGTCCAGATATATTACATCTACAGGATCCCCATTATCCACTTTGCTTGTTACTTCTTCGAAGAACTCTCGCAAATTAATCAAACATGATTTGCCCTTCTGAAAACCATGCTGACTATGGCGGACAGCATTTCGACTTCCCAAATGTCCCGATATTGCTCCTTGAAAATCGATTTTAATACCCTAGGATGCAGGCCATCACGCCCAGGGGACTTCTCTGCTCTCAATCTTAACAGTTTGCGAGGTACCTTTACCCTACTGATGTTGATTGTTGTAAGTTCTACCCTTTCTATTGCCTCTGACTTGTCTGTTCTAATAGGAATGGTACTATTGTCCTCCGCCGGGAAAACTGAGACAAAGTAGTGATTTAGCTTCTCTGCCATTTCAGCGTTCCCCTCTATTAACTCTCCAGTTTCATCTTCCAAGGGACCAACATTAACCTTAACGATTCTCTTCTCTTTCATATACTGAGAGAAATTTTGCTATCCTTTTTGTTATTTTGTGCTAGTTTTCTTTTGTAATTTACCTTAGCTCTATATTACTTTTTTTAGTATCCCTTTGTTTATGTTTGAAAGTTTCCAAATCCTCCTGCTAGCCACTGGCCTTTGCAATATGGTGTACCTTACTTTTTGACTTTATATTGTCCCTGACCTCTTTCTTTAGCCATGGATGTCTTTTACCCCCCGCCCCTTACCATCTTTCTTCCTCACTGGGATATATTTTAGTTGTGAGGAATTGAGTAGCTCCTTAAACAACTGCGCTGCTCGTCCGCTGTCTTACCTTTTAACCTTCCTGCCCAATTTAACCGGGCCAAATTTGTCCTCATGCCCATGTAATTTCCTTTGTTTAATTCCAGAACACTAATGTGAAATTGCACTTTCCCACCTCCAAACTGAATTTTGAATTCTGCCATACTATGGTCACTACTCCCTAGAGGATCCTTAACTATGATGTCATCAATTAATCTCTCCTCATAACACAATACCAAATCCAGAGTAGCCTGCTCCCTGGTTGGTTCCATAACATACTGCTCCAAGAAACAATCTCTAATATATTCAAAGAACTCTGCCTCCAGGCTACCCTTGCCAATTTGATTCTTCCAATCTGTGTGCATGTTAAAATCACCCATGATTATTGCTGTATCATTCTTGCAAGCCTGTAATATTTCCTGGTTTATACTGTGCCCCACTGCGGAACTACTGTTGGGGACCTATTGATTACTCCTACCAAGTACTTCTTCTCTTTGCTATTTCTCATTTCCACCCAGACTGATTCCACATCTTGATCTCCTGTGTTTATGCCATTTCTCATTACAACATTGATCCCTTCCTTCACCAGAAAAGCTACACCATCTCCTTTTCCTTTCAGTCTATCCCTCCAAAATGCTGAATACCCTTCGATATTCAATTCCCAGATCTGATCTCCTTGCAGTATCTCAGTAATCGGTACCAAATTGTATCCTGTGATTCTATTTGCGCCATTAACCCATTAATTTTGTTTTAAATGCTTCATGCACTTAGGTACAAAGGTTTTTATTTTGTTCTACTGGTAAATCTGCCTACTCTTTTATAAATCCTTGGTGCATAAAGACAATCACCTGTTGTCTCTCACCTTTATTGTCTGGTAACCATCCGCCACATTGCTGACCTACACTCTTAACTCCTTCTTTAATTTGGATTTTCTAATTTCCCCTACAAATGAACCTTCCCCAGCCCTACTTAGTGTAAAACCCTGTCTACAGCCCTAGTTATGCAATTCACTGGGACTCTGGTCCCAGCATGATTCAGATGAAGACTATCCCATCAGAACAGGTCCCTTTTCCCTATTATTAGTGCCAATGTCCCACGAATTCAAACCCAGTTCTCTTTAAGCCACACATTTATCTGCTCAATCTTATTGACCCTGTGCCAATTAGCTCATAGCTCAGGTAGTAATCCAGAGAATATTACCTATTTGGTTCTGCTTTTTAAATTTTGCTCCTAGCTATCCATACTCCTTTAGCCTAACCTCTGTCCTAGTTTAATCTGTCGTTGGTACCTACATGGACCATGACAACTGGATCTTTACCATCGCACTCCAAGCTCCTCTGTGGCCCAACAATAATATATGCATTTTGTAGGTGTGGCAATTTATTTTTTAAATGACAGGCACTTCTCTCTAGTATAGAACTTTGAACTAACATCAGTATCTTGGAAGTTTTCACAATTTCTTAGATAAAGTTCCTCTCACATAGCTGTTCATGCTAGGCAACTGTAAGAAAGACAAGTTTTTTCTTTTTGGATGGAGTTGGGGGAATGCAAGTTTATTAAAGCATTTTCCTTATGTTTCTAGTGCCATACGGAAGAAGGTTTGCTCAGTCTGGTTCTAGGCAAGGACATGGATCATGGGGAAAAACATCACAAGCAAAAGATTTAGGAGACAGTAAAAATGGTACCAACTTTTTACAATAACCATCAGGATAGCTGAGAGAGAGAAAAAAAAAAATCAAGAAGCAATTCAAAAGAAACAATTAATTAGGGGAGGACCAATTTCAGTAGGTAAGGAGAATGGATCTGGCCAATGTCAACAGGAATTAATGATTTCTGGGCAAATCAAGCATGCCTTTAAGTGGCAGATGGTTCAGATACAGTCAAGGCACATTCTCTGAGGAACAGACTGAAGGGCAAGTTTGGCAGCAGTAGGGAACCCTGAATGACAAGAGATATTGAGGCTTTGACCAGAAAAAAGAAGCAGGCATGGCTCAGGAACAGGCAGCTGGGATGAAGGGAATCCCTGGAGGTATATAGGGGATACCGGTTTTTACAGGAGGGTAAAAAGGGGGCACAAGATAGTTTTGGCTGAGAAGATTAGGGTGAATCCAAAGAGATTCTTTAAGTATATTAAAGGAAAAAGAATAACTAGAGACGGAACAGGACCCCTCAAGAACCAAACTAGATATGTATGTGTAGAACCTCAGGAGATGGGCGAGGTCCTCAATGAATATTTTTCCTACATTTACCATGGAGAAAGACATGGGAACTTGGGGAGGTTAGTGGCGATATCTTGGGGACAGTCCATATCACAGTAGAGATGGTGTTGGAAGTATTAGAATGTATGAAGGTGGATAAATCTTCTGGTCCTGATCAGATATATCCAAGAACCCTGCAAGAGGGTAGAGAAGAAATTGTGGGGGCATTGGCTGATATATTTGCATCATCATTAGCCACAGCTGAGGTCCCAGAAGACTGGAGGTTGTGAATGTTGTGCCCTTATTCATGTCGGGCTGCAAAGAAAAACCTGGTAATTATAGACCAGCAAGCTTATCTCTGTGGTAGGTAAGTTACTGGATAAGATTCCGAGGGTTTAAGATATACATGCATGTAGAACGACAAATGTTCAAAAAGGGCACAAAGATAAGTCTAGTAACTGTCAGTCAGTTTAATTTCATGAGTGGGAAGGCTATTAAAATGATAACTTGGAACAAAATTAAGTCATTTGGATAAGCACAGCTGTTTTGCATCCTGAAGGAAGGTATATAGAAGGGTTCACCAGGTTGGTCCTTAGTACTACTTTTCTTTATGCAGGGCACGATTTCAAAACTTGCCAACAATAATATTTGGAATTATTATGAACTGTGAGTTCATATTTTCTAATGAGAGTCCAACAAATCCATTCTATCAGATCCAGGGGACATATCGATCTTCAGCCCCATTCGTTTCCCTAGCACTTTTTCCTTTAGTGATAGTTATTGTATTTAATTCCTCTCCTCATTTTGCCTCTTGAAGATTTATTAATTTTGACAAGCTATTGGTCTTTTCTACAATGAAGGCTGATGCAAAGTATTTACTCAACTCCTGTCATTTCCTCATTCCCAACTATTATTTCACCAGCTTCATTCTCCAAGACTTCTCTCTTTTTATATATTTAAAGAAAGATCTTGTTGGCTGTGTTAATATCACTTGTAAGTTTACCAACAAAGTTGATCTTCTCCCTCTTTTGCGGTTTTTTTTGTCAGTTCTTAAAAACTTTGCCACATTGTATGTTTTTTCTTTCAATCTGACGCTATCGTTATCTTCCCTGGTTAACCATGATTGGCTATCTTCTTCCTAGAATCCTTCCTCACTGGAGTTTGTCTATGCTGTGAGCCATGAACTATTTTCTTAAAACACCCACCATTTTTCATCAACCATCTTTATTGCTAACATCTTCCTCAGTCCACTCCAGCCACCTCTGCCTTCACTCTCATAAATGCCATTATTTAAACTTAGTACAATAGTACAATTCCTCCCTCACGGCCAGAGCTTACAAGGACCTTGTAACTGTCAGACACTTCAGGGCCCAAAGTTCCATAATTTTAACACCTATGTCCTCATACCTGCCTCACATGTACTGACATTCTCTTGTTCCTAATCACAGACCAATTTTAAATGACCTAATCTGAAGGGTGCGATTGCACTCTGGAGCCAAGTGTCCATGGTAACTTTCCCCTTCCTTGATGTGGCACAACGTCTGCAGCTTAGACTGCAACCCAACTTGGTTCAAGGTGCTAACATATCTGCATTCACCAGCTTCCACAGGTTGTAATAGTAACACATCATTCGTCCTGCAATCAGTATCATATTTGATTTAATTTAACTGAGATTCCCTGCCCTTTACACTTCACTGAACTCATAGTTATAAAACAAGAGAAAAATATCATCAGTATCGATTTAATACTTAAGCAGTTATTTTTAAGAAACAAAGAGAAGAAAACACTGAACACCCAAACAAAAACTGATAACCTGGCTTTTACTTTAATGACGAGAAATACACACCAATCCTACATACCGATCAACTCCCTTCCCTGCACTCATCTCATACTATGATGTGTGACATCACTCCACAGCTCATTATCACCTCAAGTCGGTCTCTCAATCCAAGCCTTTTGTCCTCTCCCACCTACCTCTTGCTCGGGAGAGTTTACCTATACAGTCATACAGCACGGAAACAGAACCTTCGATCCAACTAATCCACTCCGACCAAGTTCCCCAAACTATACTAGCCCCATTTGCCTGCATTTGGCCTATATCACTAAGCCTCTCCTATTCATGTACCTGTCAAAATGTCTTTTAAATGTTGTAGCTGCACCTGCATCTACCACTTCCTCTAGCAGTTCATTCCACATACAAACTATCCTCTGTGTGAAAAAGTTCCTCCTCAGGTTCCTTTAAAAATATGCCTCCTAGTTTTGAACTCCCCACTCTAGGGAAAAGAACTTTTGCTGTTCACTATCTATGCTCCTCATGATTTTATAAAGTCTATAAAAGGTCCACCCTTCAACCTCTACGCTCCAACAGAAAAAGTCCCAGCTGATCCAGCCTCTCCTTATAACTCAAACTTTCCTGGCAACATCCTGGTAAATCTTTTATGAAGCCTCTCCAATTTAATAATATCCTTCCTACAGCAGGGCAACCAGAACTGTATATAGTACTCCAAATGTTGCCTCATCAACATTCTGAACAATCTCAACATGATGTCCCACCTCCTATACTCAATGATCTGAGCAGTGATGGCACGAGTGCGGAATGCCTTCTTAATCACCCTGTCTACCTATGAGACAATTTTCAAAGAACTATGTACCTGAATGCATAAGGCTCTCTCTTCAAGACCACCACTCATGGCTCTACTGTTAACTGTATAAGTCCTGCATTTATTTGTTTACCACAATACAATACCTCCTGTTGTAGTAAACCCTGGTTCAAGCATCTCTGCCTGCTTAGTACCAAAGTCCCACTTTGAATCACATGTTCGTTCGTTCGTTCCTTCATTCATTCAGCCTTCATCTCACTTTGCTGAGATCCAAACTAACTGTGCTCCCAACTAACACAGCATTTTCTCTTCCTTATAAAGGCCTGCTCAGAAAACCTGTTTAACTACTCTCATCAATACCTCATTTAGACAAAGAAATTCAAGTGCTTGAATTCCTACAGCTAAAATCAGGTAACTACTTCATTTATTTAGACTATTTCACCTACTTAGCTAATCTGAATAAGTCTACAAGCTGAGTTTGGAAAATATATAACAACTGAGTTTTCACTTTAAATCAATTTCCAATAGTTGTCAGGCAATAAAATCTACCAATGGGAAAAAGTATAGTGTGGTGTAGGCTTTCAGATTGAAGATTCTGGAAACTTTGGGGAAGCTTGAAGGAAAACACTCAGTTTAGAAAAGAAAGCTTTTCAGTTCGAGTTTGGGGTAGTTTTGTAGAAGGCTCAATTGAAGCTGAATGTGTAAAATAGTTGACCCTGAGAAAGGTTCAAGAAGTTACCTTGTGGAAGAAGTTTAGTTTAAAAGTTTCAGACCAGAAGTATTTGGTTAAAATCTTGGAGGGGTTGTTTATATGAAAGTGAGAAGATCCAAGCTCAGTTATAGGACGAATCAAGAAAGTGGTGATCACATTCTCAAGATGAACTGAAGCCAAAGTCAAATTATGCCCTACAGATGTGAAAGAGAAGGAAATTGTCTCCAGTGTCAGTATTGTAAGGAAGTGTTGTTGAGATTAAGAGGGTTGTATTTTATTATATGTTTCAAAATCTTGAAACTTGCATCATATGTAAATACCTTGGTTTATTCTATTTAATCCTCATTTCCTTTGCACAATAAACTTCTGTTTTATGTTAAACTTGAATCTACAGCATTGTGTGTCTATGTTTCAGAGAAGGGCTATCTCATCTAAAATATAAAAAAAAACTTCAAGCCAGATTTCGTCTTGGGATCTGAGTTGTTCAGTAATAAATCCAGGTCAGATCCTAACAAAATGAGGAAAAAGATTTTTGCAGACATATATGGTTAGGATCTGTAATGCACCATTTGAAAAAAAAAGTGAAGGCAGATTCAAACACAGCTTTCAAAAGAATAGATGATTATTTCAAGAAGAAAAGATTTGCACCAGACGGAGTAAGATTAGCTTTGTTGCTATTGCAGGATGCCAGCATGATCACAAAATGACAAATGGCCGGCTTATGTGCCTAAATAGGGATAAGAAATGGAATTACAGCCACATGTTAAAATTAGAAAAAAAACAATACAGTAATAATATATTAAAACCTACACAAATTATCAATACATTGTATTATTGTCAGGAAACTGGATCAAGAAAAAAAATCAAAGTTGAAAATCATATTGTAAAAAAAATACAGCTGTCTTAATTTTAGGTAATCCAGAATACCACGCAGTTGAATCAAGAACAAGAATTTGACCCCAAGTTGCAAGGGAATCTTTAATTTACACATCTGGTCAACTTGCTTAATTTCTGCAGATCTACGTGTTGTTCAAATAGATGTTTATAAATTTGTTTCAAGCATCATAGCTTCAAAAAAAAAATGCACCTAACATTTGACAGTATATGCAAAGTGACAACAATTTTTTGAATACTGTGATAATTGACTTTTTTCAATAAAGTTTAACGTCTTTAGGTTATTCAGATGTTAGGCTACACTTCCATTCCAGCATTATTTAATATTCTTTGAGATCACAGTGAATAATCAGGAGCACTGTCTATGAAAAGGTAATTTCATGCTCAAAACATTTAAACTCTCAAAGATTAGTTTTCACCTGTCTGGTTTACAGAGATACTATCCTACAGCTTACCTGCTTGATCTTGTGTTAGGTCATCAACTGCAATTTGAACCACATCAGTCAAATTGTGTTCTGACATCATCTAGTTACAATGCAGAATCGACCTCCACTCTGAAACCCCACTGCTACCTGAAATGATAACACATAAAAATTGTCAAAAACAATTTCCCCATAAATATAATCTATTTATAAAATTTATAAAAACATTGGAAAACATCTCAACTGAAATAATAGAAGGTATAACAAAATTTAACCATTTCTCCAGCATCTGCAGTTCCTAATATCTCTTTAACCATTTTAATCCATTTTTAGGTGTCTCAAAACGATTGTGATAGTTAATATCTACAATATATATCCCATGTCAGGCACCAGTCCAGGGAAAAAATATTTCACATTACAAATTACAGAAAATGCAATAGAAACATTTTTCCCTGGACCCTGTTCCATTCTGAAGCTTCTTTATGTTCACGATGTACATCCCTTCTCAGGTATTCAACCTGAAGGGTTTTCCACTTTCCAGTCCTTGTTGTACTATGACTGAAAAGCATTAGACAATGACCTTTTAACCATTATTTCTATAAAACCAATATTAGAAAATAATTGCATTCTAATTATACCGCTTCCAGTATATAGAACACAGAACACAGAACAGTACAGCACAGTACAGGCCCTTTAGCCCATGAAGTTGTGCCAACCTATTATCCTACTCTAAGATCAAACTACCCTGCATACCCCACATTTTACTATCATCCACGTGCCTATCTAAGAGTCGCTTAAATGTCTCTAATGTATCTGACACCACTACCACCATCGGCAGCGAATTCCACGCACCCACCACTCTCTGTGTAAAGAGCTTAATTCTGACATCTCCCCTATACCTTCCTCCAGTCACCTTAAAATTATGCCCCATGTAATACTCATTTCTGCCCTGGGAATAAGTCTCTGGCTATCCACTCTATCTATGTCTCTCATCATCTTGTACACCTCTATCAAGTCACCTCTCATCCTTCTTTGCTCCAAAGAGAAAAGCCCTAGCTCCCTCAACCTTTCCTCATAAGACCTGCCCTCCAGTCCAGGCAGCATCCTGGTAAATCTCCTCTGCACCCTCTCTAAAGCTTCCACATCTTTCCTATAATGAGGTGACCAGAACTGAACACAATATTCCAAGTGTGGTCTAACTAGGTTTTATACAGCTGCAGCATAACCTCATGGCTCTTAAACTCAATTCCCCTGCCAATGAAAGCCAACACACCATATACCTTCTTAACAACCCTATCAACTTGGGTAGCAACTTTGAGGGATCTGTGGACGTGGACTCCAAGATCCCTC
This sequence comes from Rhincodon typus, assembly GCF_021869965.1. Lineage (NCBI taxonomy): Eukaryota > Metazoa > Chordata > Chondrichthyes > Orectolobiformes > Rhincodontidae > Rhincodon > Rhincodon typus. The sequence continues at coordinate 28,656,719 of NC_063346.1, read as the reverse complement.
TGTTCCTCCACACTGCCAAGAATCCTGCCATTAACCTTGCTTTCTGCATTCAAATTTGACCTTCCAAAATGAATCACTTCACACTTTTCTGGGTTGAATTCCATCTGCCACTTCTTTGCCCAACTCTGCATCCTGTCAATCTAGTCAATCTAGGTGAACAATGGGAAGACCAAAAAGGAATTATTTTTAATCTTTGACCATCTCTAAGTTACTACTAATTTCACCCACCTCCCCCATCATTCCTTCAGATGAAGGAAGTCTTTGTCATGTTTTTAAACCCAGGTTTGGCTTGCAACTCCATATCCTCTCCATCACTGAGACTGCCTATTTTGAACAGCATAATGCACTCTTACCTCAGCCCATAAAAATAAGTAAGTTTTGCTATAACTGTACATGATCTTAGTGAAGCCACACTTGTTTTCTTTATTCATTCACAGGATGAGGGCATTGGTGGCTAGGCTAGCATTTATTGCCCATCTTTAATTTCCCTGAGGGCAGTTGAGAGTCAACCACAGTGCTGTGGGTCTGGAGTCACATGTAGGCCAGACCAGGTATTGAAGGCAGTTTCCTTCCTTAAAGGACGTTAGTGAACCAGATGGGTTTTTCCCAACAATCGACAATGGATTCACAGTCATCATGAGATTCTTAATTCGAGATATTGATTGAATTCAAATTCCACCATCTGCCATGGCAGGATTCGAACCTAGGTCCCCAAAACATTAGTTGGGTCTCTGGATTAACAGTCCAGCAATAATACCATTCGGCCATCACCTCTCCAGGAGGACTGTGTACAGTTTTGGTTCTCAAACTTAAGAAAGGATGCACTGCAGGCTGTCGAAAAGTGATCCATGAAACTAATCCCTGGGAAAAGTATTGAGTTATCAAGAACAGATAAACAAGTTAGGCCCTTATTCATTAGAATTTAGAAGAATGAGAGATACTCTTATTGAAACATACAAGATTCTGAGGAGGCTTGACTGAATAGATGTTGGAAAAGAAAATATGATTCCACTCATGGGGATATCTTGATCTAGGGGACACTCATTTAAAACTGAAATGTGGAGGAATTTTTTCTCCTACATGGCAGCGAATGCGTGAATTTCTTTATCCCAGGGAGAGTTGGAAGGCTAGATTATTGGGAGTATTTCAAAGAGGATGTAGATAGATTTTTGAAATGTTGAGAATTTGAGGGCTGTGCAGAACCAGCACAGTTTGGGACAGCAAGGTGGCTCAGTGGTTAGCACTGCTGCCTCGCAAAGCCAGAAACCCAGGTTCAATTCCACCCTCGGCTGACTGTCTGTATGAAGTTTGCACGTTCTCCCCAAGTCTGCGTTACTTTCCTCCCACAGTCCAAAGATGTACAGGCTACGTGGATTAGCTGTGCTAAGTTGCCCATAGTGTTCAGGAATGTGTAGATGGGATGGGTTTGGGTGGGATGTCTGAGGGTCGGCGTGGACTTCTTGGGCCGAAGGGCCTGTTTCCACACTGTAGGGATTCCATGAAAGAGTAATTGAGGCCTGGGACAGTTCAGCAAAGATTTTATCAAATAAAGGTTTGACAGGACAAATATCCTACTCTTGTTCCCATTTATTGTTTTTCTTATCCTGCAGACAGCTTTGATGTGCCCTATCTCAGAGTCGATCTACTTTCTTTGAAAAAAAACTGGCAAATTTACCATGTATTTTGAACACTGGACCAATTGCATTGGATTATACACCAAAACAAAATACTGTGGCTGCTGAAAATCTAAAACAAGAACAAAAAAAATTAAAGAAATAATCAGGTGAGTTGATCAGCAATTGTGCAGACAGAAAATGAGAGTTAATCTTCCAGGTTGATCTCTCATCAGAAAAGTTATAAAATGTTTCATATGAGTGCCGCATCCACATTTTGTCCATTCGCTGAGGAAGGATATGCAGAGGTAAAAAGAAAGGCAAAAAGGTAATTCCCTGGCCTGAAAATTCTGGAATCCTGGAATTCCCTCCATAACAGCATCATGGGTCTATCTTCAGCACATAGACTGCAGGAGTTCAAGAGAGCAGCTCGCCACCACCTTCTCAATTGGGGACAGGGAATAAACACTAACCAAACCAGCAAAGTCTATGTCCCACTTGTGAATAAAAAAAAAGCAGGCATTTCATCACACCAATCTCCTGCATTCCACAACCACCACCACCGCTCCCCACAACCTTGCACACTATTTCATTCCAAAGCTCTCTTGAATTCCACAAATTGGACCTGCCTCTACCACATTTCTCTTATACAATAAACCCGGATTTAAGCAATTTCTGATGACCTTATATATATCTAGCAAACTTACTGTAGTGATTGGAATGAGGTGGACTTCATTAACTATGGGGTTCTTGATTCGCCCCAGTTAACAAGCCCTATCAGGAAAGCCTTGGCTGACCAATATAACCAGGAAATTAGAATATCCTCAGTTGAGGACTGACTCCAAGCTGGATGGCCACAGCCAGGGTAACGTGCACAAGTAAATAAAAGGTGATTTGGTGATGGAATACTGGCCTCCATGCCGTTATTTCACTTACAGAAAATTACATCACGAAGGGTCACCAAATTCTGAGACTTTGACTCTAATGAAAGCCTTTCTACATCAATAAAGTGCATTTGAATGCTCCAAAAAACAATTAGGCAGCCCTGTTCCAAGCTGGAGCCTAATCACTTATTAGTGATGGAACTTTAGGATTCCTACCAAAAATTAACAGATAGAAACTATATCCTCCAATCATCTGCAATGAATTCGTAGTGTGGTCAATTTATGATTTACAATTTGCTTATCTGCTAAAATATTGAGCTACTTCATTTATTTGTGAATGGAACCATGCACTTACTCCATGACTAAAATGGTTTTCTGCTGATTTATTCATAACTATCATGTCTATTACCATATACATTGCTAAATTCATGGTTAGCAAACCACAAACCCACCCATCCACTCTCTGCCAACCAATTATCTGTAAGTTTGCTAGCTGTCCAATTCTGGTCCCTTCTCATTTTTCATTTGCCTTATCCACAATTATTTTCTAAAATGTATCATGTATTATTGCTAACTAAAAATCTGTATGCAAAATCTACATAACGTAAAATGACAATGTTTTGTGTTTCTCATACCTTGAAATTCACATCCATTACCTTATTGTAATCTCATTAAAGGCAGACTTACCATAAAGGCCAATGCCAACAGCCTTCCCTATTTCTTTTAAATCTCAAATGTAATCACTTCTTGCTTCTATGAGCTCATCATACTCCCTTTTCCTTATTCTTCCATACTAAACTGAAGTATTGACCTTCTGGAGGACAGATGGGCAAATCACCTTTTGAAATTTTTAACACAATTGACTTTTTATCTTCTAAATTTCTAACCACTGATGCCAATAACACTTCTTCAGGTGTAATGTACCGTTCAATTAAAAAGATAAAAGGGGTCTGGTTGTATAAAGAAAATTGGAAACAAGATGGCAGCAGAGGAGGCCACCCCAGTCAGGGCTCTTCTGAACTGCCCACTCTTTTCTTTTTTTTTCCTTGAGTGTTTTTAAACTTTTAACTTTTTAAACTTAACTTAGAGGGGAATGATGGAGGCGATTCCCTGACCGGAGGCCAGCATGGGGTAACGAGTCCCAGTGTAGGGAAGCGAGTCACAGCCTGGAGGCCGGAGCAGAAAGGCAAGTCCCGGATTGGAGGCTGTTGCAGGAAGGCAAGACCGTTGTGGACTGGAGGTGAGGCCTCGAGTGTTGAAGCCCGTGTGGTCTGGAGACTTGGCCCGGTGTGGTTGGGAGGTTAGGTGCTGGCATGGACTGGGGCAAAAGGACTATAAATAGAATACTTTTCTCCTCTTTATTCTTATGCTGGACTTTTATTAATTATTCTTTCAATTTTGTGCCAAATACTTAAGTATCTGTACCTAGGTATCTTGTACCTAAGATAGTGCCATAAGCGGCGACATTGCAAATTTTTCATTGCACTCATTCGAGTGCATGTGACAAAAAAAACTAATTCATTAGTTCAATTCAAATTGACCATAGGTTTCTCATATAATAGCTTGTTGGTTTCCCTATCAGGATTCATCTGTGCTTTCTCAATCAATGGTCTACCTAATAATAATGGTATTTCACTGGACATTATACTTAAAATAACTGGTTCTTCCTTGTAACATAGTCAGAATCACTCTTTGAGAAGATTTTATTGTGTTATCATCCCCAAATCTGAAACTGGTAGAACTCTCAAATTTCTTAACTTTGTGCCACTCCTTATTACTCAGTACAGCATTTTAGCTTGTTTATTCCACACATCGTAAATATGCACCCATGGTCTAATTCTACATCATTAATAGACACTGCCACAAACAAAGTTATCACTGGGCTGAAACATTTTGTGTCCTCTCTTTGCTCTGTATCTCTGTTATCTTACTCCAGATTTTCCACTTCATGCATAGTTTTGAATAGTCTGTTATACTGTTTGGGGTATTTATTTGGTGTACTGATACCTTGAAATTGTACCTGAAACATGGATAATTACAAATGGAATGTTTCTGCAGTTCATTCTCTTGTTTTATATCCCAAACACTTCTCAAAACAATCAAGAGCATTTTTGTCCTCATTTCTCTTAGAATTCGCCTTTCATATGCTTGCCTGAACCTGTATCTAGATGGTTTTACAAACTTCTTAACATATGCCCTCCATTTTCTGTTATATCACTGATTATCCCCAGGGTGCTACAAAAAATGCTCCCTCTACTTTTCGTTGCTGTAATGCAGACCTCCAATGTCTGCGCGGAATAACTGCTTCTGAAGCCATAAAAAGAAGTCATGCATTGGCACGATGAACAACATGCACGAAGCATTCGAGTGGCTGTGCAGCCACACAGCTTAAAGGGAACTTTGGCTAATAACATTACTGGAAAAGGAATAGAGTAATACAATTATACAGCACAGAAACAGACCCTTCAGTCCAGCTCATTCGTGCCGACCAGTCATCCTAAACTGACCTAGTCCCATTTGCCAGCATTTGGCCCATATCCCTCTTCACTCTATTAACATAACCATCTAGGTGCCTTTTAAATGTTGAAATTGTACCAGCCTCCACCACTTCCTCTGGCAGCTTGTTCCACGTACGCACCACCCGCTGGGTGAAAAGGTTACCCTTCAGATCCTTTTTTAATACTCAGAATTATAGAAATCACAGAATTCCCACAGTGTGGAAACAGGTCATTCGGCCCAACAAGTCCACACCGACCCTCCGAAAAGTTTCCCACCCACAGCCATTCCCCTACCCCTGCATTCACATGTCTAACCCACCTAACCTAAATATCCTTGGACACTATGGGCAATTTAGCACAGCCAATCCACCTATCCTATACATCTTTGGACTGTGGGAGGAAACCGGAGCACCTGGAAGAAACCCACATAGGGAGAATGTGCAAACTCCACACAGACAGTTGCCGGAGAGTAGAACTGAACCCGGGTCCCTAGCACTGTGAGGCAGCAGTGCTAACCACTGAGTCACCGTGCTGCCCAAATTGTGTTCCAGGCACCCCAAGTGACCTACTTGGACTACAGAGTTGATAAGACCGAGTTACACCTGTTGGAAGAGAAAGTGAGAGCAATCAAAGGTGCCTCGGCTCCCTCATCTGTAGCCACATGTAGGCAAGTCCAGGTAAAGATGACAGTTTCCTTCCCTAAAGGACATTAGTGACCCAGATGAGTTTTTCCTGACTATCGATAACAGATTTGTGGTCATCATTAGACTCTAAATTCCAGCTTTTTATTGAATTCAAATTCCACCATATGCTGTGGTGGGATTTGAACACGGATCCCCAGAACATTACTGGGGTCTTTGGATTACCAGTCCAGCGATAACAGCACTCGGCCATTGCCTTTAGAAGTAATTTTATAGTGCTTCTGTCGTTTGATCTAGTATCAATATCCTTTAATTACAAGAACCACTGGTGACTCTACAATAACTTCTGAAGCCTGAACCAATCTAAAGCTCAAACATCCTTACAAACTAATACACATAGGCCTGTTACACATCAAACCATTGCTAGGTTTCACATTTTTTAGCCTAAGTTTACATTATCTTACACAAAAAAAAACAGCTGTGAAACCATGAACCTTACTTTCAACCTGGACTATTCTTTCTTACAGAAAGTGCTTTACAACTAATCCCAATTAAACAAAATAATTTACCATACACCCTTTTTGAGAATTTCTGATTTTACAGTGAAATCCTCTAGTTCTCAATTCTGGAAAAAAGAAATATTTCTTCTGCATCTACCCTAAAACACAGTGATCAGATTTCCCCTAAATTTTCTATACCCAAGGAAATGTGAACCAAATGCATGCAAACTGTTCTTTTTTTTTTAAAATTTTGTTCATGAGCTGTGGGTATTGCTGGCCTGCTAGCAATTATTGCCCATCCCAACTATCCTAAGATGGTAATGAGCTGTCTTCTTGAGCTGAGCAGTCCTTGTAGGTACTTGCACACCCACAGTTCTGTTAGATACAGTCACAAAGTTTTACCCAGCACAAAGCAAAAGGCAATATATTTCTAAGTTAGCTTGATGGAAAACCTGCAAGCTGTGGCATTTACTACTCTTGTAATATAAACAGTTCTAAATAGTGGGGCTTGCAGTTTGAAAGATGCCGTGGTACATCTTCAAGAGGGTATACACTGCTGCCACTATGCACTGGTGAAGGGAGTGTACGTTTTAGGAGTTTGATGAGCGGCTTCATTCTAGATAATATCAAGTTTCTCAAGTGTTGGCAGAGGTGCATTCATCCAGGCAAGTGAGGGTATCTTATCACACTTCTGACTTGTCCTTTGTAGATGGTAGACAGGCATTAGGGAGACAGGACAAGGAGTTACTTACCACAGAATTCATTGCCTCAGACCTGCTCTTGGAGCAATAATATTTATATAGCTGGCCCAGTTCGATTTCTGATAAATGGTAACACCTCAGGGATTGATTATGGAAGATTCAGCCGTGGTGGATGCCATTGAATTACAAGGGGAGATGGTTAGATTCTCTCTGAAATGGTCCTTTCCTGATACTTTTATGAAGATATCTACAATATGATTTGATATCATCTGAAAAGAACGTATTAATAAGGGCACTGGCTACAGCAAACAGTATTGCTTTTGAGAAGAACACAGGCTGTTTGAGTGCAGTCACCAAGTCTGCAATACTTTCAGCGAGAGATTACACAACTAAGTCTGTATGTGTAAGACATGTTGGCTTTGAACAGAGGGAATTTGCCAAAGGGAACAATACATGACAAGCCCAACAAGAGGACACAATTCTGGATTTAGTTTCGGGAAACGAAGATAGGAAAGTGGACGAAGAAGTGGGCGACTATATCGGGGACAGTGACCACAACTCGGTTAGATTTATTATTTTGGTAAAGGATGAGCTATATCAGGAGTCAATGTTTTTAAACTGAGGTAAGGCAAATTTTCCAAAACTGAGAATGGTTTGGCTGAGATGGGCAGGACAGGCTGCTAATGGATAAATTAGTGGTAAGTAAATGGGAGGCATTAAAAAGTGAGATCCTTAGGGCACAAAACAGACATGTCACGGTACTGCCAAATCTAGATACCCATGGTAGTCTACAAAATACATGAGAAGATTAAACAGAAAAAGAAAATGTATGATGGTAACAATAAAACTAAACACTGCAAACAGCCAAGAGGAGTATAGAAAGTACAGGGATCAAGTTAAAAAAAATAAGAAAATCAAAGAAATCTTTTCACTGTACTCACATAAGTGTGAGACAATAAAGCTAATTCAATTCAACATGAAGTATGAAAAAATATTAGCAAGCACGATAAAGGAAAACACCAAAGATATTTTATTAATATATAAAGAGCTAAAGGATAGTTAAAAGAAAAAGTGGGACGCAGAAATAGTGTGAAGATGCAGAGAGTATGGGAAGAATTTTACATGATTTTTTTTTAAATCTCCACATTCACAAATAGTAATCCAAGAGGAGCAGTGTGAAATATTGGACAAAATAATCATGTGAGAAGGTGCGAGAGGAATTGGAATCCTTGAAAGTGGATAAGTCACCAAGGCTGGGTGAATTGGTCCCAATGATGTTGAAGGTAGTCAGGAAGGAAATAGGAGATGCTCTGACAATTATTTTCCAATCTTCACTAGACGCAGGTGGTGCCTGAAGAAGGGATGAATGCAAATCTGGCTCCATTGTTTAAAAAGGGTACAAATTATAGGCCAGTTAGTCTTGCTTCAGTAGTGGGCAAATTGTTAGCTTATCCAATCTCCCAGGATTGATTCTGTCACTTAGAAAGGCATGGAATAGTCATGGATAGTCAGCACAACTTTAAGGGAAACTCATGCCTTACAAATTTGATTGAATTCTCTCAGGAAGTGACAAGAAGGATCAAGGATGGGACTGCAGTGGATTTGTCTACATGGATTTTAATAAGACATCTGACATGCTTCCATATGGCAGACAGGTCAAGGAAATAATGGAATACAGAGTAATGTTGGATCCAAAGTTGGCTTAGTAACAGGGAACAAAGGGCAATGGTCAATGGCTGCCCTTGTAAATAGAAAGCTGCTTTAAGTGGTACTCTGCAGGGCTCTGTGTTGGGAGCCCTGCTGTCTGTTTTATATATTAACAATTTGGACTTAAACATGGGGGCATAATTGGAATTATACAGATGACACAAAAATTGACCATGTAGTGGATAGTGCAGAAGTTGACTGTAAGCATCAAAACAATATAAACGGGTCGGCGGAGTGGAGATGAAAGTGGCAGATTGAGTTCAGCTCTGATAGATGTGATGTAATGCATTTAGGAAAGTCAAACAGTAAAAGGGAATACACAATAAATGGGAATGTACTGAGAGTGTCAGATGAAGTGAGATCTCAAGTGTGCAAATCACAGGTCTCTAAAGGTGGCAATACAGGTAGATAAGGTTCTAAAGAAGGGATATGGAATACTCTCCTTCATTGACAGAGGTACAGAATACAAAAGTAGGAATACAATGATGAAACTGTATAAGATACGAGCAAGGCCACAACTGGAGTATTGTGTGCAGTTCTGATCACCACATTACAAGGACGTAAATGCTCTGGACAGAGTACAGAGGAGATTTACTAGAATGTTGCCAGGGCTGGAGAATTGTAGCCGTGAGGAGAGACTGGAAAGCTTAAGGTTGTTTTCCTCGTTACAGAGATAGCTGAAAGATGACTTGATTGAGGTATACAAAATTGTGAGGCGTGGAGATCGAGCAGACAGGAGGAACTGTTTTCCCTTGGCAGAGAGATCAAAAAACCAGGGGTCATAGATTCAAGCTTAAGTGACAGACAGATTACAGCGGATATGAGGAAAAGCCTTTTAGAGGGTGGTAGGTGTCTGGAACTCAGTACCCGAGTTGGTGGTGGAGGCAGAGTCTGCAAACTCTTTTTGAAAGTACCTGAATTTAGACATTAAGTGCTGTAAGCTGCAGGACTATGGGCCATTTGCAAGAATTTGGGATTAGAAATGGCATCTGGGTGTCTTTGAGTCAACATGGACAAGATGGGCCAAATGGCCCACTTCTGTCCTGTATTATTTCTATGGTTCCTCAGAAATACCCAATGCCATCTCTCCCTGAACGTCCTCTCAAACTTCAAGTAGTAAAATCCAATTGGAAAAATTCATAACAACAAACAGAGGGTTCAGTAACTAAGTAACAGTTAAGATAATACTCTGAAAAAAATACTCTGCAGGGTTTTAATGTTTTTCCCAGGCTTGAAGAGGGTTGTGTACATGATATTTTTCAAGAAGGGTTATGAATATCAATAAATAAAAAACACATTCACCCATCTTGAACCTACTAATTTGTATCTTTGCTTAACTAAGTTTCTTTCTGCAACAACCATTTCTTTGTTGACTTAAAGAACCTGTCTGACTTGTTTTTAATCACCTCCCATTTATGTTCAAACATTAGTCCTATTCTGCTCCCCACCGCCCCCACACAACTGTATCTCCAATATAATCGATGATATCATCAGGGCTGCTTCCCTCTCTCGTCTGGAATTGGAAACGTTTTATCAATTTTGCTTCCAATTTCCACCAACCTCACTTTAACCTGGTCCATCCCAGACTCCTCCATTCCCTTCCTCAACATCTGTTTCCATTTCTGTGGATAGACTGGCCACCACTATCCACCATAAGCCCACTAACTCCCACAGTTACCTTGAGATACATCCTCACACACTGCTTCCTGTAAAGACTATTCCATTCTCCCAGTTCCTTTGTCTGTTGCATCTGTTCCAATGATGCCAACTTCGACAAGGGAGCCTCTGAAATGTCCACCTTCTTCCTCAACCAAGGGTTCCCCAGCAGCATTGCTAACAGGGCCCTCAACCTGATCTGACCCATCTCCCGCACTTTGACCCTCACCCCTCTTCCTTCCTACAGCACGATAGGGTTCTCCTTGACCTTACCTACCATCCCACCAGCATTCACATCCAGAGGACCATTAGCCACCATTTCTGCCACTTCCAGCGAAACGTCATCACCTGACACATATTATCCTCCTCTCCCTGGTCAGCCTTTTCCAGGGACCGTTCCATCCAGGACACTCTAATCCACTCTTCCTTCATTCCCAACACCCCTTATGGCAACTTCCCCTGCAACCACAGAAGGTGTAACACCTGCCCATTTACCTCCTCCCTCCTCAGTATCCAAGGGCCCAAACATACCTTACAGGTGAAGCAGCACTTAGCTGCACTTCACACAATCTAGCCTACTGCATTCACTGTTCACAATGTGGTCTCCTCTACATTGGGGAAATGAGCATAGACTGAATAACCACTTCACCGAACACCTACATTTTGCCCACAAAAAAAGACCCTGAGCTTCCAGTTACCTGCTACTCCAACACACCATCCTGCTCCCTGGCCAATTTATCTGTCTCAGGCTTGCTGCAGTGCTCCAGTGAAGCTCAGTGCAAGCTGGAAAAACATCTCATTTTCCATTTCGGGACCCTGCAGCCTTCTGGATTCAATATTGAGTTCAATAGCTTCAGGGCTCGAACTTTCCCGTGTCCTAGCCCCTACTCCCACTCACCAGGCCTTTTTATCACATTGTCTGCTATTACTTACCACCCATTATTAGCCACTAACAGTCTCCATTAATAGCTCTTCACCCTCCTAGCCAGATCGTTATCCACTCCTTTGTACAACTGTTCCTCTTTCTCTTTGGGCTCTGTCACCACCTATCATTTCCTCCTTACCCCTTCCCCCCACCCTCTCTTCTGCATATAAACTGACATTTTCAGAGCTATCATTAGTTCTGAGGAAGGGTCATTGGACCCGAAACATTAACTCTGATTTTTCTCCACAGGTGCTGCCAGGCCTGAGCTTTTGTGGCAATTTCTGTTTTTGTTTCTGATTTACAGCATCTGCAGGTCTTTCAGTTTTGAAATTCAAACTCTGTTGTGGTCAGTGACGAACAATAAGAATCGATGATCAAAAGTAAACTGATTAAGACAGCAATCAGCCAGATCAGACTATCCTTGCTTTCAGCATGGAAATGCATCATGGTCAGCACAGACATGGTGTGCTGAAGGGCTTCTTCCTGTGCTGTATTGCTCTAGATACTACGCACAGTTCAGGTTGTTGACTTGCTTGCTGAGCTGGCTTGTTGTCGTTCAGACGTTTTGTCACCATGCTAGGTAACGTCATCGACGAGGCCTCCTATGAAGTGATGTTGTTCTACTCCTCTTGGAATTTATACTATCTGGTCTGTTACATTGAGTAGTGTCATTTCTGGTTTTGTTCTGCATGGCTTTCTATAGGAGGTCCAATTCTGTATGTTTGTTGATTGCATTTTGGGTAGAGAACCATGCCTCGGGCGTGTCTATGTTTGGCTTGGGCTAGTATGGTTACATTGTCCAAGTTAAAAAGCGAACAGTTAACTGTTGATCTTGATTCTCAAGCTAAATTCTAATTAGTCAGTGTGTTGCCATGGGAATACAAAGATTTCCAGTCTCCATGACCCCTTTATGTTATTGTCACAGATGCAATGTATGTACAAAACCATGTTTATAACATAAAGTCCTGTGTATCAATATACATAGCTTTTAGCACATGCAATCCGTCACACTATAACCCTGGCTGCCAATCTTACCATGGCTTTCAATGAAACTCATAGCAGAGTTAGGATTATTTAATAAATGCTTTCCAATAGCAAAATCACATCTAATGGTGGGTATACATGTCTGAGGATTGCAAGCACAGGTTAGTTGAGAACAATCAGCATGTTTCCCATTGCATATGGTCAACAGAGCGTGTTGTTTGATATGGTCTGTCAGTTATTAAAACATAGTTTACAAACCAATACACCAGCACTGCAAATTCACACCACATTATTCATTAGTGTGGTTGGGAAAACATCTTTTTAGGATGTTGCCATCAAACTATGACTAGGGCAATTACTCGATAATAGTAGTGTGAAACCGCTAGCTTCACCTGTTGTTCACAATGTTTTGCAACCCCTTCCCATTCTAAGGTAATGAAATAGACTGGACCCCTCTCCAGGGCAAAAGTGCTCGGCACAAGCCCTTTCATGAGTGTTTGTCCACCACTTTTGGCCCTGAGAGGTGTCCAGTCTATTTCATTACCTTAGAAGGGGAAGGGGTTGCAAAATATTGTGAACAACAGGTGAAGCTAGCGGTTTCACACTACTATTATCCAGTAATTGTCCGAGTCAGGATAGCTTTGATATGCCCTATTTCAGTGTCAAGCTTACATGATGAGCAGATATCTAGGACCCTATTCATGAGTTTGCCAAGAAGATAATCTTGTAGTGTGGGATTGTAGGTTTCCAATGCATATTGGCCAACGAACATCAGCTTTCAGTAGACGGTTAACAAGACTAGCTGACTTCTCAATAATACTTTGAAAAAAGGGATCTTCTTTGATTGCTCCATTCCAGTGGTAAACCCGAGTGCACGGTGGAGTTTACCAAGCTGTGTAAAGTAATTATTTGATGCAGCTGCAGATTAATTTATCACAACTGTCATCAACAGTTGAAAACATGCAAAAGTTGAGAGATTAGTGGTCATTTGATTAAAGATGCACTTCTCATGAAAATGAAAGCCATTAACAAGGATTGGATCTAAAGAGGATTCCATGGCAACACTATTTGGGACAAGCACAGAAAATGCTGGAGCAATCCAACGAGTCTGGCAGTACAGGTAGTTCTCCTATAACATGATGGTTACGCAAGAACGCAACTTCGCACTATAGAAAATGTCCATAGAAAATCACATTATAGGTAAGTCGCTACAGAAAATTGCTATACCTGTACAGCAGAGTTCACATTATCCAAAGAGCGTCCACTATTCATCAAATGGTGTTACAGGCCATTCGCGTTAATAAAACACGTGTTATAGCAGAACCCCCTGTACTTATGAAGAGAACTAACATTCATGCTGGTATGACAGCAAAGAGTTATTGTTTCTCTCTCCACAGATGAAGCCAGCAGATTTCCAGCACCTGCAGGATTTTGCCTTTAATTGTTTGAGCACTCAGTGTCACCGAAGTCAAATTCAACTGCCCAAGTTACTAAGTTCATGGATTTGATGATCACAATTTCAGATAATGGGTGGCATACATAGATTGCCATGATGTTCTGCCATAGTACAAATATGCCACAGTGCTTCTTTGAATAGTAGGTTGATAAATGAGCTAGCAATGTCCAAACAGCACATTGACATGCTACCACTCTCGATTTGTAGGCTCTGTATGATCTTCACGAATGTGAAGGAATACTTTACAGTGAACTTGAAAAGCTCATTTGAACTTGCTGTGACAGCTCATGTAAACATTTGGCCAATTCACATTGGGCATAGCTTGTCAGATAGAGTAGGATGTAAAGTGACTTTGCATTTGAGTGTCCTGGGCAGCCCACACCATATGGACGCAGTGAGCCATAAGGATGAATTCTATTATCAAGCAAATTACCACCATTTCCGAAACTCAACAAACACCTCTGCAACTTGCCGAAACGTGGGCCTTGGGTCCTGTTTAGTGCCAGGTCTTGTAAATATAAATTTGGCACCATGATTGAGCACAGTGTTCATTTTATTGAAGTAATCCTGTCTTTTGAGTATGTGGTACTTGCTCTACCAAGCACCTTGGTACTCAGTTCAGGTCCTGCCAGGATCACTCAGCTCCTGACATCATTAGACTGGTTCCAAATATGGAGGAAAAAGCTGAACTCAAGGTGAGGCGAGTTGACATTTTGTCCTTTAATATCTCTTGCTTCCCATATTACCACAGTCCTCACCTCTATCCTGTTCCCCCATCCCTGCATTACACAAAAGCTGTTGCATCTCTAACATTCCCAGTTCTGACAACATGTCATCACTTGGAAATGTTCACCAATTCCCTCCAGCCAGAATCCACAGAGTTTCCGAGTATTACCATCCAGTATTTTGTTTTTATTTCAGACTACCATCATTCACAATATTTTGTTCATAAAAACCGTATACAACATTCAAGAGTTTTTCGGTCTTCTTTTACCTACATAGCGACATTACGGTTCTACACAACATATCCCATGAATTGCAAATATGTTGAAATATTTTTAAATCTCCAAATTAATTTTTTGGAACCATTTTTTCCAATCAACTTTTTGCACTCAACAAAAATGAGAGAGATCCAGATTTTAAACTCTGACTTGAAAGATCTTATGCTAAACATACACACAATTAAAAACAATGACCAGATGAGTTAACGTATCTTCTCCAAATACTCACTATGATGCAGTTACATACTACTGCACAAACAGGCCAGCTTACCATAAATGATCAACTTCAGTGATAGTAAGAACTGCAGATGCTGGAGAATCTGAGATAACAAGGTGTAGAGCTGGTTGAACACAGCAGGCCAAGCAGCATCAGAGGAGCAGGAAGGCTGACGTTTCGGGCCTAGACCCTTCTTCAGAAATTTCTGAAGAAG
>NC_063346.1:28636006-28641322 GCF_021869965.1 Rhincodon typus | reverse complement strand
GAAACGTCAGCCTTCCTGCTCCTCTGATGCTGCTTGGCCTGCTGTGTTCATCCAGCTCTACACCTTGTTATCTCTGATCTACTTCAGTATTTATGTTCTGCACAAGCCTACTCGCATTCCTTTTCATCCAATCCCCATCTGCAAATCTTTGTTTTTTTTAATCCATGTACTTATTAATCTTCACTTTAAACTGCAGGAGCTTTGAGAAGTGTTTTTTCTCAAGTTCTCCATCCAACTAAATTTGCATTTCACTCAATCCAAAATTTGCCACGACATACTACAATTGGGTGGCATGTCAAATAAGTTAAAATTTTATATTAAAATATTCCTTGATGAAGCAGGGCAGATTTATCACATCTGTAAAAAAAAAGTCACAAAGAAAACTAGCATTTTAAAATTGGACTATCTACTTCACCACCTGTAGATCAATTTAAATTAACGGAATGATTTTAAAAACATGCAGAACCATTTAATAGTTACATCGGTATAACTTAGTAACTTCCTTAATAAATCAAACATGATTTTAAATCTGTTTATTGGTGTCCTTGCATCTAAAGCAACTTCCAGTGGGAATATTCTAACCTACCACAAACAGATTGCAGTACACAAATGTAATTTGTACTAAACATAATTTGAACTTAAAATTTTTAAGACAGGGAAGAAGTCAACCAATCAGACCATCAAGACTGCTGTCCCATTCAATGAGATCATGATCTCAGCATTGTCAACTCCACTTTATTGCCTTTTCCCTGTAACCCCTGACTCCCTTCTTGATTTGTCAATCTTGTGTTGATTTCAGATGAATAGTGCATCTGATGGAAGCGCATGCCAAATGGAGAATTACTTCTACCAAAAGAAGTCAGTCACTGCAACAGAATTAGATGCACTGACAGCAGTGTGCCAAATGTATTCGTGAGTTAAAGATCCAATTAAAACAGCAAATCTTTGACCAAAAGCATGAAGCAAAAACTGGCATCAGTCTACTCCTAACAAGAAGGAAAGCAGAAAAAATTCCTAAATACAAATGTTTGAGAGGAGAGCAGAGGTGGAAATCACTTCCCCCAAAGTAATTTACAACAACTCTGCCCAGTTAACTGGAGAATCAGACATTTGCTCCCCTTAAAATAGGAAGCTGGTCAATTCTGCTATTTACAGTATGTGATCAATTGGTAATCATTTTGATAATTGCTTCAGAGCAAGAAACACCAGAATCAAACATTCTTTACGGATCACTTTCTCTTTCCTTCCACACTCACTCCAACAAAAAAAATCCTAATCTGGTATATTTTATCGCATGCCACATTAACCAAAGGCCACAACACATACAAAACAGCCTTTCAGCTAACCAGAAATAAACATCCAAATAAAGCACAAACTAAATTGAACATCTGTGAAAAGTCACAAAATCTTCATGCAAAAAGTAAAGGTGAAGTCACCATAGTATCACAAAGGCCATAGAGCATCTCTCCCATCAGAGAAACACGACTGGTAGTGGCTTAACCTGAGGGTCACCTCAGGTGAAGGGAAGTTGAGGACAGTCCTTGAAGATAACATCAGCCAGTGCGGGAATTGAATCCATACTGATGGCCTCACTCTGCATCACACATCAACCTTCCAAACAATTAAGCAACTCTTTTTGTGCAACTCTGCTATCAAACAAATTTAATGATTTAAAAAACATTCTCAAGTGCAAGGCTGTAATTTAGTACCAAGATTCCAGTAACTGTAGCATGGTGGCTCAGTGGTTAGCACTGCTGCCTCACAGCACCAGGGGTCTGGATTTGATTCCACCCTCGGGTGACTGTGTGTGGAGTTTGCACATTCCCCATGTGTCTGCATGGGTTTCGTCCCACAGTTCAAAGTCGTGCAGGCTAGGTGGATTGGCTATGCTAAATTGCCCATTGTGTTCAGGGTCGATGAGATGGTTTATAGGGGGATGGGTCTGGATAGGATGCTCTGAGGGTCAGTGTGGACTTGTTGGGCTCAAGGGCCTATTTCCACACTGTAGGGTTTCTAAGTCTAAGTGAATGTCTTTTTAACACCAAGACTAAGCTGGAATTGCACTCCTCACATCAATTGTTTATGCTCTTGATTGCCATTTTTAAAAATGGCACTGCAAAATAAAAACCTAGAACACACACTTACAGATAATACAGGAAAGGATAAACTATTTTCACTGATTGGAGATTCTAGAACCTGGGGCATAGACTGAAAATTAGGGCCAGACCATTCAGGAGAAATATTAGTGTGCAATTGTACATACAAAGGGTATTACAGATTTGGAACACACTTCCACAAATGGTACTGGATGCTGGATCAGAGATAGCAGGAACATGCTGATGCTGGAGAATCTGAGATACACAAGGTGTAGAGCTGGACGAACACAGCAGGCCAAGCAAGGTCCAGACCTGAAATGTCAGCTTTCCTGCTCCTCTGATGCTGCTTGGCCTGCTGTGTTCATCCAGTTTTACACCTTGTTATCTTGGATGCTGGATCAGTTGTTCATTTAAATTGGAGGTAGATAAACTTTTGTAAGCAATGGTATTAAGGAATGTGGGCCAAAGGCAGGTAAATGGAGTTAGACCACAGATCAGACATCATGTCAGTGAATGCTGGAACAGGCTTGAAGGACTGAATGACCTATTCTTCTTATGTTCATTCAAGAAGTAAATATTCCTATTATTGTGTAGACAAGGATAATGCATTAAATCAGATACCCTCAAATATTTAGCAAAGAAACATTAAAATGAGAGAACTTAGGGAAGCATCACAGAGAAATCTAAATCCATTCTTTAGAGGTAGTGATGTTTGTGTAGGTTTCTACCTTACCACACCATAAGCCATAAAACACAGTATGCCAATCAGTCCATCGAATCTCCTTTGCCATTCAATGACATTGTGGCTGATTTGATAACAACTTCACTCTCCTGCTTTTTCCCCCATAACCTGTGATTCCCTTATTGTTTATAAGTTTATCCATCTCAGCCTCGAATATACCTAATGACGAAGCTTTAACAGTCCGCTGGAGTGAAGAATTCCACAGATTGACTACCTAGAAATTCTTTCGCATGTCTTAAATATGTCACCCCTACTATTTTTGTTTTAAATCGCATCCTGCAGACTCTTTTTTCCATTAATTCTGTCCTGTAATTCCCAATGCATTACCAACAGATTTATCACGGAACGTTATATCTAGTCAGCGCCAGATTCTACCAGCTATGTATGCATGGACGATAAGAGCACGAACTCGTGAAAAAAGGCCTTAGCCTGCAAGCATGATGAAAAATCGCTGAATAACTCACCCACTGATAATTTGCAAGTTTTTGGTGGGAAATATAATGGATTTATCCAACTTACCTTCAATTTTCATTAAGTTATAACAATCCTGTAATCGTATACAGGCTATTCTTTACAAAAAGCAGAGAAACTCTGCACGATCGCTTGCTACAATTTTGCTAATGTGTGCGAGAACAGTCTCTCCTCTAAAATCTCCAGCAATATTAACATACGTTCTTCAGTGCAAGATTCTGGTGTACCATTTATACCGAAATTGTAGCAGTGTCAATCAGGTACTTTGAGTACCCAACTGTACTGTTACAAAATGGTAACCGTTTGCAGTTACAGCTATTTCAGTCGACAAATACAAAATTCGGCATCAGGAATTATTCCTAAATTTTGTATCCCTGAATGGCATACTATATTTGCACTTAGTATTAACCCAACAAGTTACGGTGAAAACGTACCAAATTATTTCTAATTGCAATTTAAATACGCTGAATCGATACTGCACCAAAAGCCTCAAGGAATTATCGCCAAACCTCCCAATAACTAGGCCTGGAAGCGGCAAAGTATCTTACATAAATCATTGCTCAATCTTCGCGTTTTGTCTTTCAATTTAATTTCCACATAAAATTCAGTTATTTCATGGGTGTGAAAAGTAAGAGATATGAATTTTCCGAAATTCGAATAAAATCTGCGCTGCTGAGAAAGGTGAAACATTCACACACATTAGGTTTTAAAGACCAAAATCATTTTAAGTATAAGCATTTTTAAATTTGATGCACTCCCCCACCCCCACTTCCAGTACAATAAATAAAACACGCGAGTCTAAATATTGTTATACTCCAGTACTTTTACTCAAATAAACAAATATTGGACAATGAACATCGGAACTCTAAAGCCCTGGCCCGACTACCATCAAAAATTATAACCACCCTGCTCGTTAAAGACAACAGATAAACGAGAATTAAAAGTCAGGCAGATCTCTTGTAGGCCTCTCCACCTCACGGTCCGACTGATATATAAAATGTGTAATCGACGTATTGCAACTATTTCGCTGCAAAAGGAATGCGAACGGAACCAGACAAGAATTTACAAACGAGAGCCGGGATATCGCGGTGGTTATTACCGTTCAGTTCTCGTTTCTTGTTTGTTAAAATCCGATAATGGCGTCCTTCCTCGCGAGAGAATCCTTCCGACACCCCAAACGGCAGTGTGGGGGATTACAAGATGGCGGCGGTGGAGCGCGCGGGTGGATGAATTGCTGCCTCGCGCAGCCGTTCTCCCCGTGCACTTGGCGGTTCAGTAACCGCCACCAGCGAGGGGGAGGGAGGAAAGCTAGGGGCTACAAACATGCAGTCCTGAGCCAAAACCACATCTTTAATGCCTTAAATTGCTTAACGATATCGGTTTTTGTTATTTCGTGTAGAAAAGACAGTTTTACTGATCTATCCTCGATCTCTGCAATTTATAAATTGGCACCTGGAAAACAACAGGAGGATCAGAAAACATCCGCGCTAAAACAAAATAAAGATCTGGATTCCGGTTGACACGTTCAACAGGTGAAAATTGACATTAGTCGTTTTATTCTGTTGGTTTTAATCGCGCATTGCGTTGGCAACTTCTCGACAAAGGACACAAGGGAGAAAGTAGTCCCATTTAAAATGAATATTTACAACCAAATATGGTATTTTTCATTTTTTTAAATCTTCGCATTCTCTCCGTCAAGAGTCTGAAAAGCAGCAAACTAGAATTTCGACCAGAAGCAGTTTTGTTTTGCTGACTTTTTTTTCTGGCGTTCAGTTGGAAAAAGTTGTTTTCATACCTCGCTGCTCACAGATGAATACCATCAGCCACCCCGGGTGTTCATTTGTCATTTGCGAGTTGGGGAGCAAAATTCTTGCATTTTAAATTACTGCATACCTGACTGGCAAACTTAGTGCATTTGAAAAATAATTCGTACATTCTGGATTGCCATAGGTAGACAAGCAGGAGGCTGGAAGAACAAAGCAGGCCAGATGCTGCTTGGCCTGCTGT
>NC_063346.1:28544094-28635506 GCF_021869965.1 Rhincodon typus | reverse complement strand
GCTGGTGAGGAGTTTGCATCAGTATGAGAGGAGGTATTGGGGGAGTATGAGGAGGTGAAGAACCTATTTTAAGTGCATATGAACTAGCACCAGAAGCTGAAATGGCCAGTGATTATGAGTTGGTTCATAAGTCAAAGTTTGGCATCCAACATCAATTTTAAGCTGTGACTGTTAGAAATTGGGGAAAAGAAATCCTCGGGTGACAAGGGAAAAGGAGATTTCATTGAAGATAATTTACCACAGGGTAAAAAGGAAACCCATGAGGGGGAAAGAGAAGTTAAACAAAAATCTCAGGTGTTTTCACTGTAATAAAATAGACCACTTGTAGTCACAGTGTTGGTGATTTAGAAAAAGCACTGGGAAGATGGATGTGGGAAAACAGGATAAGCTAATGATTTTTGTTGAAGTGATGAAGAAAATCATAATGGAAGGTAAAAAGCTGCAACAGAATGTACAACCTGATCAAGGGTTGGTTGCGAAGAAAGTGGCAGATCTCTTTAAAGAATTTACTTGCATGGGTAAGGTTAACTCATGTATGCCATGAGAAGCAGATAAAGAAATGAAAATTTTAAGAGATACGGGTGTAAGTCAATCTTTGGTGACAGATGGGATATGTATTTGAGAAGGAGTATTGCCAGAAAAGTGGCAACGTGTGGAGTTCATTGTGAGAAGAGCAGTGTTCCATTATACAAGGTGAGATTGCAGAATCCAGTGAAAAATGGTGAACTGGTAGTTGGAGTACTAGAGAATTTCTCGGTTCTGGAAACACAGTTTATTCTTGCTCATGATATAGCTGGATCACAGGTGGGAGTGATGCCTACTGTGGTTGAAAAGCCAGTGGAAAATCAGGCAACTGGAATGTTAAAGGAAGTATATCCTGGGACTTTTTCTGACTCTTGTAACAAGGCAACAAATCCACAGGTTGAAACATGAGGAGAAATTAAGGAGTAAAGATAAGGAAGTTGAAGTTCAGTTATCTGAAACTCTGTTTGATCAAATGGTTGAGAAAAAACAAGAACAGGTGGAGAACAAAGTGGATATTTTTAGTTCAGAGAAGCTAAGTGAATTATAAGAAAAAGATGAAAAACTAAAGCAGTTGTATCAAAAAGTGTACACAGAAGAATCTGAGTGTATCCTCGAATGTTACTTTCTTAAACATGAAATCTTGATCAGGAAATGGAGACCATCACACACTCAGGTGGATGAGAAATGGACAGAAGTGCATCAAGTTGTATTACCGGTGGGTTATAGAAAGGTGGTGTTGAGGGTAGCATGTGAATTACCAGTAGGAGGTTATTTGGGAGTAAAGAAAACTCGAGCCAAACTACAAAAACATTTTTATTAGCCTGGACTGCATAGAGACATCGTTGAATTTTGACAGATATGTCATATGTGTCAGGAAATTGGAAAACCTCAGGTACTAATGAAGCCAGCACCCTTAATACTCAAACCTGCATTTGAGGAATGTTTTACAAGAGTCTTAATTGATTGTGTAGGACCCTATCTAAAACAAAAAGAGAGAATCAATATTTGTTGACCATAATGGACGTGTCCACTAGATTTCTAGAGGCCATTCCATTACACAGTGTCACGGATACAAGGATTGTAGAAGAGTTATTCAAATTTTTTTACTAGATACGGACTACCCACAGAGATACAATCAGATTAAGGGTCAGATTTTACATCAAAGTTATTCAAGGAAGTTACGGATAGCTTGGGAATAAAACAATTCAAATCCACTGTGTACTATCCAGAATCACAGGAAACATTAAAGCGGTGGCATCAAACCTTAAAGACCACGTTGAGGGCTTATATCAAGTTGGGATAAAGGAGTTCCATTTTTACTTGTTGCAATTAGGGATGCACCAAAGGCATCAACCAAATTTAGTCCATTTGAATTAATTTTTGGGCATGAGGTGAGAGGACTGCTGAAATTAATTAAGGAGAAAGTTAGGGACCGCATGTTTGGACCGTGTGTCAAATTTTTAGGGAAAGATTAAATAGAGCAGGTCAGTTGGCTAGACAGCATTAGCATGTGATAAAGTAGGAAGCAGAACAAGAAATCAAAAATTCTTAGCTATGCTAGAGGAGCTGAAGTGTTGGTATTACTACCGATGGTAGGTGCATCTTCAAAAGCAAGGTTTAGTGAGCCTTATCAAATTGAAAGGAAATTGAGTGAGATGGACTATTTGATAAGAATGCCAGATGGGAAGAAATCTGTGTGTCATTTGAATATATTTACAAAGTATTTTGATAAGGAAGGAAAGCATAAGGGGAATGTATTATTTTTTGCATACAGAGTGAAAAACCAAGTTCAGATGATTCTAAAGTGGACATTCCTCAAATTAAATTGGACAATGAGAAAGTTCTGAAAAAATTGGGATAAATTGAGTTCCCTTCCAGAGGAAAATTGAAATGATCTGAAAGAGTTACTACAATCACATGGAGAGATATATGGGATTAAGATCGGAAATAGTAACATGATTATGCATGTTGTAGATATAGGAAATGCTTTCCAATTAAGCAACATCCTTATGGTCTGAACTCTCTAAAGTTGGCACAGGTTCAAAAAGAGATTGAAAGCATGCTCAAACACAATATAATTGAAACAATGAATGGAGCTCAGCCTTAGTGATGGTGTCATTGCTTTCAAGGGAGTGCAGTGAAGGTTTACGTGGCTGATTCCAGGGATGGCAGGTCTGACGTATGAGGAGAGATTAACTAGGTTGGGATTGTCTTCACTCGAGTTCAGACGAATGAGGGGGGATCCCATAGAGACTTACAACATTCTAATAGGACTGGACAGGGTAGATGCAGACAGGATGTTCCCGATGGTGGGTGTGACCAGAACCAGGGTCACAGTATGAGATTTTGGGGTAAACAATTTAGGACTGAGATGAGGAGACATTTCTTCACGCAAAGAGTGGTGAGCCTTTGGAATTCGTTACCGCAGGAAGTAATTAGTGCCAAAACATTGAATGTATTCAAGAGGCGACTAGACTTGAGGTGAATGGGATCAAAGGTTATGGGGAGAAAGCAAAATTAAGCTATTGAGTTGGATGATCAGCCATGATCGTGAAGAATGGCGCAGCAGGCTCGAAGGGCCGAATGGCCGCCTCCTGCTCCTACCTTCAATGTTGCTATGTTAAACCAGATGGTACACAATGATTATTTGCAGACTATCACAAAATCAATACAGCTACAAAATCTGACTCATATCCTAACCCACATTTGAACTTTATTGAGAAGGTGGGACCAGCAGCTTTTATTTCTAAGTTGTACTTAGTCAGAGGATACTGGCAGGTACCTTTATCCAAAAGAGTGAAGAAAATTTCAGCTTTTGTGACACCGAATGGACTGTTCCAGTTTAAAGTCATGCCTTTTGCTATGAAAAATGCACCAATCACATTTCAAAGACTAACCAATGAAGTCATTTAAGGATTACCCAATTGTGTACTGTACATAGATGTTGTGGTGATTTTTAATCACACATGTAAGGAACATTTGGCGCATCTAGCAGAAGTATTCAATTAACTTCAGGAGGCATGCTTAGAGAGAAACTTGGCTAAGAGTGAGTTTGCAAATACCCAAGTCACATTCCTGGGCCATGGACAAATGGTCCCATGGGATGTGAAAACAAAAATTACTGGGGAGTGTCCCATACCATTCTTGATTCCTGGGACTGAGTGGTTTTTATCAAAAACTTGTACCAAATTTTAGCAGTGTGGTTGCTCCACTGACTGACCTGTTGAAGAAGCGCAGAAAATTTCAGTGGATGGAAGAATGTCAGAAGGCATTTGACAACCTGAAAGCTTTGTTAACTACCACCCCACTGTTAGCCTATTCTAATTACACAAAGCCATTCTAAGTGGCTATCAAAGCAAGTGATGCGGATCGTGGTGCCGTAATCTTGCCAGATGACGACGAGAAGATAGAAGGAGATATTGGGTATTTTTCCAAAAAGTGGAATATTTATCAACAGAAATATTCCACATTTGAGAAGGAGACCTTGAGTTTGTTGGCAGTAATGTGTCTGTAACAATTGTATATACAGGTCATAATCCCTTCAAGTTTTTGGAAGAATTTAAGAATAAAAAATCCAGATTATTTAGATGGAGCTTATAATTTCAGTCATTCAATTTGATAATTATGCATTTGGCAGCATGAAAGAACGTAATTGCTAACACGTTGTCACAACTGCATTGTAGGTTTTCAATAATGTATGTGTATTTAAGTGTTCTCATAGTGTAAGACTGAAGGTTTTTAAAGAGAAGCTATCTTTGTATATTGATGGTTCCTTTTTTATTAAGGGAGGAGGTTTGACGATTCTATGGGTTTAAGAGGTGTATTTTGTCTTGGTTTTTTTATGAAGAGAAGTTGAGACAGTGGTGCTGAGCATTCTGTTCCAAGCCATTAAAGTAAACAGCTTGAGGCTTCAGTATTTTTTAAGTTGGAAGAACAGAAGCAGCATGAAGGGGTGGGGTAGAGCTCCTACAGAAGAGGGATTTTACTTCCACTTTCAGTAGTTGTTGGGGTCTTGAAGATAGATGTGGAAGCAGTTTTTCCTCCCACTGTTACAGCTAAAAGCTTGCATTATCTTCCTTCTGGGAGAATTGCATGGGACAATTTATTTTACTGAATTTGCCTTTGCACTTTGTGTTTATGGAATGTTACTATATCAGAACAGTTGCTGTTTAGTAATTAAATAATCTATTATTCTCTTAAACTTTCCAGTCGTGTTAAGCCAATTCTTTTTTCTTTTGTTTGTATTTTAACTATGGTGTAAGAATAAAGTGTGTTTTGCTTCAAGCCTGGTAATTTGAATAATCGAATTACATTCAGAATGCAACACCTTACACTTGCCTTTAAACATGAGTTGGGGTCTAGACTGTCTTCCTAATATATTTTGAGGGGTTTGATCAGGTCCGTAACAGTGTTCACATCTTTCCTACAATATAACACCCAGAATTTCACACAGTACTTCAGCTAAGGTCTAATAAGTTATACAAGTTATATAAGTTCAATATTGCCTTCT
Source organism: Rhincodon typus (assembly GCF_021869965.1). NCBI lineage: Eukaryota > Metazoa > Chordata > Chondrichthyes > Orectolobiformes > Rhincodontidae > Rhincodon > Rhincodon typus. The sequence continues at coordinate 28,630,471 of NC_063346.1, read as the reverse complement.
TAGTCTTGTACTCTGTGCCCCTATTAATAAAGCCGAGGATGCTCTATCCTTTACTTACTACTCTGTCTACCTGTCTTGCCAGTTTCTACTACTGACTTTTTGCTACTGACCTTTTTATTCCATGACCTATAGTTCTTCTTAAGTCTGCTGCGTGACACTGTATCAAGAGCATTCTGAAAGTCCATATACACCACAATAACAGCATAACCATTATTGAGCCTTACTGTTACATCTTTAAAAAAAATTCAACAAATTAGTTAAACATGCTAACAGTTCCTAATAACAGTTCCTTTTTCCATACAAGTACTAATTCAATTCTGAAAAGTTGTCTTGAAGTTTCCCCACCACTGGAGTTAAACTACTGACTGTATTTGCTTCGTTTATCCTTACAACATTTCTTAAACAAGGCAGCAACATTTGCAACTTTCCAGTCTTCTGGCACCTGCCCCCAAGTTTAGGGAAGGCTGAAAGATTTCAGCTAGTGTACTGCAATTTGCGCTCTTTCTTCCTTCAAAATTGTTGGATATATCTCATCCGATCTTGGTGCCTGTCAACTTTAAGCACCAAAAGTCCGGCTAATACTTTTGTCCTATTTATTTTCAACCCTTCTAATGACTGAGTTTTCTCTTCTGTTGGAAAAGACAAATGCAATTTAACGTCTCAGCCATGCCCCTTGTCTCCAGGTGTAAATTTGCTTTTTGGTCCAGATTGGCCCTCCTTTTATCATGTTTCTACTATTTTTATTGGCTATAGCAGACTTTAGGACACCCTTTATGTTGAATGCCAAGCTTTTCTCATAATTCCTCATTGTTTCTCTTATTTACTTTCTTACCTCTCCTCTGACCCTTTGATATTTCCCTTGGTTGTCAATTTCATTTTCAACCTGACACTTGTTGCAAGCACACTTTTAAAAAAAATCTTTTATCTCCTTTGACATCCAGGGCTCTGGATTGATTTGTTCTGCCATTTCCATTTGAGGAAATACACCTTCATTGTACCCGAAACATCTCCTATTTGAAGATGTTCCATTGTTCAGTTATTGTTTTACATGCTAACCTCTTGTTCCAGTCAATCCTGCCCAACTCTAATCTTACTGATTCGACATCTGCTCTCTGCCAACTAATTTTTTTTTGTTCTGGATTGTTGCGTGCCATTCTCTGGGATCTGGGTGTGATGCTGTGTAGAGGGTTGTGCAGACTCGATGGGCTGAATGGCCTCTATCTGCATTGTAGGGATTCTGTGATGGACAGGTTCTGTGCACATAGACCACAAGCCTTGGTTGGTTGCCATCCCTCCAGAGGAGTGTCCTGCAGCTGCTTTGTGATATTGTGGACCCTGGCACTATCCTGGAGTCAGATTGATGGTCACAGAAATTTTTGTCTTTTCCTCCAGTTACTGAATCACCTGTCACTATCATCCCTACCTTGTTCTCTTTCTCTCCTGCCATGCAGCTGAGCCATTAGCAGTGCCACAAACCTGGCTGTTATTGCATTCACACGAGTAATCAGCACCCTCACCAAATTCCAACATGGAGAACCGATTTGCGAGTGGCACATCGAGACTCCTCACCACCTGCCTGTTTCTCTTGGACTGCCTGGTGGTCACTTTCCTTCCTCTGCACTTCTAAGCTGCTATGTGAACAGCTGTCTCAATATGCTATCCACATAATTCCCAGCCTTGAGGATGTGCTGCAGTGACTCCAATCATCATTAAGGCTCAGAATCTCAGAGCTTGTTTTTGCAGCTGGAAGTACATTCTTCACATATGCTAGTCAAGGATGCCAGTTGGGCCCCTGACTTCCTACATTTTACAGATGACGTGTTATTTTTCTCCCCCCCAATCAGCAGTTCCCAAAATCTACAGCTGTTAAACTATGCCTTGTTGCTGTGTTGAATCTAAGAGTGCTGGGCCTCGATATACAAAGAACAAAGAAAATTACAGCACAGGAACAGGCCCTTCGGCCCTCCAAGCCTGCGCCGATCCAGATCCTCTATCTAAACCTGTCACCTATTTTCCGAGGATCTGTATCCCTCTGCTCCCTGCCCATTCATGTATCTGTCTAGATACATCTTAAATGACGCTATCGTGCCCGCCTCTACCACCTCTGCTGGCAACGCGTTTCAGGCACCCACCACCCTCTGCGTAAAGAATTTCCCACGCAAATCTCCCTTAAACTTTTCCCCTGTCACCTTGAAATCGTGACCCCTAGTAATTGAGTCCCCCACTCTGGGAAAAAGCTTCTCCCTATCCACCCTGTCTATACCTCTCATGATTTTGTAGACCTCAATCAGGTCCCCCCTCAACCTCCGTCTTTCTAATGTAAATAATCCTAATATACTCAACGTCTCTTCATAGCTAGCGCCCTCCATACCAGGCAACATCCTGGTGAACCTCCTCTGCACCTTCTCCAAAGCATCCACATCCTTTTGGTAATGTGGCGACCAGAACTGTACGCAGTATTCCAAATGTGGTCAAACCAAAGTCCTATACAACTGTACAACTGATATATCCTCTTGCTGCCTACTGTTTCACTGCTGTGATGAAACTGAAGTAAATGCATGCTAAAGAAAGTATATACAGATCAGAAAAAAAAAGACCTGCTTGAAGGTGCAAAAGTAAAACAAACTTGAGTGACGTTCAGAAAATAAAATGGCAGTTTTACCCACTTGATCAGAGTTGAAAAGCCAGAGCACTCATCCAGAAGGCAGAGTACTATGGATATATAAATCATCAGTAGCATGAGTCAGCATATTTTATCAGCCTATGAAGTTGTTCAACCAAACAAAATATCTGTCAAAGCTATGTTATCCTTCTCTGCTAATAAGTGCAAGAGATAGCAGAATATTTTTAACTTCGTTTGAACTCCCAATAAACAGATGTGCTTCTTTTGCAAGAGTAACTCTAATTCTAATTTGCCGCTGAAATTCAACAATATTGATTTTGAATTAGCGTTTTTATTTTTCTGTGTAATTTTATTATGATTATTTGTCTAACTCATCATTTTAAACAAACGTAGAAAATGCTGGAGTTCAGAATAGCAGTTCTGAAGAAGAGTCATACCAGACTCGAAGCACCAACACTGTTTCTGTCTCCACGGATGCTGCCAGACCTGCTGAATTTCAACAGCATTCTCTTCTGTTTGTTTCAGGTTTCCATCATCTGCAGTATTTTGCGTCTATTATTCAGATGTCCTCTGTCATCTTTCAATTTTCAATCAGTTCCCTTTTCCAATTTAATTCAATCTTTGAAACTTCTGGCATGTTAATTAATGAAACTTCTTTCGTTTCTGGAATATTCAGTCACATAAAATTTATATTCAAGTCCTTTCTTTATTGGTATACTCAAAGGAAACATCTTGTTTGACCAGTTATGCATTCAAATTGTATTTTAGTGCTTTTCTCTTTTTTTCCAATATGTGGAGTCCCTACTGGGCTAAATGAGTGTCTAACGTTAGATGAGATTTTGTGATTCAATAACATTTGCTAAGTAATCCTGAGTATGATAAGAATAATGCTGGCAATCAGTTTATAAATAGTCAATTAGATTCTTAGGCAGTGCATTTGCATAGTGGAAGCTATGCAGATTAATAGACAGGGCCCTTTTCTTTGCAGACAGAAAAGGCAGGTATATACATTGCATCAATGTCATTTTAACAAAATTTATGACATCTGTTCCCTGGATCATTCCTCAGGATAACAAGTTGACCGAATCAAAGTTACCCTGCCTAATAATTAGTATACAGCCATCATTTAATGCATGCATTCTACATGGCAACGCCTCTACCATTCAAAGTGCACTTATCCTTCAGTCAGCATTCTCTTAAATAGGATAAAATATTGTTCCCCTTTACACTGATATTCATTCAAGACAAAAAACTTTGCAAAATGTCGTCTTCAGCAGTAACATAATATTATTTGCAACTTATCTCAAATGTTTGCTTGTGATGGGCTCATAGCTGAAATTCATGATAAGACAGTTACTTCGAATGGAACTCTGAAGGATATATGCATCTAAAACTCAGAATCCGTGTTGCAGATGTTGATTGATCTGCTTTGTGTTTACAGTGTTGCTGTTTCCATTTTATTGAAGAAGTTGCTGTTGAACTTCTTACTTGTACGTGCCTGATTGTAGTTAATCCACCACTGCAGAAATTTGTTCTAACTAATGATGAAATTCCTTAAAACTTGGGAAGTTTGAATCCATTGATGTGATTTCAGTGTGTGTGGAACTGAAAATTCATCATCAGTATGGTTCAACAGTTGGCACAAGAACGCATTGTCTCTCATTCTGAGAGGATTGGTTGGTGCCTATATCTGTTACATTTACCCAGTGAACTGATGAACTTTTGTACGAATATCTCGAAGAGAAGAGAACCATCAGATTGATGAATGGGGTAAACTGCAAGATGAAAGAGCTGTTGAACTAAGTAATATATTTTTTATTCCTTTTGTCTTTAAGGGCAATCTCCAAATACACCAGGTCCATGTTAGTCAAGATGGCCAGGTAGGTGCTTTTATCAAATGATCTTGTTTTACACGTTTGACAAATAATTATGAGTATATGTTTGCTACTTCTAGTGCATGCCTTGCAAATTAGGTATTCTTTAATCTCATTGTAATGAATTTGGTATTCTTGAGTTTTTAAAAAGCTGTAATTAAACAAGGGCAGTTTTTAGTTAGGAGATTGTTTATTTTGATTAATGCTACATTAATATAATATTTGTTGCTCTCATTAGCATAATCAAAAGTTGATTTGAAGCGATTTACCAATATTGTTTCTTGTGCCTCCTATCCTCATTGTTCAGTCTATCAGTGACTAAACAAAATACAACAGAATATAAGTGTAAAATAAATTGATAATGTTATGATTTTACGTGAAACTGAATTTTCAAGGAGAATATTGCTAATTTTAAATGTATTTTAATACATATGTAATCACTTAGCAACAGTCTAGGGTTAGGACAGTCTAGGACAATAATTCCATCCCATGAATGAAGAAGAAAAAGTATGCATCTTTTTGGCAATGTGGGTGCCAGTACTTTAAACCTACTTCATGCATTAATATTGCTTAATTGTCTGCAATGAAGTATTAGCTACATTTCAGTTATGCTATACAGCATTTCTATAAAACGTCAGTTTGTAGCAGAAACATTGCTTTGAAAGAAACTAATGGATTTTCATCTTTGTTACAATTTTCCATTAACCAATACAAATTGTATTACAACATTTTGGAGGCCTGGTCAGCATGTAAGTACTGGATGACATAAGGTAGCCTTCTTCCTTATTTCTTTGTTACCACTTATTGACCTGCTCCTCACAAGATCATTGATTCATGTGCCAGACAACGTCCATACAATATGATCTGGAATTTGCTGTCCATTAGGCTGGTGGATGTGGAAACAATCAAGGATTTCAAAAGGAAGTTGGTTTGGCACTTGACGAAAAACTTGCAGGGCTACAGAACCGATTGGGACTCAAGGAGGTGGCATGCACTGATGGGTTGAATGGCCAACTAATGTGCAATTAATGATTCAATGAAAACTGAAAGAATTGTGAATGCTGTAAATCAGGAACAAAGTCAAAGTTGCTGGAAAAGCTTAGCTGGTCTGGCAGCATCTGTGAAGGGTAAAAAACAGAGTTGATGTTTTGGGTCCGGTGACTGAGGAAGTTTTTTCCTTGATAGATGCTGTCAGACCTGCTGAGATTTTCCAGCAACTTTGTTTGTGTAATGATTCAATGACTCTTATACCTCTAATGATAAGAATGTTTTCACTATATATTGATGATGGCAATGCTTGGTGGAATTTCTACCTGTCAGTATACATAGCTGGCATTTGAAATTATTAGCATAGTGTAAAATGCAGAGTAAAAGAACAACAATGTTAATTTTGAAAACATAAAGTTGAATGTTTGGATTTTTAACCTTGAAATTAAATCACTAGTTATCCAAGTTTTAGGTCAGCAGCCACTCTCCCATATCCTCATTACTGCAACTGACAAAAGTTATCTTTAAAATTAATTGCTAATTTTAATTTTAGTTAATTATGAAAATGTGCCATTACACAACTGATTTTATAATGATCAACAATCTGTCATTTTCATTTTGTTTCATTTGTTTTACACAATTATTGCAGATGGGTTGAAGTATATATCTGAGGAGAATTCTCCTGAGCATAATGATTTTACCAATAAATAGCACTTGAGGAAGAGTCAGTGGTAGTAATTTTCTAAAATTCTTTCTTTTTGTGAGGGTGCAGGATGCCCCCAGTGTATTTAAGGGTTACTTTTTTGTTTGGATTGTTTCTAAGTGAAATTGACTGTGAAAACATTTAAAGGTATCTTTTATGTTGTAGCTTTTCATGCATGCATACTTCAGGATTTATTTTCATTCTGTAGTTCATTAGAGGGCAGCACCACAGCACTGGTGATTGTATTTTAAGTAGAAATGATTCATCTTTTGGCAAATTGCCTCACTTGATAATTAATAACACAAGGATACATTGGTTGTTGTTCTGATACCACACAAAGAGTTTGAGACAGAATATGATTATTTCGTATATCAAGTCTTGATCTTACTTAACTCTCTGCTCTACCAGCAGATGTTCTCCAATGTATAAATCATTTTGAACTGAGTATATTTAGATTAAAGGTTCAGATTTACAAGTTTGTGCATGTGGGCAGTAGGATGACCAGACCTTGTATTTACCACAGTGATAACAAATGTTAGTTATGTGATGCTTCTGATGCCTTGTTGACAAATTTTAATGTGCGTTATGCAGTTTTGGACTAACTATCTTGAGCAACATTGAAGGGTGTTTAGGTGGGCCAATGAGAGAGAGCAACTTAATTTTCCAGTCAGCTCATGATTTGGAAACTTCGAGACAGTTAACAATTCAAGCTTCTACCCTCACACAATCTAAACAATTGTGCCTGATTTCTAGAAATTAAATTGTGCTTTGTAGGCCTTATTTGCAAGAAATTTTAGTTTGGATTAAGGCTCTCACTCAAATTCCCGACCACAAACTGCATGCTTTTTCATTTGTGTGCATGTGCGCATCTGAAAATTTATGGCCTGGCATATTCAAGTAGGTTCAGTGATCGTCAAAGAATTTTTTTTTCACTTTAATTTTTCTTAATTTTATTCCATGCAGAATTAGTCTTGTTGGGAACCTTGCTTTTTTTTAATAATCATTCCACTTGGCATCTGAGTTAGGCAAATATGATTATATGTAGCCAATCTGAAGCAATATTTTCTCTAATTGAATAAGTATGATCAAGTTAATCTGTCTACTGCATTAATATTGCTTTCTATGCACTTCATTCGTCATAAAGACCTTAGAGTCCTGTTGATCCTGAAGTAAACGTCTGATCAGATGTCTGCTCCATCATCAAGGGTGTCTGTTTTTATCTGCATATTATCAGCCAGCTCTCCCCTTGCCTCTACTCCATTGCTGTGGAAACCTTTGATCTGTGGTCTAGATCACTAAAGTGTATTCCTGGCTGGCTTCCTGTCTTCTGCCCTCCATAAACTTGAATTCCTCCACAGTTCATCCATCACCCTATGCTTTCTGACCTTATTGCCTTGATTTTAAAAATATCATCTTAGTTTTAAAGTTCCTCCTATCTTTGTACCCTCTTCCAGCACTATAAGCCCTCAAGGTCCATGCAGTGTTCAATTTTGGACTTTTTTGCTTCCCCAATTTTAATTACTCTCTCATTCGCAGGGTACTTGCAGGCTGCCTTGGCCCAAAACTCAGGGATTCCCTTCTTAAACCTTTCTGTCTCTCTGTTCTCCTTTAGTATGTTCCTTAAAACCAATCTCTTTGAACAGGTTTTTGGTAACCTGTCTTACTATCTCCTTGTGTAATTCACTGTCAATTTCATTTGATAGTATTTTTTGTGTGGTGCCTTGAGATGTTTTACTGCTTTAAATCCAGTTGTGCTATAGCCAATGAAACAACTATTCATCTTAAGCACCCACGTGATGATGAAAATGAGATACCAGATGTTAATAATTAAACTACAAAGGAAACTAAGAAAAGATCTCAAGGGATCTGTAACAGCTGCAAGATATCAGAAACCTTTTCTTTAGCCATGGACACTATTCTCATCAATGTCTTCACCAACCCTAGCAATAAATTTATATTATTCTCCCAAAAAGCATCTTGGGGGTTAAATTGGGCCTCAGAATCTAGATAGGAAATGCACACATACCACCAGCCTGAAATGTGCTGCTCACCATCTTTGGTAAAAACAAGATGCATCCTTTACCAATACTGAATCAGGCAAGAATTACCTTGTTTACAAGTGAAAGACCTAACACCACCTTTTGTATCCCTGTTTCAATTTTGGATTGTCCTGAGGCAGCTAGAACTGATCCAAAGTCAGAGGGCATTGACTAATGTTCCCTCTAAGTTTTCTTTATACTGAGTCGGTTACAAAATCCATTGAGCACTTTTTTTTTGTTATGGGTAACGTACGTTGGAAAAGGCACTGAATTGTCACAAAGCTATGTTTAGCCTGTTCCTTTTTTTTGTGCATTGTATATTCCAGATTGCTGCACAGCCAAACATGGGTGCACCTTAGAGGGAACATTCCTGACTCCAACTCTTGGGTGAGAAAGGTCCTGTTCTACCTCCACATTTCACTGATCCCAGTTCAGCCTTTTCTTATAGTTTGCATTCTACTTTGGAACATGAGAGTACAATAACTCCTCTGAGAAGAGAAATACATTCTAGAATTCCTCACAGATGCCATTCTGCTGCTTTTTACAGGCCAACTGACATCGTGAACCTGTCTATCAGAAGGTTCACCTCCTGCTGTGTCTTTATCTGACCATGATGGATCACAGCTGCTGGTTTTCTGGCCTCTTAATGTGACCATTGAGCATTCCAGATTTCCACTTCACCCTACCATTGATAGCCATGGCTTTAGATCCCTTGCACCCATGCTGTGGAATTTCCTCTGTATCTATCCTCCTTTTTTTTTAACCCTTGTAAAATCTTCCAGTTTGAAGGTTTTGGTCATCTGTCACAACTCCTCCATAGTGTCACATCTTCCTCCATAAAGTCCTTGTTTAAGTACCTTGGGACATTGCATTTATATATCACTTTTAACACAATACAGTTTGTTGTTATTTTGCTGTTGTGTGCCTTTGGATGGGTTGGGTCCTGGAGCACTGACAGTCATTGAATGGAAGCACTCTTGAGCTTAGCTATAATCCAGGACTGTCAACCACTCTGCAGAGCCAGTCACTTTCATCTGACTCAGCTCCTTGCATCACAGAACAATTTGAGATCCCTCCAGAAAAATTTGATAAATCTGGGCTGCTCTCCTTTTTTGAAGCACAATCCCTCCTTGGATCTGAGGCCTTGTGTGTCTTTAATGTATCTGCCCTTATCACCACTAGCTAATCACATTTGGATAAATCTACTTCTTCCCATTTCTGAACTCATGGCCTTTCATCAGCAGTTGTGTTTATGCTCATTTTCTGGAGACTTGTTTCAATAATATTAAACCAAAATATTGGTAATCAAATGAGCAATTGGGGATCAGCAGTTACGTGATAAAACTTAGAAGAATTTGTGTAGCCATACTTGGCAACTGTATCTTGAATCAAACTTGACAGGAACACCAAGAGAAAAAGCAAAACTAAACACTTGGGCCTTTAGTTAAGTTCCAAAGAGGAATATGTGATGCAGGTCTGAGCCTGAAGTTTCAGGGTATGAAGAGGTCAATTTTATAAACTAAAAATTGTCTTGAAAAGAAAGCACAGTAATGAAAAGGATAGGACATCTAATTTATTATCTTGACCGTTATTTCAGAGAGAAATGAAAATTGAATTCAGTAGTTTGTGTGTTAATACTGTTACTTTATGTTCAGTTGTTGTTAAACAATTTGTACCTGGTTTTGGATCATGATTGTGATTTTAGGTTCCTCTACTGAAAGGCTTGAGAAGCACATGTGAAGGCGGATAGAAAAGTTAAAGATCCAGTTCAGATCACAATTGTATATTGGGTGGTATGGCCACAGGGGCTGGTGAGGTGAGGACCCTGAAACACACAGTCAATGTTACTGAGAGGAAGAGGAGAAGGGGAGGAACTTGAGCCAGGCAGCAAGTATTATCAAGAGGTATGGTGTTCAGCATCACTAAGAGGAGCAGGTGAGGTGCAGATCTGAGACAGATAGTGAGTGAGTGTGGGAGAAGGGAGACAGAAGCAGATAGACTGGTGATGTTGCTGAGTGGGGCTCTGGAGTGGCAGCAGCAAGGTTTGAAGCAGCAGTGAGGGTGAAGAGGTCCCTGATGCAAACAGATCAGTGGCAAAGCCAAGTGCAGCTCAGGAATGGCAGTAGCAACATTTAAAGCAATGGAGAGAGCAGAGAGGTCCAGAAGCAGAGAAACCAGCGGCAGAGCTGAGTGGGTTTTAGGAATGACTGCAGGGAGGTTAAAAGCAGCAGTGAGAGAGGAGAGGGCCCAGAAGCAGACAGACTGGCAGTGGAAAACATCAGAAATGTAAGAACATAAGAAATAGGAGCAGGAATAGGCCATTTGGTCTGTCCAGCCATGGCTGATCTTTCCGTGGACTCTGCTCCACTTACCCACCTGCTTACCGTAACCCTTAATACCTTTACTGCTCAATTATCTATCCATCTTTGCCTTAAAAACATTCAACGAGGTAGCCTCAACTGCTTCACTGGGCAGCAAATTCCACAGATTCTCAATTCTTTGAGTGAAAAAGTTCCTCCTTGACTCGATCCTAAGTCTGCTACCCCTTCTTTTGAGGCAATGCCCTGTAGTTCTAGTTTCACCTGCCAGTGGAAGCAACCTCCCTGCTTCTATCTTATCTATCTCCTTCATATGTTTCTATAAGTTCTCCCCTCATTCTTCTAAATTCCAAATAATCTTCTCCCAGTATACTCAATCTGTCCTCATAAACCAAACCTCTCAACTCCGGAATCAACCCAGTGAGTTGCTTCATCAAAATTGAAGTGTGATATCAGTGGAGATGTTGTGGTTCATTTTGGGACCAATGATACAGGAACAAAGAGAAATTAGGTCCTGCAAGCAGATATTAGAGAGTTAGGTAGGAACTTGAAAAGCTGGACTTAAAAGGTAGTGATCTCCAGATTACTCCTGGTGCCATGCAGTAATGCATGGAATAGGATAGAACAGGTGAATGTGTGGCTGGAGAGATGGTCCAGTAAGGAGGGCTTTAGATTCATTCAGACACTAAGGCTTTGGAGCCATTTATTGAGGAAGTGGGACCTGTATAATTTGTCGGGTAATATGTAAACAAGAACAGAACTAACATCCTCGTGGGCAGGTTTGCTAATGCTATTAAGATGAACTACATTAGCGGGGGAATGGAATCCTGACGAGTGGTTCAGAGGAAAAAGAAATAGAAATGAAATTAGAAGCTAAAGTGCCAGTAAGCGTTTGCTCCTATGATGCTGCTTGGCCTGCTGTGTTCATCCAGCTCTGCACCTTGTTGCCAGTAAGCGTGTCTGGAGGGCAGAGGAAACATAAGCTAGTGTGACGAGGTATGCCTTTAAGAGTGATTTGTTCTGTCCTGTTTCTTTTGAAGAAGGCATTGTAAACTTGGTACACAAGTGTCTGCTCCATGGAAAGAACAGCAAATAGCTTTGGGTTTTCTTTAAAAGTAGACAAAAGGATCATGAGTGAGTGGAGTCAGGCTCACACAGACCCAAGGTTTTAGCTTTGCTTTCATTTGTTGAAGTTGGGGTTTTGAAGTGTTAGACACAGCTCTCTCTGCTGCTGCAAAAGCTCAAGTCTCTCTGCTGCCCGTGTCCTTCTGTTGGTGTTCCTTCTCCTGGACTGAAGGGGATAGCAAGTGAGGGAAATCTGTTTTGCTGAATTTGCCTTTGTCAAGTGTGTATAGTAATAACAGACTGCAAACCCATGCTCGGTCTACTTAAAGAGGACAAGGCAGTGCTGCCCATAGCTTCAGGCCGAATTCAGCGGTGGGCTCCAAGTACATATAATTACTAGTTGGAACACCATCTGTAAGGCTACGTAGTGAATGTGGATGCATTGAGCATATTCACTACTGGTGGTACTGCAACTGGAAGAATCCATAATGGTTTTAAATTTTCTCGACACACTTCCAGTCACAGCTGACAATATAAGACTATGGATGCAGAAAGATCCGGTTCTGACCAAACTGAAACAGATGGTGGTGGTGGGGGAGTCCAAAGCGCCATTACAATGAGAATTGAAACCTTTTTGGACCTGGAGAGACCACATCTCACAGCACAGTATACTATTAAGGGCAGCAAAAGCAATTGTCCCAAGCAACTGTTACCGCCGGATACTGGCTGAACTCCACCAGGGTCATCCATGGGTTTCCGAAATGAAGATGTTGGCGAGACTTTGTCTGGCATTCAGGATTAGATGCAGACATAGCTGTGCTGGTGGGGCAGTGCCCAGAGTGCCAGCAAGGACGAAAGTTACCACCAGCAGCTCTCCCACATTCATGGAAATGACTGGGTAAACCCTGGAATCAGTTACACGTCGACAAAGCAGGTTCTTTTGTGGACTCAATGTTTTTAGTCATTGTGGCTGCTCACTCAAAGTGGTTGGGCATGCATAGCGTTCAGTCGTCAAATACAGGAACGACGATAGAAAAACTGCGTGCACCTTTCGCAATACACAGTCTCCTGGAAGTGTTGCCATAGATAATGGGTCATCATTTACCAGCAGAGTATTTGAGTATTTCCTGAAGTCAGACTGCAGTCATATAAGGTCAGCTCTGTACCATCTATCATCCAGAGGTCTCTCAGAAAAAGCTGGCCAAACTTTGAAGGCGTGCTTAAAGAAACAGTTCTGAGGAAAGGTCACCGGACCAAAACGTTAACTTTGATTTTTCTTCACAGATGCTGCCAGACCTGCTGAGCTTTTCCAGCAACTTCTGTTTTTGTTAAAGAAACAGCCTATAGCTTTACTAGATATCAAACTGTCCCAATTCCTATTTTATTATAGGACCACACCTCATCCAACTACAGGGATAGCTCCAGCAGAGTTGCTAATGGGGAGAAAACTCCGCACAAGGTTAAATCTGATCTTCCCACACCTGGGGGTGGTAGGAGGTGGGGGTGAAATGGCATAGGAATGCCAATGCCAGACACGACTCGGGGTGATCTCTGTTGTACAACACTACCCAAGGCCCTATTTTAAATTGTATAAGTCCTGCCCTTGTTTGTGTAACCAAAATGTAATACCTCGCGTTTATCTAAATTATCTAAGCTCCATCTGCCACTCAGCCTATTGACTGAATTGATCAAGATCTCTTTGTAATCTTAGATGGCCTTTGTCACTTTCCACTATACCACCAATATTGGTCTCATCTGCAAACTTACTAACCACGTTTTCTGTGTTCTCATCTAAATCACTTACATAAATGACAAATGAAAGTGGACCCAGCACCGATCCCTGTGGAACACCACTGGTAACAGGGCATGAGATCTAGAATCGATGGTCCTGTTGAAACCCCAAAATGACCATCAATAAGTAGTCTCATTAGTAAGTAGGTGCTGCTTAATAACATTGCTTATAACATCTTATGAGGGTTCTTGTGGTACATTTGTAATGTCCCTACCCGTCTTCCGGTGGATCTGGGTTCAAGTTCCACCTGCTTCAGAGGTCTGTCATATCACATCTAAACAGGTTGACCGAAAGTGTGCTTAACCTCTTCTAACATTTTCTTGATGATTTAAAGCAGGTTGATAATTGAGGGTGAGGCTCATAGAGTGATCATTGATCTTATTGGATTTATCCTTTTTTTGTGGCCAGGGCATCATATCTGTGCCTTTTTCAGATCAATGCCATTGTTGCTGTTGTACTGGAAAAGCTTTGTTGGATGTGCAGCCTGTTCTGGAGCACATGTCCTCACTACAGCCAGGATGTTGCCAGGTTCCATAACCTTGGCTATGTTCAGTGTACTCAGCTATTTCTTGATATCAAGTGGAAATGTTTGGGAAGTGTGATGATAGGAATTACAGAAGGAAGCCAAGATAATACACTCTAGCAGCAGATGGTTGCAAATGTTGTAGCCTCTTCCTCTGCACTATAGTCCATAGCTCCCTGAAAGTGTCCACGCATGTAGATAGGATGGTAAAGAAGACGTATGGCATGCTTGCCTTTATTGGTTGGGGAATTGAGTACAAGAGTCAGGATGTCATGTTGCAGCTTTATAAGACTTTGGTTAGGCCATGTTTAGAGTATTGTGTTCAATTATGGTTGCCTCATTACAGGAAGGATAGCAAGCTTTGGAGAGGGTGCAGAAGTTTACGAGGATGCTGCCTGGATTAGAGGGTATGACCTATAAGGAGAGGCTAGAAAAACTCGGATTATTTTCTCTTGAGCGACAGAGGCTGAAGGGAGACTTGATAGGAGTCTATAAAATTATGAGATGCATAGATAGGGTTGATGGTCACAACCTTTTTCCCAGAGTTTAAATGTCTAATACTATGGGGGCATGCATTTAAGGTTAGAGGGGGAAGTTCAAAGGAGATATGAGGGCAAGTTTTTTTTACAGAGTGGTAGGAGTGTGGAATGCACTGCCGGGATGGTGGTGGAGGAGGATACAATAAGGGCATTTAAGGGACTTTTAGATAAGCACATGAATGTGCAAGGAATGGAGGGATATGGACCAAGGGCAGGCAGAAGGGATTAGTTTCATTTTGCATCATGTTCAGCACAACATCGTAGGCGGAAGGGCTGTTCCTATGCTGTACGGTTCAATGTTCTATACTCTTAAGTGCTAGGCTGTACCATCATGGTTCTGTGAACATCTCCACTCTCCATCTCCGCCTATTAGTTTCCACTTACTTTAATGTATCTAGGTAGATTTGATTTGTTTGCAGTTGGATCACCTGGTTCTGTCTGCAGCAAACTGGTTTTGCTACTTGGCATTTAGGTAGTTCTGTGTTAATATATTTCATACATAGGCAAGACATCAGCATGTGATTAACTAAACCTTCCACACTCCACGAAATTTGATTGCTGAGCAACACGACACGTGGCGCCTTTGTATAGGCTAGTAACGTTCAGTTGTTCCTGACTCTGAACGTGTCCTTGGCTTTGCACATTGAAATGTAATTCTACAGGGCACATGCCATCAAATGTTTGGCTGTTGTGGCTCAATAGTACAAGTATAACTCAGTAATTTTTATGTATTGAGTCATCAGAGAGCGTTTTCAACAGGTATTGCCATTCTTCTTAAAGGTAATGATTTTCCAATACCACCTGCCCTTTTGTTAATACTACATAAACATTGGTTAGCTGTGTTCTGACTTATGCAAGACTTATTTCTGCAAACTGTAGTTTTGACTGAAGTCCTACTGGATTCAATCCTAATATTTATGCCTTAAATTTCAGGATGGGATTATCACCTAGAATCCCCATAGTACAGAAAGAGGCCATTCAGCCATTGAGTCTGCACTGACCCTCCAACGAGCATCCCACCCAGACCCACCCCCTCAACTCTGTATTTACCATGATTAATGCACCTACCCTGGACATCCCTGTACACAGCCCGTCCACTTAACCTGCACATCTGGACTGTGGGAGGAAACTGGATCACCTGGCAGAAACCTACATAGACACGGAGAGAACATGCAAACTCCACACAGATAGTCACCCAAGTCTGGAATTGAACCTGGCTCCTTGGGCCCGTGAAGTAGCAATGCTAACTACTGTGCCACCCATGGCAGGGTGAGCTTTTAAGAGCATTAAAATAATGTTTAGTTTCCCTGTTGAGGTAGGGCAGATATGAGTACAATTTCCAGGACTTAGTTGGAAATGACTTTTTAAAAAAAAAAATTGGAAAGCTCAGTTGAGTCTGAAGCAGACAACAAATCAGTAGTGATTTTTCACATACCACTGCTAAATTCTTTCCAAATTTCCAGGCATTGTCTGTATTGGTGAAATGCAGGCACAAAATGTTCATTCAGAAGCCGCTCATTAGTATTAGCATTGTTTAGGATTGTGGTATTAATGAGATAATTTAGGTCAGCTGCAATGCCAGGAGCATATCCAGATGTAGACCTGAGCAGTGTAAGGCATTCAATTAATGCTTCAGTGCATAAACTTGGAGGCAGTGAAGTGTTGGATTTCCTCTGCTCCCAAAACACTTCATTGGGTCCTTTGGGTGAACAGGCAGCATCTCTTATTCAGAGAGTTTTGTAGTGCAATAGTAATGTCACTATCTCCGTGCAGAAGGTCAGGATTAAAGTCTCACCTGACCCAGAGGTGTGTTGCAACATTTCCAAACAGGCTGATTAAAATAATAATGCTAGGAGTGATTCATTCACAAGGTGGGCACCAAAGTTGAAAGTGGGAACACACAAGTCAGTAGTGGCCAGTTATACATACTCAAAATATTTGAGCCTTTTTTCATTGGTCCTATTGTTCCTTCAAAGACACTTGTTAAACCACTCTAGACCAAGGATAATTAGTCACAAGCAAAATCGATGTCAAATTTCTCACTGGATTACTCGAATTAAAAGCCACTGATCCAATTTCATGTGAGTGATACTTGGAGGGTGTTTTGGGTATGGGCAATTTCAACTTGATTTTAGACCACACTTTCTTTCTTTTAGGCTTGAGAAGTGGGTTCATTAATTTACAGCTTGCTCTGTAATATGCTTTGGTTGAAGTTAGAGCTTGTTAAACTGCTCGAAGGCATTTAAATTTATTTTGAAATGATATGGCATATCGTTGTTAGTATGGGTGATTTAAATGCCTGATTAACACTGGCTCATCATTCCATAACAAACCATAATGCAGCATAACTAAATGCCAAGGAAGCATTCTCCAAAGGAATGGTTAATGTTAGGTGGGTGAGTTAGGAATTAGAGTACTTAAAGTCCAGAATGAGACTCTTCCCTTTTTTAGTTACTTCAGAGCTGAAGTTCAAAATCTGCTTTATTCCTAATATGGAATGAAATGTTCTCAGCAATGTCGAGGTCTCGAGTTCAGTTGTTGTCCTGCCTGGAACTTCTATCCTTTTATTAATCTCTATTGTTCAAAACATTGAATAACAATGTACAATAACAACTAAATTTGTTTCATAAATGGTACTTCTGCAGTTGGAGTTACAGGATTTAGCTGACATTTTGAGGAAGCTAAGTCTTTTAATATGGAAAATAGGAGCAGCAGTAGGCTATTTGGCTCCAGCAAGCCTGCTCTGCCAGATACAAACCTTCTTTAATTACATGTGTCAAAAACATTTGTTTGAATGGCATTTGTAAATATAGGAATCACGATGTCCTGGAGCAGATGTGAACATTATATCTTAAGGTTTAAGTGAAAATTTGAATTGAAAATTGTGAATTTCTGAGAGTTGGACTATTATGTTCTGTGTTGAGGAGATAGTAGGAACTGCAGATGCTGGAGTATCTGAGATAACAAGGTGTAGACATGATGAACACAGCAGGCCAAGCAGCATCAGAGGAGCAGGAAGGCTGACGTTTCGGGCCTAGACCCTTTTAGGCCCAAAACGTCAGCCTTCCTGCTCCGTATAATGCTGCTTGGCCTGCTGTGTTCATCCAGCTCTACACCTTGTTATCTCTTATGTTCTGTGGTGACAGGTCTGCTGAGACATAGAACTAATTTCACCCATGGGGGTGGGGTGCTGGGAAAGAAGTGCCCATGGCACTGCCAAAATTGAGGCTTATGCCCAATTACTTCACATGGCTAATTTAAATATTGTAAAGTTTACTGTTGCCCAAAGCTGCAGGGATAATGTGGAAGTCTGCAGCAGATTGGGAACTCAGGTGGCAATAAGCCTTTACTGTGGATCTGTGGGAACGGACTGTGAGCTAAGATAGATGAGGCTGAAATTTTGTTCCAGGAATTGGGAACCTGACTCTTGGAACATCTCTGAGTCTCGGTTCTTGCTCCATATTTTGACTTCAGTGACTACACAGTTTTAAAAGTGCCAGCTGAAGCAGCAACTGTCGTCCAATTGGGGCAACAGGCATGGGCAAGAGATGGGAGCTAAGAGAGAGAGAGATTATTTAAAAGGCAAGTGGCAGTAGTAACAGAATTTACTGTTACCTTTGGAAAAGGATGACTGGTGATAACAGTAAGCCAGCAGTGGTTTATACGGACATCCTGGACAGCTGCACATTTTTCTGAGTCTGTCTTGAGCTCCTGATTGAGTGTTGTCGATAGTAGAGCTATACTTGTTTTTCCATCTAGAATAGAGCTGCAGAGAACCAAATGAAACAGGGATGGCTAAAGGTAGTCAAGGATGCCAGCAGCCTTATGTTCCACTAAAGAGTCCAAGCACTCTCTTGGAACAAAATCAAGCCTCTTAGTTTAAGCAATGGCAACTCCGTACCTTTTGCATTCGATTCAATTTTTCCTGGTGTACCAGCATTGAGCGTTTCTCCTACTGGCCCATAAATAAACCTTGGTTGTTTTTCAAAGTCACCTTTCTGGGCCTGGATTCTGTTTGTTAATAACATTAATCCAACAACATCAATATTTAAGCGTTAATTATGACCTCACCTGCAAGTATAGGTGACCCTGACTCTCCCAAAAGATGGGTGTTAAAATTGTGGTACGCTCAAGCACATCAGATAGATGGTGCTTGATCGCCATTTTAACTCACTCAACTGTTCTGTATGAGGAGAAAATCTTCGAACTTGAGGAGGATCAAGACCACTCTTCCATTACCACCACTGTGAACGTATTTTAATGTACTCAAGCTTCTACTCCCATTGCACAAATTCCTTCTATTCTCTTATGTAGGCATCAGTGACACTCACACAATGTTCTGCCTGAAGAAGCCAGCCTCTAACCCCATCAGTATCTCCTCCACCCCTGAAGAAGGATCCACAGATCCTTCCAGAGGATGCACTGGCAAGGCACTCTCCTGCACCCTCCACCAGTTCAGTTGTTTCCATAGTTGGTTGTTGAAGAAATGCCCCGGGTCACTGGCACTCATAGGATTGTCAGAGACCAGATACCTGTTCAGCCTCATGCAGAAGATGACATCATGGTGACAACTATTAATAACTTTGTTCAAATGTACAGAGAGTCACAGGATCAGCAGACAGGTTTCTGCAAACACTTGGTAAAATGGACTATAGGTTGGAGGAATCCATTGTTGTCATCATTACCATGCTAAGTGAGGCATGTATGCATCTTGCTGTCTCCACAGAGAGACTGGCAGCTGCTATGGAAAGTCAGGTCCAGTAGCTACTGGAAATGCATGTAGATCTGCATTACTTTAGCCATTGGTGCTCAACATCAGTGCAAATTGACATGGAGATGAGGGACCTTGACCCCATTCGAGGTACCCCCTCTTAAGGAGACAGGTCAGTGCCAGCATGTATTCAGACAGAGGAAGAACACACACAGGTGCCTAGAAAACTCCTCTTTGGAGTGACAGGCTCCTCCATCTGCCTGAAATCCCCAGCAGTAGGAAGAGTGGATGAATGGTCTCAGGACCAGACTTGGTGCACACCATACCCATTATCAGTCACACAGGCATTCAGGGCTACTCCTGGATTTGCTCTATGACACTCTTACCCTGAAAACCATGGGTCTAAGTTGGGACTGGATAGAGTGTATCTGGAGTGAATAAGGAGTTGTGATGAATCTCCAGTACCAGTTAGCCACTTAACAAACACCAATCGGCACTTTGTCAGTTGTCTGATCAATGAATGACTTGTTGGGTTGTGATATGATAGTTGGTTGGGAAGGGAATTGGCAAGTTTTCTTTCAGTCTGAGGTGCTTCACAATTTGTATAATGCAATATCTGTCTCAGAAGTTGATAATTTTACATCTGATCAAGCAGAACAACGTTATGCCTGGATAGTGATAAGGACTGATGACCCAGCATGGGATATTAAGGAATGCTAGAAAGATCCTTTTAGAGTTGAGAATCAGAAAATCATATGCTTTTGTGGATATGATGGTGGTGAATGAACATTGGTTCCTTTTGCTTGAGTAAGTAGGATGTTGCATCTCTATAGCAAGAGAATGTGCACTCAAGTTGGTTTAAAAACATTGTACATGGTGACTCTTAAACATAGCATTGGGTTTTGCATGTGGCACAGCTAAGATATAAATTGTGAATATTCAAAAGTATATAATTAATAACTCAAAATTAAGCACGTTTTAAAATAGTAAAAATATCACCACAAAACTATCCTAAATTTTACAAGCTTTATGTAACCATGAAAGATAAACCCCTTTGCTCCTCTGAGGAACCATTGAAATGTGATTTAAAAATTTACAATGTCAACATTTGCAGATGATTTGCTAATTGGATTTGAATATTTATTGAGAAGTGTTTTGAACTTTAGCTTTAGTAGAACTGACATCTCTAAGATAATGGCCTGTTTGTATGCCATGTTACAGTGCAGTTTTTGCATTATTGAATAGAATTACAATATTCCTGATCTTCATCAGTTCATATAAACCTGCATTGAAAATGGCAAATAACATGAAACCCTTTGTTTAAAGTCCAGGCTATCCCATAAAATCCCTAAGGTGTGGAAATAGGCCATTCGGCCCAACAAGTTCACACTGACTCTGAAGACCATCCTATCCAGACTCAACCCCTACCCTGTCCCTGTAACTCTGCATTTCCCATGGCTAAACCACCTAACCTACACAGCCCTGGACACAATGGGAAATTTAGCATGGCCAATCCACCTAACCTGCACATCTTTTGACTGTGGGTGGAAACCGGAGCACCTGGAGGAAACCCATGCAGACACAGGGAGAGTGTGCAAACTCCATACAGACAACCGCCCGAGGCTGGAATTGAACCCGGATATCTGACGCTGTGGGGCAGCAGTGCTAACCACTGAGCCACTGTGCTGCCTCTGTTGAATAACTGGCGTGTAATAAACAGTTGGAGTAGTAATTTTCAGATAAACCTATAGTCTTTCAAGAGAGTACAGAAGATTTATTCAAATGGTACCAAGCATAAGATTTCAATTACATGGAAACGTTAGAGAAGCTGAAATAGGTATTGTTAATTCATGAAGGTTTTAATAAAAAAGGTATTAAAAGTTTTCAAAACTATTTGTGTTTACATAGCAGCTTTAATGGAGTAAACAGTTGAAAGTGCTTCACATTATGAAACCATTTCACACCCATCTATATTAAAGAGATTAGAGCAGATGAGCAAAGTTTAATTAAGCAGAAATTTTAAGAAGATTGCTAAGGGAAGGGACATAGAGAAGCAATGAAAGCATATGGAATTTTCAAGTGTATGGTTTACTTTGCTATGATTACAGCCAAAATAAAAATTGGCAGTGCACAACAGTCAGTCAGCATTTAAACAGCTACTTATCC
Source organism: Rhincodon typus (assembly GCF_021869965.1). Classification (NCBI taxonomy): domain Eukaryota; kingdom Metazoa; phylum Chordata; class Chondrichthyes; order Orectolobiformes; family Rhincodontidae; genus Rhincodon; species Rhincodon typus. The sequence goes on along the minus strand of NC_063346.1, from coordinate 28,609,131 downwards.
ATGTTATTTTACACATTCTGTGATAGAGATCACCCTGTTGCAAAAGATAGGTAGATTTTTAGATTATCAGAGCCAGAATGATCCTGGATTGATTACCTGGGGCGACTGAGGTATTGAGGATGACTGAAGAGAAATTTCCCTTTATTTTAACAAATTAGCCTTACTAGCTTTCACTGTCTCTCTTTTTTTAATCTCTCCCAGGATTTCACATGGTTTTTGGTGCATGTGGGGTGTTTAGAATCACAGTTGTGTGTGTTAAGCTGCATGGCCCTTGTCTGAAAATATAGGCTGTTAAGTGTGTAAAACCAGACTTCTAAATCTTCATTTGATATTATTTTTGAATAAATGGGAGACAAGCAATAAATCCTGGCTAGCCAGTGACACCCATGTCCCACGAATGAATGTATATGTTTTAAAAAAAACAATTTTCATCCTGAATCCTGTAGGATAATCAAGAGGTTTTTAAGAGATGAAGTTGACCATTTATTTACCTAAATACTTCTGTTACCCACTTGAGACTCACTGACCTTTGTAACACTGATATTAAACAATAGCATGTGGCTGTATGCTGAGGGCTTTCACTTTGATTTGTTAAACCTTTGGAAACATGTTAGCAGGAACATTTTATACAATTTTGTATATGCTAGAAGCTACCAGAAATCTGTAAATGGCAAGGCACAAAATGAGTCTGCTCTGATTTCAGAGTGAAGCAAGGATTTAAATGTGGTGCCAGTAAAATTGTGTGTTTATTATTTCAGGACAGTTGATTGCAATAGGAGCAGAGAATACAGCAAAAAAATGATATATATGAATAGTATGCATTAGTATTGGACTCAACTAATATCAGTAATAATACCCTAAGACCAAGATGCAGCAAATACTGAGGCAACACAGCAAAGGATGTCCTGATCTTTGTTAGTTGTGATGACTGAGAAAAAGCAGGAAGGGGGAGTTGGTCTCTGTGAGAGTGAGTCTGTCTCTCATGGTTTCTGTTTTCATCTATTCTAGACTGTAGCTAATCTTTTTAAGCAAGCCAAAGATGTGACAAGTCAATTGGCCTTTGTTCTATTTCCTCACCTTAATGGACAGTTTTTTTTTTCGCAAATCATTCTGAATCTGGACAAAATTGCATCACTGCTAAAGCCATGAAGATTAGTTCTTTTTACAGAACTTATCTGCTAAAATTGGTCTGAAATTTGATCCGCTTGAGTAAAAAGTGATTCCCCACTCCTGCTCTCACCAGCTCCCTCCCCCGACCTTGGTTGAAATGTTCCTTATTTCCTTATAGTTGATCACTGTAATTCTGATGCCCCAGTCAAGCACAGTGTGGTCCAAATCATCTTTTTATTTGCTGAAGAGGAGATTACAACTTAAATGGATAATAACATATCTGCTGATTCACATGAAAAATAGAAAGAAAGTTTTGGTAATGTTGCAGGCTTTCTAATGTTCATTGTCCATGTACATATCCAAGATTCTATGCTAGGGTCGCTCTTCACACTCTTCACGAAATCATATTATGAGAATTGATTGTCTCTGGGTTTTCTGGGCATTTTTTGGCTGCACTTTTCAACATGGCAGAGACTGAAGTTCGGAGTAATTCATGCTGCTGTGAAGTATTTTTGGGATGTACTAGAAAGATGTGATGCAATAGTTCTCTCTAAAAAGAAATTAGTTCTTTCTCGAGAGATTTCAATCAAACGTAGCCGTCTGCTATGAATTCATTCATGGTTTTCTCAAAATATCTGGACAAAGTGTTTTATTTAATTTGTTCTAGCCGGCTAAATGATTTTCCAATTGCTAATAATACAGCAGTTTTATGTCAAAGAAAATCTATGTACCTTTACCACCAAATCCATCTCCTTTCCTGTGCATTGTCGTAGACTGTTTGCAAGTTTGGGGTGTTTGACCCTTCCCTGAGCTTATAACTCTACATTATTTTATCATAAGGGCTACTTGGTAGCATCTGCAAAAGCTCAAGTACTACTGAAACTCCCTTCCTTGACTATTTTGGCCTCTCATGCCCAAATCCGATCCATTATGAAGTTCCACTCACCAATCACTTCATTACTTACTGACCGATTTTGGTTCCTGAGTGGTAACCGACATATTAAATTGACAATTCTTATCCATGAATTTAAATTTCCTTTTTGCTTTGATCCGTCCTAACCTCTTTGTAGCTTCTTCTCACTCAAAGAAACCCCCCCCCACCCCATGCTAAAACTTTATTTTCTGACTTAGCTTGTTGGTCTTTGCCAACAGCCCTCTTCTTTTTCTCCACTGTTTCATGTGTTATCTAGGCCCCATATTTGAGAATTGCTTCTCTAAATAACTCAGCTCATCGAGTTCTTGCTCTTTTTTTAGAGGTCTTTAAAACTCTTTTTTCTGACCAAGCTATTGTCAACCTCTTCTAATATCACCTTCATTTGCTTGATGTTCTTTTTTTTTTCTTAAAGCTACTGTGAAATGCCTTGAGACTTTCTTGCGGCATTAAATGTACTATATAAATGTAAATTGTTGAACTATTTGAATTAAAATAATCAACTTAAATGACTTCTTTAAGTAGTTACAAATGCCTTAAGAATTGCATGTGAAAATATTAAGAGTTGCTCTGATCACCTCATGGTGAAGTGAATTTTCACAATTTTCCCTGACAGTTCTACCACCTGCATAAAATGAAACAGTCGTGACCATACATACAAATATAGCAATTTGGAGCAGGAGGACACAGTTTGATCCCTCACATGCATCGCACATCCTGATACCTCGTTCAATATCATTATTGGTCCCTAGTCAATAAACTGTTGCATGTGCAAGTTGTCTGTTCTTTCAGTACCCAAGTGTCCTAATGTAATTGGTTAACAAGAAATTGTTGAAAGCAATTCTATTATCAGCACTTCCCTGCTCTTTGAAAATAACTGTACTCAAAAGCCAGCTTCTTCATCCTATGGCCAAAAGGAAGTTTTTTTGTATATTATACAGCTATCCACTAATGATGATAAGATCACTGAGGGTCTGTCCAGAATTTCTCATATATAAACACACAAATTAAGAGCAGAAGGAGGCATTCTACCATTCAATAACATGATGCCTGATTTGACTGTGTCCTCAACTTCATTTGCCTGCCTACTTACAGTACCCTTTGCCTCGCTTAGTGATCAAAAATCTGTCTATCTCTGCCTTAAAAATATTTCATCACCCTGCTTGCATCACTCTCTGGGGAATTCCATCGACATTCAACCGTCTGAGAGAAAATGAGCTCTTATTTTCAGCTATGTCTTCGAGTTCTCGTATGTCCTACAAAGGGAAATGTCGTCTCAGCATCCTCCCTGTTAAGTCCCCTCAAGATCATTTTATGTTCCAATGAGTTCACCTCTCATTCTCCTAAACTCCAGTGCATAAAGGCATAAACTGTCCAACCTTTCCTGATAAGTTAACCCCTTCATCCCAGGAATCAGTCAAGACAATCTTCTGATGCTTCGAATGCAAGGATATCCTTTTGTTAAGTTTGGTGATGAAAACTGTACGCAAAATCTATACACATATATTGAATGAGCACAGTGATAAGGGATTGGAGGGTTTTTCTAAAAATGGTGGTGGAGTAATATTTTACTTTATTTCCAGATTGGAGTGTACCAGCTTCCAAAAGAAAAGTAGAAGATTCATAGCAGAGAAAAGAAGCTTTATTTTATTCATTTGTATGACATGGGCATTACTGGGTGGTCAGCATTTATTGCCCATCCCTAGTTTTCCTTGAGAAGGTGCTGATAGGCTGCACTGTTTCAAAACAGCAGCTTATGTGCTGAAGGTAGACTTTCAGTTCTCTTAGGGAGGGAATTCCACGATTTTGACCCAACAATAGTGAAGGAACGACGATATATTTCCAAGTCAGAATGGTGAGTATCCTGCAGGGGAACTTGAAGGTTGTGGTGTTCCCATCTATCTGCTCCCCTTATCCTTCTAGATGGAAGTGGTCGTGGGTTTAAAAGGTAGGCCTGAGGATCTTTAGTGAATTTCTGCAGTGCATCTTGTAGATAGTACACACTGCTGCGACTTAGCATTGGTGGTGGAGGAGGGAGTGGATACTTGTGGATGCAGTACCAATCAAGTGTTCTGCTTTGTCCTTGATGGTGTCAAGCTTCTTGAGTGTTGGAGCTGCGCTTGTCCAGGCAAGTGAGGAATATACACTCTTTGTGCCTTGTGGACCAGCTTTGTGGAGCCAGGAAGTGATTTACTCGCTGTGGTATTCCTAGCCTCTGACCTGCTCTTGTAGCCTGAAGGATGTTGATAGTGGGGGGTTTAGTGATTGTAACAACATTGAATGTCAAGGGACGGTGGTTTAACTGACTCTTTTTGGAGATGGTCATTGCCGTTTGGTATTTGTGTGGCACAAATGTTACTTTGTTGCTTGTCAGCCCAAGCCTGAATATTGTGCAGACCTCCTTGTCTTTCAACGTGGACTGCTTTAGTGTCTGAAGAGTTGTGATAAGTGCTAAATGTTGTGCAATTATCACCAAACATCCCAACTTCTGACCTTATGATGAAGAAAGATCATTGAAGCAGCTGAAGATGGTTGGGTCTGGGACACTATGCTGAGAAACTTTTGCAGAGATGTCCTGGAGCTGAGATGACTGATCTCCAACAAACCCAACCACCTTCCTATGTGCAACGTATGAATCCAACCAGTGAAGAGGTTGCCCCCCTGATTCCCATTCAATTCTAGTTTTTCTCAGGCTCCTTGATGCAACACTCAGCCAAATGCTGCCTTGATCTCACGCCTGGAATTCAGCTCTTTTGTCCATGTTAGAGCCAAGTCTGTAATGAGGTCAAGAGCTGAGTGGCCCTGGCGGAACCCAAATGGGTGTCAATGAGCAGGTTGTTCCGAGGCAGATGCCACCACCAGACACATATTCCCCTCCCCTCCCTTGTCCGTCTTCCACAGGGACTTTTCCCTCCGGGACACTCTGGTCCACACTTACTTCACCCCCAGCACCTCCCCACAGCCCTACGGCACCTTCCCCTGTAACCAGCGAAGGTGCAACACCTGCCCATTTACCTCTTCCCTCCCCAGTATCCAAGGGCACAAACATACCTTCCAGGTGAAGCAATACTTCACCCGCACTTCCCAGAATCTAGTCTACTGCATTTGCTGCTTGCAATGTGGTCTCCTCTACATTGGGCAAACGAAGCATAGACTTGGCGACCGCTTCGCAGAACATCTGCGTTCTGCTCGCAAAAAAGACCCTGAACTACCTGTTGCCTGCCACTTCAATGCACCACCGTGCTCCCTGGCCAACATCTCTGTCTCTGGCTTGCTACAGTGTTCCAGTGAAGCCCAACGCAAGCTGGAGGAACAACACCTCATTTTCCGCTTGGGGACCCTACAGCCCTCTGGACTCAATATTGAGTTCAATAGTTTTAGGGCCGAAGCTCTCCCATGTCCCAGCCCCCCACACACCAGGCCTTGTTACCACATAGCCTGCCATTACACACCCTCTGTTGTTAGTCACTAACAGTCCCCATTAACAACTACTCACCCTCCCAGCCTGATCGTTAGCAACTCCTTTGTCTGTCCAACTGTCTTTCTCTCTCTTCGGGCTCTATCCTACCGTTTACTCCCTCCCCCACCCACCTCCCTATTTTCTGCATATAAACTGACGTTTTCCCGGCCACCATCAGTTCTGAGGAAGGGTCACCGGACCCGAAACGTTAACTCTGTTTTCTCCTTCACATATGCTGCCAGACCTGCTGAGCTTTTCCAGCAACTTTGTTTTTGTTCCTAAGCAGGTGCTGCTTGACAGCAATGTTGATCTCCTTCCATCACCAGAATAGACTGATGGGGCAGTAATTGGCTTGGTTGCATTTGCCCTTTTTATGTCAAGGACATGCCAGTTTTCCACATTGTTGGGTAGATACGAGTGTTGTAGCTGTACTAAAACAGCTTTGCTAAAGAAGTGGCAAGTTCTGGAGGAAAAGTCGTCAGTACTATTGCAGAACGTTGGCAGGGCCCATAGCCTTTTCTTGATATCACATGTTGTGAATAGAGTTGGTTGAAGACTGGCACGTAGGGACCACTGGAGGAGGTCGAGATGGATCATCTACTCAGCACTTCTGGTTGAAGGTTGCTGTGAATGCTTCAGCATTATCCTTTGCGCTGATTTACTGGGCTCTTCCATCATTGAAGATGATGATATTTGCAGAGTCACCACCTCCAGTGAGGTGTTTAATCGTCCACTGTCATTCACAACTGGATGTGGCAGGACTGCAGAGCTTAGATCTCATCCGTTAGTTGTGGGATCGCATAGCTTTGTCAATTGCCTGCTGCTATTGCTGTTTAGCACGCAAGTAGTCTTCTTTGATCAGATTAACACCCGATTTTTAGATATACCTGCTGCTGCTCCTGGCATGCCTTCCTGCATTCTCCATTGAACCAGAGTTGATCTCCTGGCTTGATATTAATGGTTGAGTGGGGCATATGCCAGACCATGAGGTTGGATTGGAGGATGATTCTGCTGCTGTTGATGACACACAACTCATGGATGCCTAATCTTAAGTTACTAGATCCTGTACCATTTAGCACAGTGGTAATGCCACACAGTATGATGGAGGGTATTCTTTATGTGAAGGCCGGACTTGGTCTCCACAAGGACTGGCATGGTCACTCTTACTGATACTGTCGTGGATGGATGCATCTGTATCTAACAGATAGGTAAGGATAAGGTCAGATATGTTTTTCCGTCTTTTTGGTTCCCTTGCCACTTGTCACAAACTAAGATTTGGTTCCCTTCTCATTACACAGTACCCAGTCTAAGATGGCCTGCTCTCTAGTTGATTCCTCCACATATTGGTCAAGAAAACCATCCCGTATACAATCCAGGAACTCCTCCTCTATGGCATTGTGGCTAATTTGATTTGCCTAATCTATGTGCAGATTAAAATCACCCATGATCACTGATATTCCCCTGTCACATGCATCTCTAATTTCCTGTTTAATGCCATTCTTGACATCACCACTGCAGCTTGGGGGTCTATATATGACACCTACTAATGTCTTCTGCCCCTTGGTATTTCTCAACTCTATGCAGATTCCACATTGTCAGAGCTAATACCTTTTCTCACTATTGTGTTAATTTCCTCTTTAACCAGCAATGCCGCTCTGCCACCTTTCCCTTTTTTGCCTGTACTTCCAGAATACTGAATACCCTTCACTTTGGAAGCAAAAATAAGAAGGTAGATTACTACTTGAATGGCTGTAAAGTTGGGAGAGAGGAGTGTGCAGTGGGATCCTTGTGCACCAGTTGCTGAAGGTAAGCATGCAGGTGCAGCAGGCGGTAATGAAGGCAAATAGTATGTTGGCCTTCACTGCGAGAGATTTTGAGTACAGGAGTAGGGATGTGTTATTGCAGTTGTACAGAGCCTGGCCTTGGTGAGACCACACCTGGAATATTGTGCGCAGTTATGGTCTACTTTTCTGAGAAAGCATGCTCTTGTTCTTGAGGGAGTACAGCGAAGGTTACCAGGCTGATTCCGGGGATGGCGTGTCTGACATAATTGGAGAGATTGACTAGGTTGGAATTGTTTTCTCTAGAGTTCAGTCAAATGAGGGGGATCTCATAGAGACTTATAAAATTCTAACAGGACTGGACAGGGTAGATGCAGGGAGGACGTTCCCAATGGTGAGTGTGTCCAGAACCAGTGGGCCTCAGTATGAGGATTCAGGGTAGACAATTTAGGATGGGAAGACATTTCTTCACCCAAAGAGTGGTGAGCCTGTGGAATTCATTACCACAGGAAGTAGTTGATGCGAAAATATTGAATCTATTCAAGAGGCGACTGGATATGGAACTTGGGGCGAATGGGATAAAGTTTATGGAGAGGAAGCAGGATTAGGCTATTGAGTTGGATGATCAGCCATGATTGAGAAGAATGGCGGAACAGGCTTGAAGGGCCGAATGGCCTCTTCCTGCTCCTATCTTCTATATTTCTATGTTTCTATTAGCAGCCCTGCCCTTTAGAACCTGATCAGCTCAATGCCAAGCTGCTGTAGGTGGTTGACATTGAAATCCCTGACCCAGAGTACATTTTGCATTCTTGCCATTCTCAGTGCTTTCTCCAAGTGTTATTCAATGTGGAAGAGTACTGATTCATCAGCTTAGGGCGGACAGTATGTGGTTATCAGCAGGAGGTTTCCTTGTCTATGTTTAACCTGATACCATGAGACTTCATGGGGTGTGGAGTCAATGTTGAGGACTCCCAGGGCAACTTTTTCCTGACTGTATACCACTGTGTTGCCAATTCTGCTGTGTCTGTCCTGCCAGTGTGACAGAACGTATCCAGGGATATTGATGGTAGTCCTTGAGTCCTACAGCACAGAGACAGGCTCTTTGGCCCAAACTGGTCCATGCCAACCAAATGTCCATCCACGCTAACTCCCAACCGAATGTCCATCCACGCTAACCCCATTTCCCTGCATTTGGCCCATATCCTTCTAAACCTTTCCTATCCATGTATTCATCCAAATGCCTTTTAAATGTTGGTAATGTATGTGCCTCAATCACTTCTGCTGCCAGCTCATTCCATATGCGTACCACCCTCTGTAAAACAGTTGTGCCTCAGGTTCCCATGTATTCTTTCCCCTGTTACCTTAAACTGATACCCTCTAGTCCTCGATTCCCCAACCCTGGGAAAAAGACTGAGTGCATTCACCCTGGGAACATGATGTTTATGTCATGAGATGTAAGGTATGATTCTATGAGTATGACTGTCAGGCTATTGCTTGACAAGTCTATGAGACAGTTCTCCCAATTTTGGCACTAGCCCCTAGATGTTAGGAGGACTTTGCAGGGTCAAGTGAATGGCTTGTTAGACCACTTCAGAGCTTAGTTAAGAGTCAACCACGTTGCTGTGGATCTGAGTCACAGACCAGGTGAGAATGTCTGATTACTTTCCCTGAAGGGCATTGGTGAACCAGATCGGTTTTTATGACAATCGATAATAGTTTCATGGTCATGAATAAATCCTTAATTCAAGATATTTTTATTGAATTCAAATTCCATCATTTGCCATGGTGAGATTTGAACCCAGGTCCCTGGAACATCAGCTGAATTTCTGGTTTAATAGGCTAGCGATAATACCATTAGGTCATCACCACCTCTTTGGTCCATCATCTGATGCAACCAAAAAACGGAACCCTCCTCAACTCTCTTTGACTTCTTCTGACAATAACTTGAAATCATTGCCCCTATTTATTGAACTTTCAGCTAAGGAAAATAGTCCTTTCTATCCACTTGTCATAATTTTTGCGCTTCAATTAAGCTTTCCCTTATTCTCCTTCATTCCCCTTTTTTGAAAAAAGCCATCAACTCAACCAAACTTTTCCACGGTTAAAATTGTCCTGATCTGGCAACATCTTCATAAATCTCCTTTGTATCCTTGGTGGTGTGTTTTCATTCTTTCTGTTATGTCGTGACAGAAACTTTTAGCGGTGCTCAAACTATGGTCCAATTGGTGTTTTGTTCAGTTCTGCCATAACCTTCTTGGGCTTCGAATTTAGGCTCATGGTGTGGATGATTTTCCAGCCATCTCCAGTGTCTCTGTCCATTATGTGCACAATTAGGCATTTGTGTATAGATTTTGTGCAGCAGACTAAAAAGAGTTCTGAAATAGTCACAAGTTCTATAGCAAGTTGCACTGAACCACACCCATGCTGGCTATGGAATTTGGTATTACAGTCCTGGCTTTAACATAGCTTACATTGTTGTAGATTTAGTCAGAGGAAATTTCATGTTTACTGAAATTACATTCACTTTAATTTGATCTTGGTTAATTTATTCCTTAGAGAATTGAACAGAGGTGATTTTTAACTTTGAACTAAGTTGCCGTTTTAGATTCTTCTGAAAGCCTATTCTTTTTATGTACATTATTTTTTTCTTGAATGAACTGTAGGAGGCAAAAACATATGAATAGTCCTGCTAGATTCTTGATATATCTTCCTATCTGCTGTCTCTGTTGGATGATGAATACTAGCTGCTGGCCATTTCAATTTTATCCTTGTTTGATATCTAAACAAACTTTCTACAACATGAGTGAAATGTGCCATAGATGCTATGCATGGCCATCAGTGATTGAGTTTTTATTTGATACAGGATATGTGTTCACATCTTTTAAAAAGTAAGTACATTTTCTTTCAGTAGAACCTAAATGGAAGCATGATTAAAGTGAAAAGAAATAGGCTTTCATACAATCTGAGCAGTGGAAACAATTGGAATAAAAACGACTGAGGAAAGGGAAAATGCATATTTTTGCTCAAAAATCTGGCAAGGATAATATCCTGTAATCATTCCTATTTGGGTAAGTACACATCCTTGCCATAGGGCATGTTATGAAGCAATAAGTGTTCAGTTAGGAGTTCTTTTTTTAATCCAACTACTATTGTCTTCTAGTCTGTGGTAAATTATTTTGTTAAGGCTTTGATCTATATTATAGTCAGATGCCTTACAAATTCTACATCTTAACAATTTGTACCCAGAAATACTAGTTAATTTAGGGTACACAACGTAGATGAGCAATTGATATTGATGTACTGGTTTTGCAGGCATGAAATAAATAAACAAGGACAAAATCAGATTACAAAATACATCTTACTAACCACTGAAGTGTAGCTAATGTAAAACTGAACTAAGGCCCTTTATTTGCAAGGGGCATTCACTTAAAACAGATGGTTGGCTGATATTGTTGCAATAATTGGGATCTAAATACTTCTATGACCACATTTTAAAATGGGACAGCTTTAGCTGGGAGTTTTACAATGCAAACTCCAATTAGTTCCCCATGGTCTGGAGCTGCCTGACCAACTATTCTTAAAGGGGGTCACTGAAATAAGATCCAAAAACTTTGAAAATTTTGGATTCTTTTGAAGATGAATTGAGCAACTTTGAGTCTACGTCAGGCGGACTCGTGTTCCTCGGCTTTACCTCCATCCACCGTTGTCAACAGTCAGCCTAAATTGCCGATGTTGGTACTGCAGAGGTGTTTCCAAGTACATACTTAATACAGATAAATGCAGGTGAGATTTTGTGTCAGGTTTGGCAATGGTCTCAAGCTGACACAGACCTGAACATGGGGATTCACCTCATTGACCTTCTGTCCATTTCGAGGTGCGAGTACAGTTTCTGTATTCACTTTCCACACATTTTATTGTTTCCTGTCATCATGTTTCATTTATGCTGTTGAGCAATATTTCATACATATTTTATGTACCTAATTTAGAACTGACATACCTATATGGTATAAATGCAACTCAGACAAGCCTGATTTAAATACAATTCAAAGAATTGTAAAGTTTATGCAAAGAAGTCCGGGAGAGAGAGGATCAAATTTCAGAGAAGTGTAGGAATAATAAGACAATAGTGATAGAGGATTTAAATTACGTACATATTAACTGGGATATTACAGTGCAAGATAAGCAATGACTAAAACTCTTGAATTGTATCCAGGAAAACTTTTTGAACCACATGGTTCAATATATGAAAGCCACAAAAGAGGGTGAAGTTCTGGACCTAATATTTAGAAAGGAGTAGGGAAAGGCATATCAGTAGGTGCAGCAATATATTTCCAGGTCAGAGTGATGAGTGACTTGGAGGGAAACTTGCTGGTGGTGATGTTCCCATGTATCTGCTGCCCTTATCCTTCTAGAGGTTAGTGGTGTGGGTTTGGAAGGTGCTATTTAAAGAATATTGGTGATTTTTTTTGCAGTGCAAGTTGTAGATGATACATACTGCTACAACTGAGGGTCAGTGGTGGAGAGAGTGAATGTTTGTGGATGTGGTACCAATCAAGCTGGCTGTATCATAGATGATGTTGACCTTCTTCCAAGATTGTTAAAACAGCACTCATTCCAGGCAATTGGAGAGTATTCCATCACACTTCTGACTTGTGTCTTGCAGTTGGTGGACAGGCCTTGCTGATTCAAGGTATGAGTTACTTGCTGCAAAATGTCTAGCCATTGACTTGTTCTTACAGCCACAGTACTTACATGGATAGTCTAGTTCAGTTCCTGATTAGTGGTAACCCTACGATATTGAAATTGGGGGATTTAGTGGAAGTAATTCCATTGTATGTTAAGGGACAGTGGTTAGATGCTCTCTTGTTCATTGCCTGGTCCTTGCGCAAATGAAACATGCCATTTATCAGTCTAAACCTGGATATTATTCAAATCTTGCATTTAGATATGGACCGTTTCAGCATCTGAGGAGTTGCGAATGATGCTGAGCATTATGTAATCATCAGCAAACATTGCCACTTCTCATCATATGATTGAGGGAAAGTCATTGATGAAGTAGCTGAAGATGACTGGGCTGAGGACACTACCCTGAGGAACACTGATAGAAGTGACCTGGAGCTGAGATGACTGACCTTGAACAACCTCAATCTGTTTCCCCCTGATTTCCATTGCTCCAGTTTTTCTAGGGGTCCTGGATGGCACACTTGGTCAAATGTGACCTTGGTGTCAAGGTCACCTTACTTCTGGAAGTCATTTTTTGTCTATGTTTGAACTGAGGCCGTAATCAGGTCAGGAGCTGAGTGGCTCCAGCAGAACCCAAACTGAGTATCAGTGAACAGCTTATTGCTAAGCAAGTGAGCTGTATAACATTGTTGATAACACCTTCCGTTACGTATTACTGATGATCGAGGGTGGTCTGATGGAGCAGTAATTGACCAGGTTGTATTTGTCCTTTTCATACAGAGGACATATCAGAGTGATTTTCCACATGAGTAAGTAGATGCTTGTATTGTAGCTGTACTGGAACACCTTGTCCTGCGGCACAGTCATTTCAGGAGTCTTCAGTGCTATTGCTGGAATGTTGTCAGTGCCCATAGCTTTCGTATTTTTGAAAATGTGCATGGCAAGCTGCAGTATGCTGCAAGGATTACATTTTTTGCATCAGTGACTTGGTACCTCTACTACCTATCTGCAGATATTTTTCTAACAAACTTGTTAAGGGATATCATTGCACCTTTCTGTAGAAGGTTGGACTTGAATCCGGCGCCCCCAGTTAGTATTTAGTGCCTCCAGCTGTTTCTTGATATCACATGGAGTGAATCAAATTGGCTGGAGATTGACATCTGTGATGCTGGGGACCTATCAAGGAGGCAGAGATAAATTGTCCTCTCTGCACTTCAGTGAAGTTTATTGTGAGAGTTTCAGTGTTATCTTTTGAAATGATATGTTAGGCTACTGTATTATTGGTGATGGAGATATTTCTGGACCTTTGCCCCTCACAAGTTGTTTAATTGTCCATCCCTGTTCTCGATTAAATGTGAAGAGCTTGGATCTGATCTGTTTGTTGTGGAATCACTTAGCTCTGTCTAACACTTGTTGTTTATGCTGTTTGGCATGTGTACATAAGTAGTATTATTTTGTAGCTTCACCAAGTTCACACCACCTTTTTAGGTACACCTAGTGCTGCTTCTAACATGCCTTCCTGCACTCTTCATGAACCAGGATTGACCACCTGGTTTGATTGTAATGGTAAAGTGGGGGTTGTGCCAGGCCATGAGATTACAGACTATAAGGTGTACAATTCACCTGTTACTGTTGGCCCGCAGCTCCTCATAGGCATCCAGTATTGAGTTGCCAGATATGTTCAAAATCTCCGAAAGAGTACTGGAACAGTGCCACATAACACAACAGTAGAGTATCCTCATTGCGATGATGTCTCCACAGGACACTGGGGTGGTCACTCTTATCGATACTGTCACGGACAGATGCATCTGTGGCAGGCACATAGGTGATGATGAGCTCAAGTATGTTTTTCCCTCCAGTTCACTCTTCCCTCACCACCTGTTTAGACCCTGTCAAACAGCTGCATCCTTTAGGATTCGACCTTCTCTGTCAGTATTGGTACTGCCAGGCTGTTCTTGTTGTTGGACATTGGTGAGTGGGAGCATTGAAGTCCCACACCCAGATTATGTTCTGTGTCCTTACCACCCTCGGAACTTGGTTGTCACTGGCTGGGCCAACAGTTATTCCCATTCCCGATAGGCCAGTCCAGCTAAGGATGGCAGTGCCTTTCCCTAAAGGACATTACTGAACCAGTTGAGTTTTACCCAACGGTCATCATTAGACTTTTTAAATTCTAGATCTTTATTTAAATTCCACAATCTGCCATGCGGGAATTGAACCTGGGTGCCTAGCACATTACCAGGGTTTCTAGGTTAATAGTCTAGCAATAATACGATTAGACCATCGGTTTCTCCGTAACCAAATAGTGCTCAACATGGAGGAACACTGATTTATTTGCCATGGGGAAACAGTAAATGGTGATGAGCAGGTTTCTTTGCCCATGTTTCACTTGATGTCACAAGATGACATGATGTTTGGAGTCAATGTTAAGGGTGACTCCCTCTTGACTTGAGAGGATTGTACTGCCAGCTCTGCTGCAATGATAGTGGTGGTGTATGGGACATTGGTGTAAAGTATGAGAGTTTGACTGTCAGACTGTTACTTAACAATTTGTGAGACAGCTTGCCAATTTTGGTGCTAATGTTGGCAGTGAGAACTTTTCAGGGCTGTTTGCTGTTTCCAGGTAGTTTGTCAGTTTCATTCCTTTCTTGCAGTTGATACAACTGAACATTTACTAGGCCATTTCAGAGGGCAGTTAAGAGTCAACCATATTACTAAGTCTGGAGTCACATGTAGGCCAGACCTGTTAGCGAGGGCTGTTTTCTTCCCTAAAGAACATTAGCGAACCAAACAGGTTTTTATGACATTACATCATTATTAGACTTTTAATTCCAGATTTTTAAAGTTGAATTTTAGATTCCATCTTCTGCCTTGGTGGGATTTGAACCCAGGCCCCCAGAAATCACCTGGCTAAATGGTTTTCTAGTCCAGCGACAATACCACTAGGTTCTAACCCTAACCGTGTAAATTCAAATATGCAAGTATCAAAAGAAACAGGTTATTATTGAAAAATCACAGAATTCCAGGTGTGCACTTGATGTGTGTTACCAGCTAATCATTAACTACATTATCTAACTTGCAGCATTTCCTCTGATGACATACGCTAATTATTTACATATTCAGCAGCATGTTTATCAGGGTGTTAAACTACATGCACTAAAAAGCTATATCACAACAACCCACTTTATATGGAAAAAAGTCCATAAGTTAAAAGTTTTGTATCTAGTAGTGTAGGACAACTATGAATAGCATTTTCACATATATTGACTTGCACATTACATTTAAGGGACACTCAATAATTATAGTTAGTTTTCTGATTCGGTCTGATCTGTTGACAATAAAACTTTGCTGAGATTTGTCAATTCTTTTTCTCTTGACTCATGCATGTCGGCTAACAGTTTAATTTAAGCAGTCCCTTGTGTTTGAAGATGATTTGCTTCCAGAGTAAAAATGTGTTTTCAGGTGAGTGAAGAATCCAATGCATGATCTCTGTCACAGATGGAGCACATAGTGGTTAAGGGAATGGGAGGGTGGGATGCCTAGGTGGTCATGTGCTTCTTTCTCTGTCAACTTCTTTTCAGCTTGCCATCAGTGGCGAGACTCAAGGTTTACAGATTCTTCCCAGCTGCTTTCCCTCCATTTCAGGCCAGGGTTTCCAAGGTATTGGTAACGGTTATGTACTTTTTCGAGGTAGCTTTGAGGATGTCCTTGAACATTTCCTCCAGCATTCTGGGGATGACTTGCCATGTTGAAGCTCCAAAAAGAACATTTGTGGATGACATGTGGACGATGATGTCTACCCAACACAGCTGATCAAGAGTGGTCAATAGAACATAGAACTGTACAGCACGGGACTTTTGGATCACAATGTTGTGCCGAATATGATGCCAAATTAAACTAATCCTTCTGTCTGCCCTTGGTCCATATCCTTCCAATTCCTTGCATATCCATTTGCTTATCTAAACGTCCCTTAATCGTCCCTATCATATCTGCCTCCTCCACCACACCTGGCAGCGTGTTCCAGATTCCTACCACTCGCTATGTTAAAAAAAAGACTTGCATCTCCTTTGAACTTGCCCCTCTCACCTTAAATGCATGCCCTCCAAGTATTAGACATTTCAACTTTGGGGAAAAAGATTCTGACCATCAACCATATCTATGCATCTCATAATTTTATAGACTTCTATCAAGTCTTCCCTCAGCTGCTCCAGAGAAAACCTGAGTTTTTCTAGCCTCTCCTTATAGCTCATACCCTGTAATCCAGGCAGCATTTGGTAAACCTCTTCTGCACCTCTCCAATGTCTCCACATCCTTCCAGCATTGACAACCAGAATTGAACATAATACTCTAACCAAAGTTCTTTAAGTGCTTCAAGAAAAATAAGTGAAAAGACCAGAGAAAATGCTTCGATGCTAGGAATATTGGTCTGATTGATATTACATATGCTGGTATGTCTATCCTGCCAATTGATTTGAGGAATCTTACAGATGCAGTGTTGGTGCTGTATGTAGTCTGCATCTGTGAGCTGTGTAGGAGAGTGGGTGTCGTTACTGCACTGAGAATGGTGCCAGATTTGTGGTTCTGGTCTTCAAACACTCTGTTCCACAGCAACTGAAGGCTGCACTGGTGTCTGCCCTTGTTGATAGCAGGCCTCCAAAATATGGAAAATAGCCCACGTTGTCCAAGGCCTTTTCGTGAATTTTGATAACTGGGAGCAGGGTGAACAATGCGGAGTGGTGGGCAAAGGCTAGTAGAGGAACTTCGTCTTATGAATATTTAGAGTAAAGCCCATGCGCTCATAGGCCATAGTGAAGGTTATCTTCAGTTATCTCGCATTAGAATGTTGTGAGTTTCATCTCCCATAATTGCATTCTCAGAACTTGAATGCACACTAGCTTTTGACATGAAAGAAATGTTAGCATAATGCTTTTTAGATAACTCAGTCACTTTACATCTGTTCATCCTTAATGCATCTCCATTTAGGATGATCACCTCGTAAGACTGTGGTTCATTATGATCTTTCACAGTTTTGCAGAGAACCATCTCCTGTCTTTTGGATGGGTTATTCTTAATTTTTGCCCCTATGCAGAAGAAGCAACTTCTTCACCCTCATGTTCTATCATTTGCGATTTTCATTCTCTCTGGTCTTTTCAGTACTTTTTCTTGACTGATAACGATGTTGGAGATAAGACGTTTAGATCTAGATGCTTCCCCCTTGGCATTTTTTTGGTCTTTTTGCTTTTTTTTAAAATTCTAAATTTTGTACCAATGATGGTGCTGGAGAATAGCGACTTTGTACCCATTTCACTGTATTTGAGAACATCTGACAATAAAACCTAATCCTTAAATGTATTAATTGGTTTTCTTACACTTCAAAATCTGCCAGTCTGTTAGTCTTTGGCTGTGGGGATGAGGTTACATGGTCTACATGCCACTTTGCACATGCCTTGCAAGGGTTTAACCACTGTGTTTTCAACTGTTGTTCATTCTATCTCCTCCAAGGAACCAAAAAGACTGAAAGTTTCACTCATTGTGTCTGCTGCCAAAGTACTTGATGGATCAGAATTGGCAAATGAAATGGGGGAGATTTGAAGTAGTCGTCTGTGACAGGGATGAAATAATCACCTCTGACAGTAAATAAGTCAGTAGGTATTCTTGACCATGAATGTGATGGAACATCAAGAGGATGGACTGGCCCTTTGTGTTGACTTGGCTGATGCTACTGAAAAGCATCACATATCCATGTAGCTCATTCAAGATCATTATTGTTCCCTGGTCATAAATAGGCTGTACAATTTGACTTGTTTTTCAATGTTAATGTAAACTTGACGTAACTAGGTAAAGATATCTTGTTGAAGCACTTCTGACATCAGCACTTGTGTGTTTTCAAAAATACTTCACTTGAAATGCCATTACCATCATAATATCATCAATAGAAACCTCTTGATATATACCACTGAAGATGATCTACTAGAATGCCCTGATGACAGAATCTCTGTTAACTATCTAGATCTTCCATATTAGGAAGAGTTGGCTATTATGTACTCTAACTTGCTCTGCTGATTGATATGTTTGTTACTAATCTGATTGGGATCTTTACTCAACTTTCCTGCCTACTCCAAGTACCCTTTGGCTCTCTTGTTAGTTGAGAATCTATCTGTTGCTGCTTTCAAAATGTTCAATGAGTCTCCCTCTGTAAATATCTGGGGAAGAGTGTCTCCCAAACTCATGACCCTCTGAAATAAATTCTCATTTCCATTTTAAAATGGAGACTGTTTTTTAAGCTGTATCCCCTAATTCTCGTCTCTACTACAAGGGGAAATATCTTTTCAACTTCTGCCCATTAAGCCTCCTCAGGATCTTGTATGTTTCAATAGGATCACCTGTCGTTCATAAGACCATTAGCCTTCTGCATCACCTGCTTTCCTGCATACTAACATTTTGTGATTCATGTAACAAGATATCAAGATGTCTCTACTGCAGAGTTCTGCATTTAGTTCCCATTTAAATAATACATTGCTTTTGTAATTTTCACCTTGCCACATGACACTCCATCTGCCAAACCTTTATCTGTTCACTTAATCTATATGTATCCATTAACAGGTTTGTTATTGTCAAAATGTTAACATCCATCTGGCAAAGGCAGAAGGAGGACCCAATCTGTCTTCCACAAATAATTATTCACAACGCTCAGTTTGGTATTAGTGCACAATACTATTCACTTCTACATACCAACTCTGTCCTAGATGGAAACTAGCATTTGACTCTAATTGGGATAAAATTAGGGCACATAAAGAATATCAATTGCTCTTATTAACAACTGCAGCATACATGTATAACAAACTCAGTTGACATAACGTACTTTTCACAACTTTCTTTCCCTTTTGTTATTTTTCCTTCTTCCCTTCTTTTACTTGCTTAAAACCTTTGCATTTCGAACTTCTCTCAATTTTCAAAAACAGATCATCAACCTGAATCATCTAGTTTGTTTTTGTGTCCACAAATACTGCTGTCCACTGGTCTGCTGAGCTTTCTCTGCCTTCATTTTATTTTCAGTATTCATAGAATTTTGCATTTGTATGGTCATGTTTCGCCAATTTGCTTGAAATGTTAGAGGTGGTATCTTGATTGGTGTAGATAGTTCCAATGACACTGTATACCTTTCATGTGGGCAAAAAGATGACAAGGTGCCAAAAATATTCTACTTAACATTATTTAAGTTATATAGAATGAATAGACAAATGTTGAACTAACTGAGGAATGAGTTGCATTCTTGCTGACAGGAGGTTGTCGTTTTGTGGGGACTATCAGAATCAGTGTTGGGTCCTTTTTTTCTTCTCCACCTTTATCAATGATGTGATTGATTCTCTTCACAGATTTGGAAATTGCACAAAAATGTTAGGATGATAGGACCTGAGACAATGAAAATGAAGTACAAGGACATCCAAATAAGGATAAAGGCATGTGTCTAGCATATGGTGTTTAACACAATTGTAACATTATTCACCTGTGGAGGGCTAGCAAAAAATATGACTATAATTTGCAAGGTTGCATTTTCAATGCTGCTGAATTGGAGAAAGGCCTGGAGTTCGGAAGTACCCTGAATCTGTGAAGAACTACAACCAATGCTAGAAGACTATTGTAAAAATAAATAGAAGGTTAGAAGATATTGCCAGAATGGTTATATACAGAAAAAAAATACTATATTACTTTTGTACTAGACCCGGGTTAGGCCTTGATTAGAATGTTACGCTCAGTTTTGGTACCGTCATACAGCACGTAAGAACATACAAGTAAGAAGCAGTGGGCCACTTGACCATTCAAGACAGCTCAGCCATTCAATGTCATGCCTGACCTGGCCGCTCCACATTCCTGCCTGCTTTCAATAGCCTTTCACTCCTTGCTTACCAATAATCTTATCACCTTCTACTTCAATACATTTAAAGGCCCTGCTTCTGCTGTCTTTTAAGGAAAAGAGTTCCAAGTGCTTATGATCCTATGTAAGAAAAAGATTCTTCTCATTTCTGCCTTAAAAGACCACCCCTAATTTTGATACAGTGGCTCCCAGTTCTAGATTTTTTCGCAGTAGAAACCTACCTTGCATCTCCACTATGTAAGAACCCCTCATTATCTTGTAAGTTTTAGTCAAGTCACTTCTTATTCTTCTAAAATCCAGCAGATATAAGCCTAGCCTGTTCAAGGTTTCTTCGTAAAACAACCTGCCTATTCTACATGTTAGTCGAGTAATCCAGTACATGAACAAAGTTCTTCTAGAACCTTAATGGTCTTAGAGAGCTAGGAACTTTACTCAAGAAAAACATTTTTAAATAGATTAATTTGACGTCTTCAAAGTAATTTTGGCAATGCATAAGTGAGTTGGTTACAAAAGTGCTCTTTATATTTGAATGCTGAGTCATGTGGCCTGCAGTTGGGATGTCCATCCTATGGATTTTGTTACTCATTTTCATAGCCATCTCTTTTAACATTTATTTACTTTTTTAATTTGTTACTGTCAGATATGGTTACGCTCCATTTCATCATCTCCTCTCTCTGCCTGATAGTAGAACTGTGCTAGAAATTTGTGGCATTTTATTAGCTTTCAACAATACCCAATTGTTTTGTGAATATCTGGATTTGAGTTAAGTGCTGTTTCATAAGTATTATAGTTTATGAAATATTGATATAAGAAGCCAGTTTTAATGAAATGCAGATAGCTTATTAAAGATCATTGAAAATATTCTGAATTGTGATTCTGTTTTAAGTCACAGCTCATGTTAGTAAATTTAACAACTGATTTGAAATTCATGTCAGATATCACTTTTCTGTAGTTTACTGGTAGAATTTATCTTATTTTTATTGTAAAATTGCAAGGATGCTAGAATAACAAACCTGTGTAAACATCATAGAGTATATCAAATATTTTGAAGGGGATGTAGATGTAGAGGATGTTTATACAATGTTGAAATCCTACCTAACATAGGACACATATTCAGTCCCCCACCTGTTTCCAATAAAGAATTTTTATAAATATGATGTATTAAGTCCACAGGTTATAAGAACTTCAACAATAGATCTTGATCAGATGTACTCTAGAACTCTGTGGGAAGCTAGGGAAGTGATTGCTGGGCCCATTGATGTTTGTATCATCGATAGCCACAGGTGTGGTGCCGGAAGTTTGGAGGTTGGCTAACATGGTGCTACTATTTAAGAAAGGTGGTAAGGAAAAGCCAGGGAACTATAGATCGGTGGGCATGACATCAGTGGTGGGTAAGTTGTTGGAGGGGATTCTGAGGGACAGGATTTACATGTATTTGGAAAGGCAAGGACTGATCAGAGATAGTGAATGGGGTTTTGTGCATTGGACACCGTGTTTCACTAACTTGATTGAGTCTTTTGAAGAAGTAGCAAAGAGGATTGATGAAGGCAGAGCAGTGGATGTGATCTATGTGGACTTCAGTAGGGTGTTTGACTAGTTAGCAAGGTTAGATCACATGGAATACAGGAAGAACTAGCGACTTGGATACAGAACTGGCTCGAAGGTAGAAGACAGAGAGTTGCTTTTCAGACTTGAGGCCCATGACCAGCGGTGTGCCTCAAGGATTGGTGCTGGGTCCACTGCTTTTCGTCATTTATATAAATGATTTAGATGTGAAATTAAGAGGTATGGTTAGTAAGTTTGCAGATGACACCAAATTTGGAGGTGTAGTGGACAGTGAAGAAGGTTACCTTGAAGTATAACAGGACCTTGATCAGATGGGCCAAGGAGTGGCAGATGGAGTTTAATTTAGATAAATGTGAGGTCCTGCAATTAGGAAAGGCAAATTAGGGCAGGACTTATACACTTAATGGTAAAATCCTGAGGAGTGTTGCTGAACAAAGAGACCTTGAAGTGCAGATTCATAGTTTCTTGAAAGTGGAATCCTAGGTAGACAGAATAGTGAAGAAGGCATTTGGTATTCTTGCCTTTATTGGTCAGTGCATTGAATATAGGAGTTGGGAGGTCATGATGAGGCTGTACGGGACATTGCTTAGGCCACTTTTGGAATATTGT
The DNA here is from genome assembly GCF_021869965.1 of Rhincodon typus. Classification (NCBI taxonomy): domain Eukaryota; kingdom Metazoa; phylum Chordata; class Chondrichthyes; order Orectolobiformes; family Rhincodontidae; genus Rhincodon; species Rhincodon typus. Next base: position 28,587,115 of record NC_063346.1, on the reverse strand, counting down.
GTTCAATTCTGGTCTCCCTTCTTTAGGAAGGATGTGTGAAACTTGAAACGGTTCAGAAAAGATTTACAAGGATGTTGCTTTGGAGGGTTTGAGCTATCGGGAGAGGCTGAATAGGCTGGGGTTTTTCCCTGGAGCATCAAAGGCTGAGGGGTGACCTTACAGAGGTGTTTATAAAATCATGAACGGCTGAGATAGGGTGAATAGCCAAGGTCTTTTCCTCAGGGTAGGAGAGTCCAAGACTGGACAGCATATGTTTAAGGTGAGATGGGAAAGATTTAAAAGGGATCTAAGGGGCAATATTTTCATACAGAGGGTGGTACGTGTGGAATAAGCTGCCAGAGGAAGTGGGGGAAGCTGGTATAGTTACAATATTTAAAAGGCATCTGGATGGGTATGTGAATAGGAAGGGTTTAGAGGGGTATGGGCCAAATGATGGAAAATGGGACTAGATTAATTTAGGATATCTAGTCGGCATGGACGAGTTGGACCAAAGGGTCTATTTCCATGCTGTACAGCTGTATGACTCTGTGATCTGTAAATGCCCCAACTTCTTTCCTTGCCCTGTTTCATCCCTCTCTAATCATTATATACTGAATTATATAGGGTGAAAGTCCAGGTAACGTTTGGGACCTTTTACTTTGTAACCAAGGTGGCAAAGTTTCTAATCCACTCTGGTTAGCAGTACCTTCTGTTATATCTGTGTAATTGGTGGTCAAGTGACACATCTGTGCTGAGAAATCAAGCCAGTAACTTCTCGTAAGCTTTCATTTCCCATATATTAAATGACGAGGTTCATGTATGCAACTGGAGTAAACTTTAACTTTGTATTTTTTATAAGTTGTATGTCAGATGCAACGAGTGAACCAATCTCAAAGAGCAAAATATAATTAAAGTCCTATTGTCAGTTACAGATTTGTAAGCTTTAATAAGATTATATTATTATTTACCTTCATTTGTTCAAATATTTTTGTTGATTTTTAAATGGTCAACAGTGTAATTATGGCTAATCCATTTAGTATTCCTTGTGCTAATCTTACGTGTTGTTTGGATCTCATGGCGCAAAGACAGTATATCTCTGTCCGTATAAGATAGCCACATGCCTGAAGCATTTGGAGGTCGTGAAGTTTTGGGCCTAAACTTGTTGGATTGAATGGCTAGCCTCAATCAGCTTTGAACAGTATTTCAACTTAACGTTGATAAATTAATTCTAGTTTATTTTCCATTTAAAATTGCTATCAGTAAGTTCAAGATGAACCTTAGCCACACCCAAAAATTGATGTAGCTATCTTATTTTACAACCTGTTAATGTCAGCGTCTTAAATAATGAAAAGTAATCTTGCTATCATGGCTGACATATTTACTGTTTTGGCAGTGAAGTTTAGGTGAAAGATTGGGTTGAAGCTACATTGTTTTAATTCACTGTCAGGATGTGGGCATCGCTGACTGAGTCAGCATTTATTGTCCATCCCTAATTGCCCTTTGAGAAGGTGGTGGTGAGCTGCCTTCTCGAACTCCGTTCATTGGTATATCAAACTAATTCAGCTTTAGCTTTTTTTAAATATATTTTTGTAGGTACTGCAAGGTGCACAGTTAATTGCAGTGGCTTCTGCTGAACATCCAACCAGTGGAGTAGATGGATCACCTCTCCAGGGAAGTGATATCCAGGTGCAGTATGTACAGCTTGCACCAGTAACAGATCACAACGCAGCAGCTCAAGTGAGTAACAGACCAATTCATTTCCTCTTCAGTTTTTGTTAGGTGAGGCAACTTGATTAATTGGTGTCATCGTAATCTCAGCTAAAACCTAAAAGCAATATTTACAAAAGAACTTTACATTTAGATAGCTACTAAACTACCATTCACATGACCTTCAGCCACATTTTATATTTTCTTGTTGCATTGACACTCCCTGTGCACCACAAACCCTTTTATTGTTTAATTACTGTGAACCTTCACCTCTGTTCTTCATCTGCCTCTGCCCCCTCCTCCCCATCCCCACTCCTTTCATCTGCTCACAACCTATTACTTTGCCAACTTTTTTCAGTTCTGATGAAAGATCACAGATTGGACATGTTAAGTTTGTTTCTGCCTACATAGATGGTGCTGGACCTTCTGAGTATTTCTAGCATTTTCGGACTTTCTTAAAAGCAATACTTTGTGGATTTTCTCCGAGACGATTTATCTATTGAGGGTGTAATGCTTTGTGAATGAATGCTCCTCTTTTGCTAGATGTGGAATATTTCACTAGTATAATTTCACTAGTATAATGTATATATTTTGTGTGTTGATGGAAATTGCTCCATCTTTTGTTTTCTCCATTTACATGGATAGCCTCAACCATTGTTACTGGAGTCTATATTAAATGGGATGTTTCAGAAGTTTCAGTGGAAAATTCTTTGCTGTAGTGGCCTGGAGAACAAGCGCCATATTGGTGGAGTGCAGCGCCCTTATGCCTGTTTCCTACATACTTGTGTTGTAAGGCTGTGATGTCATATGCCAGAATGGCTGATATGATGCCAGGGTCTCAGATTTGGATACACAGATCCAGGCAATGTATTCAGTCCCTCAAGTTACTCAAATGTTTTATTGGAGGTATCAAGTTGTGTTGATTTCCTGGGTTTAGCAGGAAGTGTTGTTACATTCTCATGGGGATGGCAGAGAAACAGGAACCTGTGTGTACCAAAGCTGCATCAGGTATGGAAATAGTAATGGAAATACTTCTGAGTTTGCAGCCCAACTTTGCTTTGTAAACAACTCTGTCTTGAAGGAAAGTCAAAGTAGCTAATCTCAGTCCTTCTTACTGAGGGTGGTCAACTGCCTTCTCAATGCACTCTGTTTTAATTTTACCATATAACTGATTTCTATGGGGTGCAGACTAAACAATGACTCCAGTAATATATCTGAGACAGGTGTGTTAGATATATTGTCTAGGAACCATGGACTTCATGGAAGTTTTGCAGAATTTAATGGCAAGAATTGATTTAATTTTGTTTAATTGGTTCCCTAATGGCAACTATGCTGGGAGTCACCATTGACCAAGAACTGGCCTGAACCAGCAAATACGGTGACGACAACAGGAAGTCAGAGGCAAGGAATCCTACAGCAAATAACACACCACCTGACTCCCCACAGCCTATCCACCATTTACAAGGCACAAGTCAGGACTGTGATGGAATGTGTCCACTTGCTTGGATGAATGCAGCTACAACAACACTGAAGAAGCTAGATGCCGTACAAGACAAAAACAGTCTGCTTGATTGGTACCACATCTATTCCCTCCTCCACAGACAATCAGTAGTAGCATCTTGTGCCATATTCAAGATGCACTGCAGAAATTCACCAAGGCTTCTTAGACAGCACTTTCCAATCGACAATCACTACCATCTAGAAGGACAAAGGCAATAGATACATGGGAATGTCACCGCATTCAAGTTTTCTTCCAAGTTAGTCACTGTCCTTACTTGGAAATATATCATGGTTCCTTCAATGTTGCTGAGTCAAAACTCTGGGACTCCCTGCTTGACAGTATTGTGGGTATATCTACACCAAATGGATGACACTTGTTCAAGAAGACAGCTCACAACAAACCTTTTGAGGTCAACTTGGGATAGGCAATAAATGCTAGCTCATCCAATGATGCCCACATTCCATGAAAGAATTAAAAATAAAGCCAATCGATTGTTGGCTGATTGTGCATAAGTTGGGTATTTAAGGATCTGACAGTCATGCTTTTAAGTTCACATCTTTCCTCTTAAGGACGGTTGAGCCGATGTACCCTCTTGAACAACCATGCGTGAAATATAGTTCCCAAATGGCAAGGTCAAGAACTACCTTTTTGGCTTAGGCTTCCTTAGCATTTTGTGTATTGCATATTAATACTAAATGCTACCATACATGGTAATGTGAAATTTACTAGGCTGTAAACTTAACGTTAAATTATGATAACTATTCTCTGTATGTCTTTCTCTCTTCAAATCTGCTTTCTATCTTTCTTTCAACCATTTTCTAACCTATCATTCTCACTAACTCGGACCACACTCTGCTTTGCGTGACCAGTTCTGAGCAGCTCCCTGGTATTATCTCAGGCTTGCTCCAGTTTCCTAAAGCTGTTCCACCTCATCCTCCCCAAACTTCTTCACCCATCGTAAATATTGAATACATTCACATACATTCTCAAATGAGATAGTAGGAACTGCCGATGCTGGAGAATGTGAGATAACAAGGTGTAGAACTGGATGAACACAGCAGGCCAAGCAGCATCAGAGGAGCAGGAAAGCTGACGTTTTGGGTCGAGACCCTTCTTCAGAAATGGGGGAGGGGAAGGGGATTCTGAAATAAATAGGGAGAGAGGGGGAGGCGGATAGAAGATGGATAAAGGAGAAGATAGGTGGAGAGGAGACAGACAGGTCAAAGAGGCGGGGTTGGAGCCAGTAAAGGTGAATGTTACTGACTCCCACAGCTACCTAGAATACACCTCCTCTCACCCACCTTCCTGCAAAAAGGGCATCCCCTATTCCCAATTCCTTCGCCTCCGCTGCATCTGCTCCCAAGATGAGGCATTCTGCTCCCGGACATCCCAGAAAAACAAGGACCACAACTTCCCCTCCACAGTGGTCGAAAATGCCCTTGACCGTGTCTCTCACATTTCCCGCAACTCATCCCTCACACCCCCTACCCACAATAACAACGAAAACAGAATCCCCCTCATCCACACGTACCACCCCACCAACATCCGGATCCAACGCATCATCCTCCGACACTTCCGCCATCTGCAATCTGACCCCACTACCAAAGACATTTTTCCCTCCCCACCCTTATCTGCTTTCCGGAGGGACCACTCTCTCCGCGACTCCCTTGTCCGCTCCATACTCCCCACCAGCCCCACCACCCCTGGCACTTTTCCTTGCAACCGCAGCAAGTGCTATACCTGCCCCTAATCTCCCCCTCACCCCCATCCCAGGCCCTAAGAAGACCTTCCACATCAAACAGATGTTCACCTGCACATCTGCTAATGTGGTATACTGTATCTGCTGTTCCTGTTGTGGCCTCCTCTACATCAGGGAAACCAAGTGGAAGCTTGGGAACCGCTTTGCGGAACACCTATGCTCGGTTCGCAACAAACAACTACACCTCCCAGTCGCGAACCATTTCAACTCCCCCTCCCACTCCTTGGACGACATGTCCATTCTGGGCCTCTTGCATTGCCACAATGATGCCACCCGAAAGCTGCAGGAACGGCATCTCATATTTCGCTTGGGAATCCTGCAGCCCAAGGGTATCAATGTGGACTTCACAAGCTTCAAAATCTTCCCTCCCCCGACCGCATCCCAAAACCAGCCCAGCTCGTCCCCGCCTCCCTAACCATTCCTCCCACCTCAAGCCCCACCCCCATCTCCTACCCACTAACCTCATCCCGCCTCCTTGACCTGTCCATCCTTCCTGGACCGACCTATCCCCTCCCTAACTTCCCACCTACGTTCACCTTTACTGGCTCCAACCCCGCCTCTTTGACCTGTCTGTCTCCTCTCCACCTACCTTCTCCTTTATCCATCTTCTATCCACCTCCCTCTCTCTCCCCATTTATTTCAGAATCCCCTTCCCCTCCCCCATTTCTGAAGAAGGGTCTAGGCCTGAAACGTCAGCTTTCCTGCTCCTCTGATGCTGCTTGGCCTGCTGTGTTCATCCAGCTCTACACCTTGTTATCTCACATTCTCAAATGAGTTAGTACACTTACTTTGCATTTTTTCACATCTATCATACCCCTCTAAGATTTTGACTTGATCCATCTGTTTTAAAAAATGGGTAAGGGATGTCTTAAAGTATGGAAATACTTGAGGTAATTTGGTCAGTTTTTATTCTGCGGCTTCTATTAAATCAGAGATTTAATCTATCTTGGTGGCCTCATCACATGTCCTGAACAGATTACCTGATCCCTTGGTTTGGACTAAGGTATCAATGTTTTATGGCAGACCACCAGTGCTGTCTGCTTTCGTTCTGGTGAAGCAGATTGTCCTACAGTAAGGAGGTAGATGGATAAGCTGAAATAATGAGATGAGTTGTGGCTGATTGGACCTTCAGCGTGTCTAAAAGGTATGAACGGTCCTGCCTAGGAACATGCTCTCTGACAGAAATCCTTTCTATGAATGTCCCTTATCCAGATCAGTTGTATATTTTCCAATGTAGGCAACATTTTGGTGCAGTAACGTTTAGTATCCTACTCTAGAGTTGGTTTTGCTTTTGGGAAGTAGTCTTCATTGCCCTGTTGTTATCCCATGGAAGCAAGTTGCACGGTAATGCAGGAAGTTGAGATTTTAATCTGTTCTTTGGCAGTTCTGACGGAGACAGCCCTGAGGAGAGCAGGATGGAACAGTAACTGAGTAGAGCAGTAAGAAATTCTGGAATTTTCCTTTTATGTTTATTGTTGTCTGAACTGCTCATGCAGCCTCTCTATTGGACTGAGGATATCTAAGTGAAATTGTGAAAGCCCTCTGCATTTGAAAGTTCTTCAAACATTTCTGTAGAAAACTGAGCACCTTTGTCAGAAACAGCAACATATGAAATATTATGGGTGGTGAACATCTCCTGTAGGGCCCTCATAATCGTTTGTGTTGTTGATTTTAGTTTTTAACCTGAAATTATCTTAGTTTTTAATTGTTCATGATTAGGAAAGAATGGCCTTCAGACTTGAAAACGTACATGTCCAAACGAGCCTAAAGTAAATCAAGAAATTCCATAGGGATGAGAGGTTCACGTCATTCATTACTGTTTATGGAACATGTATTAAAATTAACAACAAGGTCCTCCTACTGTTTGGAGATCCATGGTCACTAATCTCTTGCTCTTGGTTGTGCCTAAGTGTCCTTGGTGAATCCTCCAACGTGTACTGTTGCTCAGTCAATGGGAAATTACCATTTGATGAGCCAAAAACTAGTAAATTCTTGATGATAGAGAAATGCTGCTTGTGTTTGAAATTGTTCTTCGTCGCAACTTCTGTGAACTAAGTTCCTGGCCATTCTTTGATATGCCCAGGATCATTTTTTTGTTCCTTCCTTAAAAGGTTAAGTTTGCTTGGTGAGAAAAATGTACTTCAGCCTCAAAATTATCACTATCAGATGCAAGTACATAATCCATGGTTCTGGAAAAACCTGATACTTGCCTTGAATATACTGAATCTCTTGAGACAGTCTCACGAATATGAAGCTGAATCAGTGTATATGAGGAGTCATTTTTGCTCTTTCTGATTTATTAAAGAGACGGTGAACCAAATGGATCACATATCCAGACACTGTCTTCCACATTTGTTGAGGAAAAGTAGAAGTCAAAGTTCACTTACAGTACTCAGATGTTTGAGCATGAAACTGTGCATCTTGACAGCTATGCCTATCTGATGTTGCTAGCAGAAACATCTCAAGTGAACCCCATGACACCGTCTCTTGCTTATGGACAGTTTTAAGATGAAAACTTGAAGTTTATCTGTGATGATCAGGATAGTCTCGTTCTTCTCCAGCATTTTGGTATTCTGTAAATTCAGATGGCTGAAAATGTCTACGAGATGTGCCAGCTTGGCCCACCAGTAACTCTTTATCAGGCAGTTCATGCAGTGTAGAATATTCTGACTTAAATTGACTTTTGATTTATAATGTTGTTTGAACAATTTCCACTGTGTTTGGACTGCTCATTCCAGAGTTAGATCCCCTTTTGGTGGAAGGTCACTGATTAAGTTATCTAAGAGACCGATGATGATTCTGTTGCAAATGAGCCCTTGCTAGAAGTTTTCATAATTGCATGGTTCTGATAATTTATGACCTGTATGTGCTGTCTACAGAATCCTGGTAGTTGCTGTTGAAGCTTGATCTTGCCAGTGTCCTATTTATTCCTGCCAAATGGAATACTGATAAAAAGCTGCTATGAGTTTGTCAAATGTAATTTGTTTCTCATCAATCTGTGTTGTCTTTGAAAGACGTGATATGTTTTCCCGTTTAGAAGAAAAGTGTGTGGTAACCTTTCTTCATTTCATTTGGTGTCTAATCTTGAAGTTATTGAAGTCTCTGAAACAGTAATTTCTATGTTTACCAATATGTTGAGCTAACAAATGGATCTGATAGCTTGAATTTCTCTGGTGGAATGATCAATACTGATGAATTTTGCTGCCTTGGCTGTTGATTGACAGGCACCTGAAGTTGTTGATTATTTTCTTGATTTCGATCATGATTGTTAGAATGTTGTACTCCTAGTATTACATTCAATTTGTTGGCTTGTATTTGTTATTGATTAAAGTTGTTGAATATTTATTGTTGCAATGATGGTTGTTGCAATTCCAACATGGAAAGCTTCTGAAGTTTCTCCTGTTTTAAATGCTATTTCCAACGTAAAGTTCAGTTTTCTGTTACTAATATGACATCTCGTGGAGATGAGTGAAGATATTTCTTTTCCAAGATGGCTGAAGAGCTTCCAAAGGACCAATGAGTAGAAACTGTCGAAATGGTTTCAATCAATAAAATTGATCAAAATTATTCGACTGTATCATAGATGAATTGCTGCAACATTTTTTTCAATTTCTGAAATATTATCCTGCTGAATTTATGACACTATGTGATTACCATGTCTTTTTCTTTGACTCAGTGCTTGTTTTTCTCATAGCTGATGTAAATGAAACTTTTTTTATTACTGAATAAAACTTGTGTTCTCACCCTAGCAGTTGAAATAATAAAAGATTTAACTATATTGTTATGCCCTGAAATGTCGAATTCCAAAATAAAATGATTCTGACTCTTGACTTTCTCTTCTTCAATCATGTACCTTAAGCCAGTTTGTGGAGGATGTTCTCAACTTGGTTGTTGTTAACTTTGCCATACAATAAATACTTTAATGGTGCTAAATAATTGCCAGAATTCTTAACTTTGATTCCCAGCCCATTTTTTCCTCTAAAAGGATTGAATTTACTTTGGCTGTTTAGGAATCAGCCTCCTCGTGGGTGCTCAATCTGGATTTATCCCCTTGGCGCTATTGGTCTTTTGCTGTCATTGCTTTTTCTCCCCTCTTAAAAGTTTGTTGCCTCGGTTACTGACTGTTAAAAGCTTCTTATTGATTTACAGTTGTGTTTGGTGTTTTCTGTGCAGGAGTTCAAAGATTTTTCCTTCACAGCTGATGTTCAGTTCTGAGAGTCTTCTGGCTGCTAGCAGGTTTTAAAGCAATACCAATGATTTTTTGCAGATTTTTTTCTGATAATTTTTCTCTTGATCATCATTGCTGTCACAATTTTCTAAGCAGTAGATTTTGTAACTTTCATCATCTTTTATTGTGTGGTTTTATGCCCAAAAATGAGAGCTTGAGGTCCAAGACAGACAGACTGGTTGGAAAGATGGCACGGTCAAGAACTGCCGCTTAGGTTTCTTTAGAACTCTTTATTGCACAGTTATACTAAATACAACAACACATGGTAATCTGACATACCAGGCTCCAGGTTTACTGTTACATTATCAAATCTATTCTCTACATGTGCTTCTGTCTTCAAATCCACTTTCTATCTGACTCACTCAACATTGTAACTAACCCCAGCCACACGGTGCAATTTATGGTCAGTCAGGAGCAGGTCCATGATGTAATTTCAAGATTCCATGTTCTAAAGCCTTTGCACAGAAAATGACGCAATATCCTGGGCCCAGGTTTGGAACCTTTGTTGGCTACATTTAAAACCCTGTCATTGGACCGTACAAAATTGGAGTTTAGCCATTTTTCCAATGTTCATGGCTATGAATCTCCTTAGCAGTAAGTTTCAGACCAGAGTGGTGCCATGTGCTTTGGTGCAATGCTATGGCAAATGGTAATGTTTCATTAAGATATCCTTTTGTGGTTTTGTAATATTTGTAACATATATCCTCATGCAGAATGAAATGCGTCAAAACCACAGGATTGACAATATGCCACTACTTAAACATTGATATGTCATGACCAGCAACAGTGTCCATCCATATAAGGAGGTTCTCAGAACAAAATGTCACCATACACTTCACAGGAGCTTGAACAAATCCAATTTAATTTCATACTCATAAGGTGTTATTAGGACAAGAAAGAGGTTTTAAGGACCAGATTCAAGTAGGAAAGAGAAGTGAAAAGGCTTTAGCAGGGAATTCCAGAATTTAGGGTCCAGGCAAGACATCCATTGGTGGAGCAACTAAAATTGGAGAATGCAAGAGACAAGGATTGAAGAAGCAAAGAAGGAAAACAAAAAAAAAAAATCAGATATAGAAAGACTTGGCTCGATTTTATAGCTGCGTTGCAAGTCCTGACTGCAGACAGCAGAAGCTACTTACGTCAGTCAGAGGAAGAAAAACAACAGCCAGGAGAACAAATATCCTGAGTGGTCATATATTCAGCAACACCTTTCTCAAGGCAGGAAGAGCAAGGCAAGTGGTTTCCTGACCCACAAGCAGGAGGAGAAGACCAACTGCACTTCTCAAACAAGGTTGGATGGAGATCTCAGAACGTCACTCCCAGAGCCTGTATCCAATGCTCCCAAGAGTTTTAGTCAAAATGCAAAGGTGAGTACTCTATAATTCTTTCCATTCAGGCAATGCCAGAACTAATATTTGTTGGAGAGGGTGTGACCACCAAGTCAGTGGGAATGGGGTCAGGTACGTCCATATCCTGTTGGAGATATGGCTGCATCTCAGTAAGTGATGTCATTGCTAACCCTCACACAGGTCGTTTGAGAGTGGCTGCTCATAAGCAGCATTAGTGTGCCCCCATCCTTACTGCAAGGTTGCAACCAGCATATGCATTGTGCTTGATTTTGTGAGCAACTACAGCTTTCATCGTTGTGTATGCAGGAGAAAACAGATCATGACCTCAAAAAATGAGTCAAGACGAGTAAAGGCATTCCATTCTTGTCCATCCTGATGCCCATGGAGAATGATGGCTTACAACTGGGAGTGTAGCACAGTGGCCTCTCCATTGCTAATTGTGAACAAAACTGCAAACTCAAGAATGAGCAGTCATGTTGAAAGCCACCAGGGTACCTTTGGCAAACACGAGATACAGTGAGCTATTCAGTAAGGAACATATGGAGCTCCACATCAGGAGTAGTTGGAAGGATGCAATGGATAACTGATAAGTCTTGCAGGACAGGCCAAAGAATAGGAAATTGGAGAGGCTGAAAGGTAACTGGCCGCCTGATAAGGGGGGAGTCTCATCATCTCACCCACACATACTTCATCCACTAGTGCAGATAATCGCATGTTAGGGGCATCCCCTTGGGTTCAAGGATGCAGCCTATTGAGCTTTGCACTGATGTACATGAATAGGCAATGGAGGACTTGGAGGCCAAACATGATGCTGGGCGCTCTGGAATCATCAGCAACATGGTGAATGCTGTAGCTGTAATGAACAGTGAGGTAAGGCATCCCCTCGTGGAGCTTTTAGAGATTGTGCATTCCCGAGCACAGATGATAGATGAGTCCATCCAGGCCTTGGCTGATGCTATGTTTCTGGCATGTAGACACATGTTTTCCTGTACGAAAAGATTGGTGTCCATCTTGGTGAGCCAGGTCTAACAAACCAGTCTAGATGCAAGAATTCTGTCTAGACCTGAATGACACTATCCTGTCCATGAGCTCTCTGCAATTAATAGCTAGGTGAGGGATGGAAAGAGGCACTTGTCCATGTGCCATCGAAGAGAATTACTAAACTAAGCAGTAAAATGTTATTTTCACTCAACCTATTTGGATATATAATGACACACCTCCAGGACAGGTAGCTTGAACCTGGACTGTCCAGTACAGTTGGGTCCTGAATTAAAGTCCATACTTGAATACAATTAACCCTCATTGATAAACAATAAGATAAGAAATAACAAGAGTTGCCTTGTCTGCTGCAGTTTGATTTGAGACAACAGTGATAATCAATGTCATCACCATCCTATTTTTTTTTAATTGCTGTGACCCCTACCATGCCCCTGTCAATGAATTTGCAGTGCATGGGTGTACCAGAAAATAAATTAATGCATTGTTCATCAGGGCAAGTATATTTTGTACATTGAAAAGTACATTCAAAACCGTGATCAGAATGAGAGAATACAGGTATGACTGGAATAATAGTACTCCCTATTTCAGTGCAGAATCAAAGCTAGAAGAGAATGATGAAACAAATACTTGTTGGGAATAACATCGCAAGTAGGAAACTTCAAAACAAAAATAAATGAAGAAAGAAATCGTTTGAAGGAGTCAAAGCAATTTAGTGAAACCTGTCAACTTTAGGGAGCCCCTTTGAGCAGACCGGATCCTGGGATATAATTTGCTGCTTTGTATAGGTGAAACTAACATAAATATATTGTACAATCTCGTTATTTTAATGATCGATAGAATGTTGCCAGTGAAGTCTATTCTTTACACTCATTGATTTTTCATCCCATCCACCAGCAGATTTTACATATAAAAGAAGTTTCAAAGAAAGAAATGTATTACATCTGTCGAGTGCTTGTCGTGTGCTCAGGATTTTGCCAAATGCCGGACAATGAGTTTGCACAGTTAGGACGGATGGACAGATGCACACACTCTCACTCTTCTGGTTCTATTGATTGAAGTATAAATCTATACATTATTGGGACCATAAGACATAGGAGCAGAAATTAGGCCATTCGGCCCATCGAGTCTGCTCCACAATTCAATCATGGCTGTTAAGTTCCTCAACCCCATTCTCCCGCTTTCTCCCCTTAACCCTTGATCCCCTTGATAATCAAGAACCTATCTATCTCAGTCTTAAATATACTCAATGACCTGGCCTCCACAGCCTTCTGTGGCAGTGAATTCCATAGATTCACCACTCTCTGGCTGAAGAAGTTTCTCCTGATTTCCATTCTAAAAGGTCTTCCCTTTACTCTAAGGCTGTGCCCTTGGGTCCTAGTCTTTCCTACCAGTGCAAGCATCTTCCCAACATCCACTCTGTCCAGGCCATTCAGTATTCTGTAAGCTTCATTTAGATCCCCCCTCATCCCTCTAAACTCGAATGAGTATAGTCCCAGAAACCTATGAAAGCCTGCTGTATCCTTTGAGACTACATGATCCTTTATGTCATTTAATCAAACAGAAAGAACATTTAGAATGTTATTCATAATGCTTTATGTAAGAAAGTACAAGTAATTCATGTAGTAGAATCCCTACAGTGTGGAAGTAGGCTATTGCCTATTGAGTTCATACCAACCCTCCGAACAGCATACCACCCAGACTCAACTCCGTAACCCTACATTTCCCAGAGCTAATCCACTTAGCTTGCACAATGGGCAATTTAGCATAGCCAATTCACCTAACCCGCACATCTTTGGACTGTTGGAGGAAACCGGAGGAAACCAATGCAGACATAGAGAGAAACACAGACAGTCACCTGAGGGTGGAATCGAACCCAGGTCCTGGGCGCTATGAGGCATCAATGCCACCACAAAAATGTGTTCCCCAAAAGTCTACATTTCATAATTAATATTCCTTTACCGTACAAAATGATTTTGAAGAAACTCACATTTGGGAACATTGAGTTCATGTGGGCTGATGATATCAGCCCTTTGCAGACTGAAGAATAAAATACATAGAAAATGAGTAGTTCCTCAAATTCCCAATAGGGCAGAAAATCATAGGAGGCAAGCATTCCTCGTGTAATTAATAACAGGAAACCAAATTCAAGTTTTCTTGAGGGAAGTAACCAGAGTGCATAGTTTTGCACCTGACTCATTCCTGTATATACAGTTTTTGAAAGCATTATTATTTTCTGTTAATTGTAGCATTTGCAATGAAGCTATAGATGTGGTTTGTGCCATCTGTACATTCTTTATTTTTTCTGCTTTCCTGAAATCCACATCTTCAGTGATGTGAGATTTCCATCTATTGCAAAGGTGTGCCCTTGACCCTGATTTCTGGCCTTAAAGCCATTTATGTTTTTCAAATGGGTTCTTGGCCTCTTGTAGGAAATCAGCATCTAAATCCAATCAATGAATAGCTCTGTGACTCATTACAAAAGTTTGTTTGCACTTCAGTGGTCCATTAATTGGTCCATTCAGTCATCCGTAGCAGTGCTGAACACCAGGAATAACCAACCTCTAGCTATGTTATTGTTGGTAGGAATAAAAATGCATCGGATGAATATAGGTTGTTGTCTTTCATTAGTGTAGGTTGAAATAGAAGTGTTAGAAAAAAAGACTTGAGTGGATTAGATATGCTTGGTGTTTGTTTTGCTTATTTGGTTCTGGCAATTGAACCCGATTGGTGAATAAATACTTTCAAGAACCCTCAAAGTTTAGATCTCCTTTTTATCACATTTTACAACCAGTTAATGAACTGCTGGCATTTCTACCTGATTAGAAATTAAGACTGTCAGAATTTTGCTTTCATCTATCAAGATTCAAGGTATAAATCTATACTATCAGGATCCTGATAGAGAGGAACACTGTTGATCAAAATGGACTTTTTAAAAAAATATTATGGAAATAAATTGTAACTGATTTAGAAATATATCTAATTTTCTGACATTTCATTTCTCCATATACCTCCATGTTATAAAAACTTTAGATTGAGTTTCAATCTGTTGATGATATTAGGAGTATACTTCTTGTTACTGGTAATGCTGAAAATTGCCCCATTTTCTCACTTTTGTGCTACATTCATCTCAGGATAAGAAAGTTAAAAGGCAATAGTTTTACCTGACCAAACTATTATGGAGGAATTCATAATTCTTCATATAGAATCACATATATATATTTCAATCATGGACAGGTAAGTTGAGAGAAAGCAGACATACTGCCAGACCTGCTGAATTTCTGTAAATATTTCTGTTTTTGTTTCAGATTTCCAGCATCTGCAGTCCTTTTTTCTGTCAGGAAAGCTGAGTTGTTTTTACAGCAGAAAGGGCTGAGAGGAGAATTAATAGAGATGTTAAACTCATGAAGGGTTTAGATGAAGAAAGAAAAACTTCCTAGTGGCTGATGAATTGATCACCACAGAGCATAGATTCAGGTTATTAGCTAAAGAACCAGAGACAACATGAATAAAACTTGTTACGCACAACCAGTGATAAGGATTTGGAATGCACTGTTTGATGTGATAATGGTTATAAAAAAGGGAGTTGGATAAATACTTGAAGGAAAATTGCAATTGCAAGGTTAAAGGGAAGGAGCCAAGGTATGGGACGAGCTGCATTGTAATTTATAAAAGCTAATCCAGACTCAACTTATTGAATGGCACACTTCATTTTTGTATCTATTCTATGGCAGATGATTAATGTTGAAGGAAAACTACATCAATATCTGTAATGGAAAATCTGATTAGTCAATGGATTTTAATGGCACTGAAAAATTCCATACAGTAGGTTCGATGGCTGTACAAGTCCCACATCTGAAGGAAAATTTGAATTGATTTGTTTTTGTGAAAATATAACGTAACAGTATAATTAACATGTTTGAATTGTTTGAAAAATAGGTCATAAAGATGTTTACCAAATGGGTAATTGTGGTTTGAAATGAATAAGTATGATGATAATGTTGTTGTACTTTTACATTTGAATTGACTATTGTTCAAATACTGGGTATATTTTAGGCTACGACTTTTGATGTGATTGATCAATCTGTAAAAGAACAAAAAGTACTTGTGTGTCCCAGATTATTGGCAGTTTTAGCAGACTCCCAGTGTCTGTAGGAATGAATACAGACCCATGCCAAAATATTGATCTAGTGGAAATTTGGCTAGTTCGATTGCATTGGTTCACAATCAACTTTGCTTTGTTTTCGGATTGGATTGTTTTCAAAATTACTGAACTCAAGCTTTTCTGACCAGAACCTTTTTTTTGACTTTTGCAGTAAGAGTTGACTAAAAATCCAAAATAGTGGAACTGGTGTTTATGTGTCATCCAACATAACTGGATTCTTTATCCCTCTAGAGTTGATGATAGAGGAATAGGTTGCCATTTTTGTTTCTCTCAACAGCTGTAGTAATCCAAATGAATTATTTAACCATTTTTACAAAATTAACTGAAGTACCAAGCTACATGATGGGTGATTGGCTGATCCACACAGGTGGAAATGGGTAGTCTTGGCAAAATATCTGGTTGGACAATTATCTTGATGGCACGTATGACACCAAGGTTGCAGATTGTCTGTTTTGGCCTCAAATAGTTGTTGCAGCATGGATGCTGTTAGTAGCTAAGGAATAGAGGTTGCATCAAGGGTTGAAGAACATGGCTTTGGTCTTCCTGCTATTTAGTGAAGCTGCTATAGGTCTAGTTGATAGCAACAATCCTTTAAAACTTATAAAATGCTTTTCTCTGTTTCTTCAAATGAGAACTTTGGTTGTGAAATGGACCTACCATCTGTCATTAAACACATCAGATTCCTTTAAATATGTATGAACAATGAAATTGTTGATTTGCTCACCGAGCTGGCTTGTTCTCGTTCAGACGTTGAGTCACCATGCTAGGTGACATCATCAGTGGAGCCTCTGATGAAGAGGTGTTATTCTACTCTGCTTGGAATTTATACTGTTTGGTCTGTCATGTTGAGTAGTGTCATTTCCGGTTTTGATCTGAATGGGTTTGTATTTGGGGTCCAATTCTATATGTTTGTTGCTTGCATTACGGGTGGAGAACCATGCCTCTAGGAATTCCTGTACATGCACGAGAATTCCTAGAGGCACGTTTCTTCACCCATTGTGCAATCAACAAACACATAGAATTGGATCCTCTATTCAAATCCTTTCAGATCAAAACCGGAAATGACACTATTCACCATAACGGACCAAACAGGATAAATTCCAAGCAAGTCAACAACCTCATCCACAACCCGAGCAATAGATCTTTGCCAAAACTTTGAATGTATGAACAATGTGGTGCAAGAGTGAGGAAGAATTACTTTTCACAAAAGAAAGCAGTTAAAATAGGAAGCCTAGAAAGAAATAGATATAGCAAGAAAAGCAAGAATGCACACTTTGTCTTTTTGAAAGCTGTTTTATAGAGAATTTAATGTAATCATTTTTATTTTTTCTGCTTTTATTTAGGGCACTGAAAGTCTTGCAGCCACAATTCAGCCTGAAATGCAAATTGAACATGGAGCGATCCAGATTCAACAAGGAGAGAATGGAGAAGTTGTTCAAATTCAAATGCCAGTCAATACTGTCAGCAGTTAAAACCAAATGAACTTAGCTATAATAGCATAGAGAGAAAACACAGATTGTGCAGTGCAGGCAATGGCCAAGTTGCAGATGCACATTATAGTAGCAAAGCCTGAAGCTCCTCACATTACAAAAGAATAAAATATTCAGCAAACAAAAAAGACTTGAAATCATTTGAAGAATTTGTTTCCTATTTCAAACTAACTATTGTGGACATTGGGATCAACTGTTAACCATGTGTGAAACAAGAAAAATACATATCTGTGCAACAACCTATTAGCTTTTATTATTCATTGTAATTTTATAGGGTCTTGTTTTGTCTTAATTGCTACTGAACTGTTTTGGTTTGAAAATGAATTACACAGATGCTTTGAAGAAATGTATTTATGAATCATATACATTATATCTAGAATTCAGGGAATTTATTTTTTCATTTATTATTTGCAGCTGAAAACCCTTAAGAGGCAAAAGCAGTAAGGCTTTTTTTTGTAACTAATTTTAGGAAGAAGATATGCCAGTCAATTAAGGAGATTTGTTGCAATTATTATGAAAAGAGTGAAGTACCACAAGTCCTTTCAGCGTGAAGTGAATTAACATTTTACTGCTTAGTTTAGGTACAGCAATATGGTGTTACTTTTAACTTGCATCATAAAGGAAACACTCAGTTGCAGTCTTGATAAAGACTTGTCTGCTACAGAAATATTCTTGTAAAGAGCTTATTAAATCAATGAGAAACTGAAACCACTGTGTTTAACTTCTTAACATTGATAATAGGAACATGACCAGGACTATGATGATAACACTAATCACAGAAACATACATTTAATGACTTTTAAGGTCAATTTTCCTTTAAGCCCAGTTGACCAAAAAAGCCTATTATAAACCAGTGTTTTCCCAATAAGTCAAGAATTTTCCCTGTTATTTGCAAAAGGGCATTCCTGTCTCAGTTATCGCTGCTTTGTTTTCTAAATATTCCAAGTACATTTTAAATATTAATAATGCTGAACAAGTTAACCCAAAATTTTTCTTTATGATTGGATTGTTGGACTTGTAAAAACAAAGGAAAAGTTTGATTATTTAAATGAACTTAACTAGGTAAATTCAGGTACTAAGCCCTACTGCTTCCTTTGTGCCTTGACCAGGATTTCTATAGCTCTGTACAGACATGTGCGAGTAACATCAGCGGTGAAGCATAGATCCTTGTTGAACTTCAATGAGCACTTATTGGTTATTTTGCAGAGTCACCATGTAAAGCACCCCAATTTGATTCAATGCAGTAACAGGGCATTGCACTGCTCCTCTGCTGTAGAAACACAGGTGTACAAAAAGCGAGCAGTAGTAGGCCATTCGAGCCTGCTGTGCCATTTAGTATGATCATGGCTCATCATCCAACTCAGCAGCCTGTTCCTGCTTTCTCCCCATACCTGTTGATTACTTTAGCCCGAAGAACTAAATCTAATTCCTACTTGAAAATATTCAGTATTTTGGCCTCAATCATTCTCTATGGCAGATGATTCCACAGGCTCACAACTGTCTCGGTGAAGAAACTTTTTCTTAGTTAACCCGAATTTTTTCTGGTTTGCAGTGACATCATTTTTCAGAGGTGGGCTCCCTCCTGGTGACAAGGGGAAGTATTTTAATGCGTAGAATAATTGAATCCAGTGGTGACCAAAGCCTGGAATGGGCAAGTCATACATTCTAGAATCCACCGTTTAACTTGTGCCACTCTAAAGCAGGGTTGGCTTAGAAAGGCAACTCACATGGTCAAGTGGAGGAATCATATTTAGTTATGCTGTTAGCTATAGAGTTCTTCTACAATACTTCTGATTGCCCTTCTGTTTTCTTTTATGATGCCAGCTGATATAACCCTTTGATGCCATTAGAACATAAGAACTAGGAGCAGGAGGAGGCCGTCTGGCCCTTCGAGCCTGCTCCGCCATTCAATAAGATCATGGCTGATCTTTTCGTGGACTCAGATCCACTTACCCGTGTTCTCACTGTATCCCTTAATTCCTTTATTGTTCAAAAAAAATCTACCTTTTTTTTAAAAACGTTTACTGAAGTAGCGTCAACTACTTCACTGGGCAAGGAATTCCATAGATTAACAACCCTCTGGGTGAAGAAATTCCTTCTCAATTCAGTCCTAAATCTGCTCCCTCTAATCTTGAGGCTATGCCTTCCTGTCCTAGCTTCACCTGCCAGTGGAAACATCCTCTCTACTTCTATCTTATCTATTCCCTTCATAATTTTATATGTTTCTATGAGATCCCCCCTCAATCTTCTGAATTGCAATGAATATAATCCCAATCTACTCAGTCTCTCCTCATAAGCCAACCCCCTCAACTCCAGAATCAACCTAGTGAACCTCCTTTGCACCCCCTCCAGTGCCAGTACATCCTTTCTCATGTAAGGAGACCAACACTGCACACAGTACTCCAGGTGTGGCTTCACCAGCACCTTGTACAGCTGCAACATAACCTCTCTGCTTTTAATTTCAATCCCTTTAGCAATGAAGGACAAAATTCCATTTGCCTTCCTAATTACTTGTTGTACCTGCAGACCTACCTTCTGTGATTCATGCACAAGGACACCCAGGTCCCTCTGCATAGCAGCATGCTGCAACTTTTTACCATTCAAGTAATAATCCTTTTTACTATTACTCCTACCAAAACGTATGACTTCACATTTATTTACATTGTATTCCATCTGCTAGACCTTTGCCCACTCACTCAATGTATCTATGTTCCTCTGCAAAGTTTCACAGTCCTCTGCACACTTTGCTCTGCCACTCATCTTAGTGTCATCTGCAAACTTTGACACCCTACACGTGGTCCCCAACTCCAAATCATCTATATAAATTGTAAATAATTGCGGTCCCAACACCGATCCCTGAGGCACACCACTAGTCACTGACTGCCAGCTAGAATAGCACTCATTTATCCCCACTCTTTGCTTCCTGTTAGTAAACCAATCCTCTATCCATACTAATACTTTACCCTTAATGCCATGCATCCTTATCTTATGCAGTAGCCTCTTGTGCGGCACCTTGTCAAAGGCCTTTTGGAAATCTAGGTACACCGCATCCACTGGGTCCCCATTGTCCACCTCGCTCATAATGTCTTCATAGAATTCCAAAAGATTTGTCAAGCATGACCTGCCCTTCATGAACCCATGCTGCGTCTGCCCAACGGGACAATTTCTATCAAGATGCCTTGCTATTTCTTCCTTGATAATAGACTCAAGCATCTTCCCCACTGCAGAGGTTAAGCTAACCGGTCTATAATTCCCCATCTTTTGTCTACTTCCCTTTTTAAACAGTGGCGTCACATTTGCTGTTTTCCAATCTGCTGGGACTGCCCCAGAGTCCAGTGAATTTTGGAAAATTACCGCCAGTGCACCTGCTATTTCTCCCGCCATCTCTTTTAGTACCCTGGGATGCATTCCATCAGGGCCAGGAGACTTCTCAATCCTTAGCTCCATTAGCTTGCCCAACACTACCTCTTCTGTAATTATGATTATTTCCAGGTCCTCACCTACCTTCGTCTCTTTGTCAATTACTGGCGTCCTCCACTGTGAAGACCGATATAAAATACCTGTTCAATGCCTCGGCCATTTCATCATATCTCATAACTAAATTCCCCTTCTCATGCTCTAAAGGGCCAATGTTTACTTCAGCCAGTCTTTTTCGTTTTATATATTTATAGAAACTTTTGCTATCTGTCTTTATATTCTGTGCTAGTTTTTTCTCATGTTCTATCTTACTTTTCTTTATAGCTCTTTTTGTGGCTTTCTGTTGACCTTTAAAGTTTTCCCAATCTTCTAGTTTCATGCTGTTTTTGGCCACTTTGTATGCCTTCTCTTTCAATTTGATAGCCTCCCTTATTTCTTTAGACACCCATGGCAGATTACCCCTTTTCTTACGGTCCTTCCTTTTCATTGGAATATACTTTTGCTGAGCACTTTGAAAGATTGCTTTGAAAGTCCTCCACTGCTCGTCAACTGTCCCACCATAAAATCTTTGTTTCCAGTCTACTTTAGCCAAGTCCTCCCTCATTCTATTGTAGTTCCCCTTGTTCAAGCACAGGACCCTGGTATTGGATTTTATCTTCACACTCTCCATCTGTATTCTAAATTCAACCATACTGTGATCACTCCTTCCAAGAGGATCCCTAACTATGAGGTCATTAATTATTCCTGTCTCATTACACAGGACCAGATCTAGGATAGCTTGCTCCCTCGTCGGTTCCATTACATACTGTTCAAGAAAACTATCACGGATACACTCAACAAACTCCTCCTCAAGGCTACCCTGACCGAGCTGGTTCGACCAATCTACATGTAGGTTAAAATCCCCCATGATAATTGCCGTACCATTTTTACAGGCATTAGTTATTTCTTTGTTTATTGCCCGCCCCAATGTGATGTTATTATTTGGTGGCCTATAGACTACGCCTATCAGTGACTTTTTCCTCTTAGACTTTCTAATTTCCACCCAAATGGATTCAATCTCATTCTCCATAGAACCTATGTCATCTCTCAGCACCGCCCTGATGGCGTCCTTGAATATCAGAGCTATACCACCTCCCTTACCTTCCTGTCTGTCCTTCCGAATAGTCTGGTACCCTTGGATATTTAACTCCCAGTCATGACCCTGTAACCGTGTCTCCATAATGGCTACCAAATCATATTCATTCGCAATGATTTGTGCCATTAACTCATCAACCTTGTTACGAATGCTACGAGCATTCAGGTAAAGTGCCTTTATGCTAGCTTTCTTACCCTCATGATTTCCAACATCTCTAATAATATCTCCTGAGTTATCCTTCCTTTTTGCTTCTTTCATAGTCTGCCTTGAACTTAAACCCTCCTGCACACATGCTAACCTGCTGCTTACCTTTTTATTTACCATCATACTCCCTGTCGTTTTCCCTTTCCCTTCCCCCCAGTTCACTCGTTTAAAGTCCTAGTGACCACCCTATTTATCCTTTTCGCAAGAACACTGGTTCCAGATCGGTTCAGGTGGAGACCGTCCCATTGGTACAGATCCCTCCGGTTCCAAAACTGATGCCAATGCCCCATGAAATGGAACCTCTCTTTCCCACACCACTCCCTTAGCCACGTGTTTACTTCCCTAATTTTCTTATCCCTAAGCCAATTTGCACGTGGCTCGGGCAGGAATCAGGAGATTATGACCCTCAAGGACCTGTTCCTTAATTTCGTCCCTAGTGCTTGATAATCCCCAAACAGGTCCTCCATCCTAGCCTTGCCTATGTTGTTAGTCCCAACGTGGACCGAAACAACTGGATCCTTCCCCCTCCCGCTCCAATATCCTTTCAAGCCGGTCAGAGATGTCCTGCACCCTGGCACTGGGCAGGCAACACACCATGTGGGACTCCCGATCCGGCTTCCAAAGGATACGAGCTATCCCCCTAACTATAGAATCCCCTTTAACTACCACTTGTCTTTTTGCTCCCCCCTCTTGAATGGCCTTCTGCACCATGGTGCCGCGGTGAGCTGGCTCATCCTCCCCGCAGCCCTTTTCCTCATCCACACAGGGAGCAAGTATCTTGTACCTGTTGGATAAGGTCAAAAGCTGAGGCTCCTCCACTCCTGAACTCAGGATCCCCCTACCTGCCTCACTTGCAGTCACACCCTCTTGTCCCTGATCACTAACTGAATTTGAATTACTTCATCTACCAGGTGTGAATGCCTCCTGAAACAAAGCGTCCAGGTAACTGTCCCCCTCCCGGATGTGCCGCAGTGTTTGAAGCTCAGATTCCAGATCTTCAACTCTGAGCTGGAGTTCTTCCAGCAACCAACACTTGCTGCAGATGTGGTCACTGCCGTTCACAATGGGATCAGCCAGCTCCCACATCGTACAGCTACAGCACATCACCTGCCCAGCCATCTCTACTTAGTTAATTACTTTATTACTTTATCTCAATTTATGAGTTAAATACTTTCTAATACTTCTCTGCTATGGTCCTTTCAAATAACCAATTAATAGATAAATAAAAAAAGTAAGTTTTTAACCAATTACACAATACAGAAGAAATAGAAAAAGTATAAAAACCTTACCTTACCAACACATCACAGAATCCTTTTTTTTGGTTAGAGGAGGAGTGCGGGTGGGAGACACTACACGTTTAGTGTCTCGGGTTCAGCCACTGCCCAAATATATTCCCGACAGCCCCCTGGTCCTCGCTGTCGCCTCTCCTTCTGCTGCTGAAAAATGAAGGCCGCTGACGCTCGACGTAAGCCCTAACAACTCTAACTACTTTTTTAAATGTTTTGGCCTCGTCTGCTTTCTGTAGTAAAGAATTCAGCCAGGTCACCACTGGTGAAGAACTTTCTCATCTCATCCTAAATGGCCTACTATCATCCTTAAATTGGACTCTATTATTGAAAAAGT
The DNA here is from genome assembly GCF_021869965.1 of Rhincodon typus. Lineage (NCBI taxonomy): Eukaryota > Metazoa > Chordata > Chondrichthyes > Orectolobiformes > Rhincodontidae > Rhincodon > Rhincodon typus. The sequence goes on along the minus strand of NC_063346.1, from coordinate 28,563,562 downwards.
CTTCCCTGCATTCCTAGAGAGTTACATCATTATTTTTGACTGCTGTTTTTATTTCTTTTGTTACAATCCCAGCTGATGTTATTACCCGACAAATCAGTTCCCAGACTGAAATCTTGCTTGATAGATCATATTTTGTTTTTATTTAATAAGGTAGTCTTTCACTGAAACACAAGCAGGCAATGCTTTAGATTTGGCTTCAACATTTGGGCAAGTTTATAATGCAGAAAAAATAGAATAAACCAGGCTATTTGCATGTACCACAAGTTGAAAGATTTCAAAACGCATGCTTAAATGTAATCCCCTTAATCCCAATGGCTTTGCAGTGCTCAAGTACCAGAGAATTTGCTTCCCTTCCTAATCTAGAGGGTTTAACAGATGCTTCAATTTCCATTCTTCAGAATCTGCTTGTTCTCCCTTGAATCTTCATATATTTGAGCATAGACCTTCTCAGATTCAAATAATCCCTTCAGCCCTTTAACCAGCCACTGTGGTCTGGAACTGTCAAAGTAAACTCCTTACATTGACAGAACCTATTTCTTAACAGTTTTTAATGATCTCCTTCCATCAGGAGCAGGCGTTTTGCAAGTCCAGGTTAAACTAGTACTTTTACAAATCCAAGACCAAAGGTTGTGGGTGTTTCTCCTAAGCCAAAAAAATCCATGTTTCTGGAAGCTTGAAGCCTAATTCACTTCACAGTACTTTGCTTGTAAAATCTCTCCCAATAGCAACAAATTCCGATTTGCCAAGAATCTCTCTCATTTTCTTTTTAAACAAATCATGGCTTCAGAAAGCCTTACAAGCTACTTACAAACTAACCATTAAACCCCTTTATAGAAGCCAGACCAAATCCTACATGCCTCTAGTTCAAAATTCAAATCCTAATATAAATTATATTAAAAACATATATTAATCATTCACCTTATCACTGTCATCTTTTGGTTCCAACTTTCTCCTTTAGTACTTTTGCTTCCTTCTCCTTGTTCTGTAAAATTAGTACTTCTTCCATCCGAGGAGATTTACCAGGATGTTGCCTGGAATGGAGGGAAGGTCTTATGAGGAAAAGTTGAGAGAGCTAGGGCTTTTCTCTGTAGAACGACGAAGGATGAGAGGTGACTTGATAGAGGTGTACAAAATGATCAGAGGTATAGATAGAGTAGACAGCCAGAGACTTTTTCCAAGGGTGGAGGTAGCTTTTACAAGGGGACATAGTTTTAAAGTGAAAGGAGGTAGATATCGGGGAGACGTCAGATATAGGTTCTTTACTCAGAGAGTGGTAGGGGCGTGGAATGCATTGCCGGAGAGGGTAGTGGAGTCGGCCTCATTAGGGGCATTTAAGCGGCTATTAGATAGGCATCTGGATGATAGTATAAGGTCGCGGTGGAGGTTAGATAGACCTTAGGTTTCGGGTAAAGGTTCGGCACAACATTGTGGGCCGAAGGGCCTGTAGTGTGCTGTACTGTTCTATGTTCTATATCCGTAGATTTTCTATTCCACCAATTTTGTCAATTTTCTTGTGAATGTTTCCACGTGTAATTATGTGTGAGATGACACAGGTATCTGCCAGAACTACTGCTGCTTCTCTGATCTTAAATATTTGATGCTCATCTAAATAATTTTTCAAATTTGTAGAAATTCTACTTCTGAAGTCTTCCATGGTCATAATTTCCCTTTTGTTCTCAGAATGTTTCTCTAATATGAGTGATCTAAACTACTAATCCCACAGCATTTTTCCTCCCTTGCAAATTTGACAAATGTCTTTTTTTCTCTTGTCCTAAATTTACTGACCAACTTCAGGCACAAATTCAAGCATTGAGTGTTGCCTTTTTGACAGTTTCATACTCTGCAGATTGTTCTTCTGACAGGTGGCATACACAATTATAACTGTGCATGTCAAAAGATTTTTGTAACATAAGCTCACATATCTTTTAGCCACTTAATTTGTCTAGGTCCCATCCCAAATTAAGCAAAATATTTTGACGCCATCCTAAGTACATTTAAGCACTAAATACATCTTCGTAGTCACATCCCTCCTTGGAACTGAATCATCTGCCATGACATTACCTCCTCCTTCCTCCTTAATTCTAAGCTTTACCTTGGCCATCTCATGTATATATTCCCTAATTTTTTCAAGTTGGAGTTTTAATAATCGTATCTCCCTCATGTTTCTGTCTTTCCATCCTGTATACCTTTTTGCTCCCTTTTCATTTCAAGTTTTTCTTAACTGTATGTCCCATTCAATTAATCTGTGCTTTTCTTTTCCTCTTCTTTTGAGGAAAATAATTCCCTTTGTTTCTTATGTTATTTTCACTCATGAGAGTTGTGTTGAGGTTTGAGCAATTTTTTGCCATGAGGCCTAGTGCGTGCACTTGCTGTATCTTACCAAACTCCCCATATTAATTACATCCTCCACTCTCTCACTTATCTCATTTTGGCTCCACCTTATTATATGCAATTCCCAGAACAGCTTGCCACTTAGCAGATATCACAGAATCCACCACCATCCTTTGTATTGTTAAAAGGCTGTTGTGCACCCAAACAAGCTAGCACTGCCTGACATTTTCCCTGAACATGGCAGACAGAGAAACTAGCAGCACACTGAGAGAGCAGGGACCGAGAGGTCCTGCTGGGCAACTTGGTGCACTGATGGGACCATCTCTAACCTGGAGGCAAGTGTGGAGACCACAGCGCCAGACAATGGCAGCTTGAGCAAAAGATGCAACCCAGAATAGTACAGTTTCAGCCATCTGGAAGAATGCCTAGCACTTTGGGATGGTGATCAATGATCTTCAATATTAATAAGAGAAAAAATGCTAGGGAAACTAATGGAATTAAAGACTAATTAGTCCCCTGGACCTGATGTAATGCATGCTAGGATATTAAATGAAGTTGCTACAGAAATAATGGTTACACTGGTAGTAATCTTCATATGCTGGACAAGTCTGAGAATTGAAAACTCCCAACACAACACTTATTTAGGGAGAGAAGGAAACAAAAACAGATAATGGTAGGCCAGTTAGTTTATATTAATATTGGGAAGGAGTTAAGAGTCTAATGTAAAGGATGTAATAGCAGACCATTAAGAATTACATAATGTGATCAAGCAGAGTCAGCATAACTTCATAAAGGATAATTAATATCTGATAAATTTAGTGGAATTCTTTGAACAGTTTACAAGTAGGTAGATAAAGGTGAAGCAGTGGATGTAATATATTTGGATTTTCAGAATGCATTAGTTTACTTAATAAGACAAGAGCCTATGGTGTTGGAGATAGTATATTAACATAGATAGAGGATTGGCTAACTAAAACAAGACAGAGTTAGGACAAAGGAGGAATTTTCATAATGCCAACCTGTGACTAGTGGAGTGCTACAGGGATCAATGCTGTAGTCACATTATTTACTATTTACATTAATGACTTTAATGAAGTTAAGTAAGTGGTAGAGATGACAAAAATAGGAGGGAAGGTGAATGATGAAGATGGCACACAAAGTTTGCAGAGAGAATATGGACAGGTTAAGCAAGTGGGCAAAACATGGCAGATGGAATGTAATGTATAGAAAATGTGAGATTATGCATTCTGGCAAGAATAGAGGAACTTAAAGTATTCAGGACTTTAGGATGGTGTGTTGCCTCCCTGGTGCCAGAGGGGGCGTCTCGGAGCAGTTGCAGCAAATTCTCAAAGTGCAGCGTGAGCAATTGGAAGTCATTATGCATATTGCTACCAACAACATACGTAGAGAAAGGGATAAATATAGGGAATTTGGCACAAGGTTAAAAAGCAGGACCTCAAGGATAGTGATATCTGGATTACTCCTGGTGCCATGTGCTAATGAGAGTAAGAATAGGACGATAAGGCAGATTAATGCGTGGCAGAGAAGCTGGTTCCGGGGACAGGTATTCAAATCTCTGGGGCTGAAGTGACCTATGCAATAGGGACAGGGTGCACCTGAACTGGACGGGACCAGTATTCAGGCAGGGAGATTTGCTATTGCTACTGGGGAGGCTTTAATCAAGTTTAGTTGGTGGGTGGTGGGGTTTTGGACCCTAAGCAGTAGTGAGAAAAGAGAAAGAACGTTGAAATTAAAGGGAGCAACTTAAATAGAAAAGGCAGGCAAGAGCATGGTAGAGTAAAGGGTAAGACTAATGAATTAAACATGATTTCCATGCAAGAGGCCTGACAGGCAAGGCAGATGAACTCAAGGCATGGTGAGGAGCATGATACTGGGATGTCAAATCCATTACAGAAGTATGGCTAAGAGAGGGATAGGACTGGCAGCTCAGTGTTCCAGGGTATAGATGCTACAGGAAGAATCAAAAAAATGGCAAGAGAGGAGGTGGAGTGGTGTTTTTGATGAGGGAAAACATCAAGGCTGTACTGATTCCTGGGGAAACATGTGAATCTGGGTGGAACTGAGAAATAAGGAGATGATAATCTTGATGGGACTGTGCTATAGGGCCTCCAGTAACCAATGGGAATTTGAGGAGTGAATATGTAGGGAGATTCCAGATATCTGTAAAAACAGTAGGGTTGTAATGGTAGTGGATTTTAACTTTCTAAACATTGACTGGAACTGTTATTGTGTTAAGGGCTTGGATGGGGAAGAATTTGTTAAGTGTGTTCAAGAAAAGTTTCTTTATCAATATGAAGATGTACCTACTAGAGAAGGAACAAAACTCACCTTTCTCTTGGGAAATTAGGCAGGGCAAGTGACTAAGGTGTTAGTGCGGGATCACTTTGGGACCAGTGACTATAATTGGGTTGGTTTTAAAATAGTTATGGAAAAGAATAGGCCTTGACTAAAAATTAAAGTTCTAAACTGGAGCAAGGCCAATTTTGACATATTAGACAGGAACTTTGAAAAGTTGATTGGGGTAGGCTGTTTGCAGGTAAAGGCACAACTGGCAAGTGGGAGGCTTTCAAAAGTGAGATAATGAGAGTTCACAGACAGTATGGTTCTTTTTTGGGTGAACAGCAAGGTTGATTGGAGTAGGGAACACTGGATGTCTAGCAATATTGAGGCTCTGGTCAAAAAAAAGGAGGCATATATTAGGTATAGATAGCTGAGATCAAGTGAATCCCTTGGAGAGTATGGGTCAGTAGGAGTATGCTTAAGAGGGAACTCAGGAGAGCAAAAGGGGGACATGGGATCGCTCTGTGAAATAGGGTTAAAGAGAATCCAAAATTATTCTGTAAATACATTAAGGGCAAAAGAGTAACTGGTGACAGAATATGGCCCATTAAGGATCAATGAGGATATGTGTGGAACCACAGGAGATGGGTGAGATACTAAATGAATATTTCGTGTCAGTATTTACTGTGGAGAAAGACATGGAAGCTAGGGAACTTGGGGAAATAAATTGTAATGTCTTGAAAAGAGTCCATATTACAAAACAGGTGGTGCTGGAAGTCTTAATATGCATAAAGGCAGATAAATCCCCAGACCTGATCAGGTGTATCCCACGACATTGTGGGAAGCTAGGGAAAAAGTTGTGGGGTCTGTAGCAAAGATATTTGTATTATCTATGGCAGCAGGTGAGGTGCTGGATGACTGGAGAGTGGCTGATGTGTTTCTTTATTTAAGAAAAGCTGCAAGGAAAAGACAGGGAACTACAGGCTGGTGAGCCTGATGTCAGTGGTGGGTAAAGTTGTTGCCGGGGATTTTGAGACAAGATTTACTCGCATTTGGAAAGGCAAGCACTGATTACGGATAGTCAGCATGGGTTTGTGCATGGGAAATAGTGTCTCACAAACTTTCTTAAGTTTTTTGAAGACGTGACCAAGAAAATAGATGAAGGCAGAGCAGTAGACGTTGTCTACATGGACTTTAGCAAGGCCTTCAACAAGGTTCTGCATGATACATTGGTTCGTAAGGTTAGATCACATGGGATTCAGGGAGAGCTAACCAATTGGATACAAAATTGGCTTGAAGGTAGCGGACAGAGGGTGGTGGTAGAGGATTGTTGTTCAGACTGGAGGCCTATGACCAGCAGTGTGCCATAAGGATCAGTGCTGGGTCCACTGTTGTTTATCAATTATATAAATGATTAGGATGAGAATATAGGATGGTTAGTGAGTCTGCAAATGACACCAAAGTTGGTGGTATAGTGAACAGTGAAGAAAGTTATCTAAGGGTACAACGAGATCTTGATCAGCTGGGTCAATGGGCTAAGGAGTGGCAGATGGAATTTAATTTACATAAATGTGAGGTGTTGCATTTTGGTCAGATAAATCATGGCAGGACTTACACAGTTTATGGTAGAGTCGTGGGCAGTGTTGTCAAACAAAGAGACCCAGGGCTTCAATACATAATTCCTTGGAAGTGACATCACAGGTAGATAGATGGTGAAGACAACGTTTGGTTTGCCTTCATTGGTCAGACCATTGAGAATAGGAGTTGGGACATTATGTCCGTGCTGGCACCTAGCTCCCAGACCACGCTGGGCTTCATCTGGAGACGGAAATCCACGCTGAGGCTGTGCTGGGTTGCTGAGAGATCACCTTGCTGGGCTAAGAGCACACCACACCAGGCAGAGAGGCGTTGGGCCGGGCCACCGAGAGACCACCATGGCAGGCCAAGAAGATGTTGGGTGGTCTCTCGGCAGCCCACCTATTATGGGCTGAGAGAATGTCAGGCTGGGCCACCAAGAGACTGTCATGATGGGCCAAGAGGACGCTGTGCCAGGCCACTGAGAGACTGCCATGCCGGGTCTGTGCTAAGGCCGAAAGTTCAGGACATCACCAAGAAGAAAGGAGGAGGAGAGAAAGAGAAAGAAAGGGAAAAAAAGAAACGGATGGAGCAGATGAGCTTGGGTTGAGGAGTCCTACTTTGCCGCTGTCTCTATATATATATCTCTCTTTCTCTCTCTGTCTCCCCCTCACAGAGACACAGAATTGCAAAGGTCTAGAGTAATACAAGTCAAACAGTGGCAAATAGGACTAGTTCGGGTTTGGAAACCTGGTTGGCGTGGATGAATTGGACCGAAGGATCTGTTTCTGTGAAATATGATTCTGACTCCATGACTCTGAGTGAGGATTGTTAGATCAGCCATGATCGAAGTGAATGGTGGAGCAGACTCAATGAGCTGAATGGCCCACTTCTGCTCCTAAGCCTTATGGTGTCATCCACTCCACCAGTGTAAAGTGCCACCATCTTCTCCCCAATATGTCATGCTCTATCTTTACTACCAAACCCACCTCCTACCAAGACACATGCTCTACCAATCTCATTACTGCCTGCAACACCTTCCTTCATTTGTTGTCACCCATCCCAATGCCAAAAACCACTAAGCTTGCATGTCCACTGCACTTCTTACTAACTTGCTCAGGATACCTCCCCACTTGCACCAAAAGTAACAGTTGTGCCACTCATTTTTATGTTCTTTAATATCTGTTTCTTTCTCACTCCAGGAGGAAAGCAGCACACAGCAGGCCAGAAAGAACAAAGACAGTTTGCCTGACATTCAACTTCTCAACCCTTAGGTGGAAAGCATCCAGACTCTGACCTTCCAAAATGGCTGGCAGACAGTATTCAAACAATTGGACTAGTAACTGAGGTGTTCCTTGACACTGTGCCAGGACATAATGACAGAAGGATATCCTCTTGGCTTGCTTGACTGAGGCCTGCTGATAACCATAACAAGCTTCCTGCCTTGAAATGAGGGAACAGCAAGGCAGGGCAGAAGTAGTATGAGCTTGGTATCTGTGGCTGTAGCTGAGGGGGGCAAAGCACAAAAAGGGAAGAGGCAATGCAAAGTAGGGATGCTGTCAGCGTTCAGGTAGACACAGAGTGAGTGCTATGACAGCAGGTGAAGGGCCAAAAAATACAGCTCAGTGCGGTTCATGGGCTAGATGTGTCACGCTGAGCGTGCTACAGTCGTATAATGACAGTTGCCAGTGTAGCATTGAAGTGCAGAAGCGTCCTGTATGTGAATTAGAGATGTGCTATGAAGGTTGTAAGAGGCTGGGACATGGCAATGTACGTGGATGTCGGATGTGTGTGGCTGGTGCCCGTGGACTGTGCCTGAGATGTCGGTACCTGATGTCCAATATGGATGTCGTTAAGAATAAACGCAAACTAAAGTCTACCTGGTGTAGTTTCCATGGTGAATTTTCTCAATGCCAAGAAAGTTTAGCAAGTTAGCCAAGGTTGAAACCTGAATGTTAATTAGATAAGTTGAGCTGTCAATAAGGCATTTAACAAGCAATAATCTCCTTTGATTGGAAACTCACTACACTGTTTATGAAAAGCATAAAAGGTTACACGAGTCACTTCTGATGTTGAAGAATGTCACTCTTGACTTCTTGTTTGATTCTACCATACATCCCGCTGCAGCCCATATCACGTAGACTCTGATAAGAATCCACACTTGGTCTGTTTTAACTTACGCCTTTTCATTTCTAACAGTACCTTAGCTAATTCCAGCTGTGACATCTCAATTTCAGTTTTCTTTCTTCCACTTCAAAATATTAATTTAACACATGGAGCATCTCATCCTAACAAGATTCTGCTTTTACTTCTACCTTCGATTTATCTGCTAAGACTCTCAATTTAGTTTTCGTCAAAAATTTCAAATATTCCACTATTGTATCTTTGTTTACCGAAAACTCTCAGTAATATCGAAAGCCATCTTTAAATTTGCACAACAAATTTCACCACCACACAGCCGTTTTATGTCCAGAGCTACCATGTACCTGTTAAGTTAAAAAGTACGGGTGAAATCTAACATAGGCTAAGGTGAGATGTATGGCCTATCTTGGCGTTGAGATCATCTTGCTTCACCTTTTGCATTTTTCACAAGTGGCCTGGCAACATTAGGCAGCAACACGATGCCAAATGACAAGGATTAAGGCTTCTTTAACACCTTGTTAATGGCAATACTTGCCTCATTAATACTTGGCTTCCCAAATTACCAAACTTGCAAAATAAGATCAATGCCAGGAAAACCTGACAAGGAAACCAGTACATGTATCTAGTGGATTCAGCTGTCCTTGCTCCAAATGATATCCATATTGCCTGCAGCCAAACCACAGTTCAGGGCACAATCAATGGGCACAGGTGCATGCACCCCTCCTCTACAGACTTTGGCATCTGGTGTTAGCCAACTTATCATAACCATCTTGGCACTTCTCCTCGGGATGGTCAGTGCACTCTGGAAGTACAGACTTGCATTCAGGCCATACCAGAAAATAGCACTGAAAGGCTGCAGCTGGGACAATCTATGCACAGGGACACAATGTCAGATTACATCTCAGGAATGCACACTCAAAGTCTTAGTGCTTGCTCACTTAGCACCTACCTGTATTCTCAAAATATCCATGTTCTGCTGTGCCTTGTTGTGCCCAGTCACAAAAACAGGTAACTTGCTTTGCTGCTAAGATGTCCTCCGTCTAGGGGCACTACATCTTGGTACACGGCCATGTGTTACATCGATCTTACAGGTGCACCATGTGCTAGTGAGCAAGCAGTCATGTTTTGAAGTCTTAGGGAAATAGTCCTCACCGAACTCCATAACAATACCCATCTATCAGGTAGTCCCAGCACAGGGGCAGCCTCCAATACCAGACCAAAGAATTGGCAATTGATATGCATCTGGTCAGGGTTTTATTGGTGGGTGGGGTCCATGCCTCCGCAATCCAGGCTGTTGGTCACAGTAAGTCCATTAGTCTGTAGTGAGTCCATAGTGCAATTCTAGGGAGGTAAGGCTAATGCAACTGGGGAAATGCATAAGCACCAGTCAAGGGGGTGGGGATGCTGTACTGCAGCTGTCCAGTCATGCTGGTGGAGGGGGTGGGCCATGATAACTCCATCTGTTCTGTCCACAAAAACTAGTCGAGGGAGAGGGGCATGTGTAGCTCTTGCCATGAGACTCATATTTGGCAGGTTAGTCTTCAGGATAAGGGACTGCAGGATCTGGGCAAGGGCACAGTACAGTTATGAAGGCGGGGCAGGATCTGGGAGGAGGGATATAGTAAAGCATGCTGGGAAGTATATAACATGGGAGGAGGAGCCATCCACAATCTGGAGCACTCTGGCTGCAAGGCAGGGGAGCAGAGAATTACCACATGTGGCATTGTCACCTCAACTGCAAAGGGCTGGGGGAGGAAGGTAAGTAGTTGTAGGTGCACGTAGAGGTATTGGGTGCGGAACTGGGGCAATGCGAAGCCTGTGGGGTTAATGGGATGTGGTACTTTGAGGAGAATGTGGAAGTTCACTGGTCCTTTCCAGCTGTTGAATGTCGATGGCCATCTGAGTATAAATGGTGCAACTGGCTTTCAATACAAGCCTTCATTCATGAAGCCTTATCTGTAATTATGAGGCATGGCTAGATAGTGTGAAAGTTAGTTTATAAACTACATACAGAGACTCACAAACAGATACAAGCTAAAATCAGGAACATTTATGCATAAACTGAATGTGATGTATAAGCCATTTTCAGTCATGACACTAAAGTGCCCTTGGTAAATTTTTTCCTTTTTCTCCCTCCCACCACATCTTAGTGTATTCCTGGTTCACAGCTTGGGTGAAGGGTGCCTGCTCAGCTATTGAGCCTGTTGGCCCTGGAGGTTTGATGGGGCGACCCCTGAGGGATAGTTGTATGGACACACCAGACATACCAGCGAGAAATTGATTCTTTTTGGCTTCAACTTCCAGGTAGGTGGAGGTGGCAGGCTTGGCAGTGCAGTGCAGTGTCCTGAGTGGAAAGTGCAGAGGCGCCTGATTGTGGATCCACAACGTTTACAGAAAGCAGGCAGGAAGGCATAGTTGAGGTTAAAATGAGATCAGTCATAATTGCTTTAAATGGCAGCGCAGTCTCGAGGGGCTGAGTTGCCTACTCCTGCTTCAAGTTCTTATAATCTTATGTCCAGTTGGGGGTGTGTCACTACCCTGTCTCCTTGTCAGGAGGGAACACCTGGATTGGGGTCAAGGTTCCCTGCCCTCCTGTTACCATGCCTTAAGGTCTGGAGGCTCAATGAGCGGGCAATGGAATGCAGGCACGTGAGCATCTCCAGCATACCCTGATGTTGGACCTGGATCTCCATAGCAGCTGCCAATCAGTCCACGGACACACAGATAGTTACAGGATTCTTTGAACTGTAATAGCTTCTGAGCAATAAGGGCCACTGCACCCCATATATCTGTCTGTTGATCATGTTTTTTCCTATCCATGAGGATGAAATCGCTGATTGAAATCACAAGGTCCACTCCTGCCTGGGACTGACCAGGTTCCTTGTCTCCAATAGACATAGGTACAGGGAACATAGGAATAGTAGGAGACCATTTAGCCTTATACCTGTTTCACCTTTCAATGTGTCCATGGCTGATTTGTGGTCTAACTTCACATTCCCGCCTTTGGCCCATATCCCTTATTACCTTAGCTCAACAAAAAAATGTATTTCAGATTTAAAATTAAGAACTGATACTGCATCCACTGCTATTTGTGCAAGAGAGTTCCAAACATCTACCAACCTTTGTGTGTAGAAATTCTTCTTAAAATCTCTCCTGAACAGTCTGGCCTAATTCTCAGACTATGGCCCCAGTTCTAAAATCTTCAACCTGTGAAAATAGTTTATCTCTATCTACCCTGTTTTTTCCTGTTAATATCTCAAAGACTTCGATCAGATTACTCCTTAACCTTTTAAATTATGGAATTTTTTAAATAGAATCTCCACAGCATGGAAACAGGCCATTCAGCCCAACGAGTCCACAACAACCCTCCGAAGAGCATCCCACCTAGACCCATTCCCCTACTGTATCCCTGTAATCTTATATTTCCCATGGCTAATGCACTTAACCCACGTAAAAACCAAAAGAACTGTGGATGCTGTAAAAGTTCTGAGGAAGGATCACTGGACCTGAAACGTCCTGATTTTTTTCTTCACAGATGCTGCCAGACCTGCTGAGCTTTTCCAGCAACTTCTGCTTTTACACTTAACCTACGCATCCCTGAACACTATGGGTAACTTAGCATGGCCAATCCACCGAACTTGCATATCTTTGGACTTTGGGAGGAAATCAGAGCACCTGGCGTAAACCCACGCAGACACAGGGAGAATGTTGGAATCGAACCCAGGTCCCTGGTGCTGTGAGGCAGAAGTGCTAACCACTGAGCCACTGTACTGCCCCAAATTCGAGAGAAAACAGGCCTAATTGGATTATCTTGCCTCATAACTTAACTCCTGAAGTCCAGGTATAATTATTGTAAACCTATCTTGTATTCCCTCCAAGGCCAATATATCTTGCCTCAGGTGTGGTGATCAGATCTGTACTACAAGTGGGTTCCTCCAAGTGCCAGCGGCCTGAGGTAACTTTTCCTTAGCCAGCTGCCAAGCTGTCACTGTGAGGTACTCATTACATTCTGAACTCTTACTTTCAACGTGCAAGATTCCAACCTGAGGGTGTCAGTATTTGGACTGGTCAGGGGTGCAGGAGGCAGTCTTGCCAGTGCTTCCTCCAAGGTTTCTCTACTCCATATCCAGGAGGGCATTTTGGGGGAGCTGCGCATTTCTCCAAAGAGGTTGTAGGGAGGCAAGCAGAACCTGGAAGACAAAAGGGAGAGAAAAAGTATAATGGCTAGTGGTTCGAAGTGGTGTGCAATGATCTGGACTGACAGTAGAGTTAATATGAGAAATAGTAGGAACTGCAGATGCTGGAAAATCTGAGATAACAAGGTGTAGAGCTGGATGAACACAGCAGGCCAAGCAACATCATAGGAGCAGGAAGGCTGACGTTTCGGGCCTAGACCCTTCATCAGAAATGGGGGAGGGGAAGGGGGTTCTGAAATAAATAGGGAGAGAGGGGGAGGTGGATAGAAGATGGATAGAGGAGAAGATAGGTGGAGAGGAAACAGACAGGTCAAAGAGGCGGGGATGGAGCCAGTAAAGGTGAGTGTAGGTGGGGAGGTAGAGAGGAGATAGGTCAGTCCAGGGAGGACGGACAGGTCAAGGGGGCGGGATGAGGTTAGTAGGTAGGAAATGGGGGTGCGGCTTGAGGTGGGAGGAGGGGATAGGTGGGAGGAGGGGATAGGTGGGAGGAAGAACAGGTTAGGGAGGCGGGGACAAGCTGGGCTGGTTTTGGGATGCGGTAGGGGGAGGGGAGATTTTGAAGCTTGTGCAATCCACATTGATACCATTGGGCTGCAGGGTTCCCAAGCGGAATACGAGTTGCTGTTCCTGCAACCTTCGGGTAGCATCGTTGTGGCACTGCAGGAGGCCCAGGATGGACATGTCGTCTGAGGAATGGGAGGGGGAGTTGAAATGGTTTGCGACTGGGAGGTGCAGTTGTTTATTGCGAACCGAGCGTCGGTGTTCTGCAAAGCGGTCCCCAAGCCTCCGCTTAGTTTCCCCGATGTAGAGGAGGCCACAACGAGTGCAGCGGATGCAGTATATCACATTAGCAGATGTGCAGGTGAACATCTGCTTGATGTGGAAAGTCTTCTTGGGCCCTGGGATGGGGGTGAGGGAGGAGGTGTGGGGGCAGGTGTAGCACTTCCTGCGGTTGCAGGGAAAAGTGCTGGGTGTGGTGGGGCTGGAGGGGAGTGTGGAGCGGACAAGAGAGTCACGGAGAGAGTGGTCCCTCCTGAAAGCAGATAAGGGTGGGGAGGGAAAAATGTCTTTGGTGGTGGGGTCGGATTGTGTTAGTGTCCCTGTTGCATTAAGTTCCACAGATTTTTTAGATGGAAGCGTTTGAGTTCTTGCATCTACATGCGTTCCTAAGAGGAGCAGATGTGTTCAGTACAGATCCTGATAGGACTAAGCTAGCAAGTTAATGTGAACTGAACCTATTGTTTATTGATAAACTATCCTTGCTAGGTAAGCCAAGTAGTTCTTCTGCTTAGACTTGCCTGGGGTCTGTCTTCTACCACTGTTAATAGATAAATCCTAGACTCAGCACAGAGAAAGAAGGATTGGAGGCCATGAGCTACCCAAATCAGAATGTGACATGTCCAGTGACCAGGCATGGCAATTGAGTAGGTACACCATAAGAAAACTCAAAAAGTACAAGAAAGCTAGAAGCATTTTTTATGCACACTGCAAAACAGATTTTAGGGTCTGAATGACACTCATTCGACTACATTTCCGTAAAATTCCACTTAAATTTGTTTCAATAAATTTCCTGCACTTTTCATGTGCAGCAAATGCCCAAAAAACGGTAATCCATGGAGTTAATCAAATTCTGAAATGCTTTATAAGATGCTCTGTTTACATTGCTATTTTTAAAACAGTGGTATCCAAGAAAAAAGTTAGTGGTCATTCTTTGTCTTACCTGTGGTCTACTGAATTCTTGATTTTTTTTTAGCACTGACCTGTTTTTCTGTTGTTTCCCGCCACATGACACTCAGAGTGTCTTATTTTCAACATTTCATCTATGAGTGAATAGAGGGTCATTATTTTCTTTGCCCTTCTCATCTCAAAAAGCTATCAACTACCTAACAGTCAACTCTCACTAATAGGTTTACTCCTGTAGAAAGTCAGGCTTCCCCCACGTCAGTTTCAATTTACGGTCACTTGGTATGTGAAGTCAGTACCAGGAACTTCAAGTGTCATATATGGTAATGCTACAGGACCAAAAGAAAGCCTAGAGCCCTCCTTCTTAGACTGCAACTTTGGGATTGATGGCTTTGTGTACTTTCAGGATTGTAAGATTAAGAAGATTTTTTTAAATCAACCTGTTCAGACATCTCAATGGCACACTTGAACTTGGGACCCTCTGGTCCAGAGACAGGAGCATTATTATTGGGCCAGAAGATGCCCCACCCTGTAATAACAGTAAATATATAATTAAAACATAAGTTGTACGTGACTACATGTTAAGTGCAATGTTTGCTATTCCAGCAATCTCAGAATCACAGAATTGTTACAATGCAGGAGGCCATTCAGCCCATCAGTTCTATTATCTAGTGTCAATCTATCAAGTTGAAACATGAGAATATGCAAGTTTCTATGTTTTGTCAACATTTAACAAATATTAGCATATAAAGCACGACAGAAAAGTGTGTTGTTTGAATAGAAATTGAGAACAACGTGGAAGGGGAGGCTTTTGGTACACAAAGAGTTAACCAAACGTGAGGGCGGAGAGATTTGCCTCATCTCAGTGCTACAATATAGGAACCTCTCAATTTGACAAAAATATCACTCATCCATTTATAACTCTACGTGTCACTTTAATCTCTCGAACCATTCTTAGAACCAGTTAACGCTGTGAATTGGTGAGTAATTGGTAACTGTTGAAAGTTTCATCGTTTTGTGCAATTTCGTAAAATAATTCTGAAATCGAACAAGCTTGGTTCAGAAAATTCGGAAGTTCATTACTTTTATTTACTTTTCTAAAAGTTATAACCTCAGGTTTTCTTTTATACACTTTTGCGAAGTTCACCGAAAACTTACGAAAAAATTTTAACAAACTACTGTTGATGCGTCTGTCTTTCAACAGTCAGACGAAATGTACTTTTTAGTTATTTGCATCCGACGTCTGTACGCGACTCAGGTGTTTTCAATTAAGCTCGTTTTAACAACCCTATTTAGTTTAACTTGTTAAATTCCAATGTTTTTCTGGCGAAACGTTGTTATAAGTCGGTAGTTCTAGAGAACTGTTTTGAAAGAGGAGTGGTTTGGACTCGGTTTGTCTTTAAAGACTGGCAGTCTATTATTGCAACTCGAGAGCTTTAAAATAGGTTTAGTGTTTTTAGTGGCTGGAAGTCGTCCGTATCTGTGTCTTTGTCGGACAGCATTGGACTTTATTTTTATGGGTGTAAAATGTATTGCCATTTTCAAAGAAATGCTTCTCATACGGGTTTAGGGGAAAAAACTTTCGTTGTTAATACATTTTGTCTACGATTGTGTTAGTGAACAATAACGCCACGTTTTCGGGTCTTTCGAGGAATATGTGAGCTCTGACTGTAGTCTACAAATAGAGAGGCGACATCACCTGACAGCGTGTGCTTGGATCTTGTGTAGATTGACACCTACTGCCGGCAACCGAGAGCCAAAAAAGACAAACTTTAGTAAAACATTAGAATTTAAACGATAAAACATCTAAAAAGCAGCAGCAATTTGAGCGTTTCTACGTGTCGTAAAATTCTTGCCTCGCCTGGGTTGTTGGGTAATGGTTTTGAGACCGATGGAACTTGCCAGTTGGGAAAGGCAGCAGGTGGGTGGCGCGCGGGCTTGGTGCACGTGGTGTCGCTCGGTGCGCGCGAGTCGATGTCCGTTAGCGATCAAAGCAAGAGCGGCGATGGGCGAAACTTAATATTGTTCCATGACCACAACGACAGAGCAGGTAAACATGTTGGCTTTGGTTTTCTCTTTCTTAAAGCAATTTCCTCATTCCTGTCAAAAAAAATGTAATGTCAGTTGGTCAGAGTGGTAGAAGTTTTTACCGGGATGCTGTTCTGAGGATTAGTCACCGGACCCAAAACGTTAACGGTTTCCTCCTTCACGGATGCTGCCAGACCTGCTGAGCTTTTCAGCAACTTTTTGTTACCAGGATGCTGCCTGAATTCGAAGGCATGAACTATAAGCCGAGGCGAAAAAATACTGTTTTCTCTGGCGTAGTGGAGGTTGAGGGGGAGACTTGATTGAAGTCTATGAATTTGAGAAGCGTAGATAGGTTTGATGGTCGGAAGTTTTTTTGAGTTGAAATGTGTAATACTAATAGTCATGCATTTAAGGTGGGGGGGGGGTGAGGGGAAGGTCAAAGGAGATGCGAGGGGCAAGTTTTCTGCGGAGTTTTAGGAGTATGGAACGTGCTGCCAGGGGTGATGGTGGAGGCAGATACAATAGGCGCGTTTAAGGGGACTTTTAGATAAGCACATGAATATGCAAGGAATGGAGGGATATGGACCAAGGGCAGGCAGAAGGGGTTAGTTTAATTTGGTATCATGTTTGGCACAACGTTGTGGCCTGAAAGGCCCGTTTTGTGCTGTTCTGTTCTATGTGGGAAGTGCCATGTTCGTAGGTCCGCTGCTCCCAACTTCCATTCATGATTTGGACTTCAAAATGAAACCAAATAAAATTTGTAGAAGACACGAAATCCTGGTGGTTTTAAGTGGTGATCAACTGCAGAAAGATATTAATAAAATTGTAGAAATGGAAAATAATTAGAAAATAAAGGTGAGTCCAGATAAATGTGAAATCCTGAGTTTTGACGGGACGAATAAGAAGGCTGGTTGGAGAGAGTGGCGAACATTCGAAGATGATATCAAGAAGGGATTTACAGGCTGGGTCTTTTTTTTCCTCAAAGATAAGGCAGAGGGGTAACTCAGTAGAAGTCTCAAATTATGAACAGACTTGATGGATACTGAACGAATATTTCCACGTGTGGAAATAGTCACCAAAAATCCAAGTAGAAATTCGGGAAAGAGTCCTCTTCACGCATAGAGCAATGAGAATGTGGAACTGGACACAATTGTTCAAACTCCGCAAACATCAGGAAAGGCAGAATAGTTGGTTATTGATGGTATATTTAGGTAGGAGAGATGGGGGGACTTTGTATGGAACATAAATACTGGCATGAACTGTTGGATTAAATGGCATACTCCTGCATTGTGTGTAATCTTATTTAAGCTGACTGCCAAAAACAAAGCCCAAAATGTGTATCAATGGAAAAGTAAGGAATAATATTGCCTTCTGCATCCTGGATAAAGCCTCTGACCACCATAGCTGCCACCCACCTCCACCAATGTTATTTGTTAAACTTTGTCTCTTATGAACACTTACTTGAAGGAATTGGTGCAAATATTGATGTTGCCATACTTTATGAAGTATCAATATACTGTTCAAATGTGTAAAATAAGGAAATCCTAACTTATAAACACTTATTTAGTCCAGAAAGTCACAGTAAGGGTGTCGACATTGAGTCGTGTCCAAGTTTACCTTGCCAAATGCCAATATGCTCCAGCAAAAGTAGTCAATGGGAATTGGGTAAAGATCTCCACTAGATGGAGTCGTACCTACCATAAAGGAAGATTTGGCTCTGGCTCTGGTTGTTGCAGCTCACACTTCTCAGCTCCAGGACATCACTGGAGGAGTTCAACAAGATAGTATCTTGGGTCCCAGCATCCTTTTTAACAGCTTCATCAATGACACTGCTGCCCCCCCTTCCCCCAATTGTAATGAAAGAAGTGGGGATGTTTGTTGATGAATTCCCAGATACTGAAGCAGTCCATGCCCAAATACAGCAAGACCTGGACAATACCCATACATGAGCTGACAAGTGAGAAGCAACATTGCCTGGCATGTGTGTGGCATGAATGATCATATCTGGCATGAGAGAATCTAACCATCACACCTTGAAATTCAAGGGTATTGCCATCACTGAAGTCCTCCTGGACAATAGCATTAACAAGAAACTGAATTGGACTAGCCATATAAATGTTGTGACTACAAGGGCAGATCAGATGCTAAGAATTCTGCAGTGAAACTTAGCTCCTGACTTTCTGAAGCCTGTCTACAAGTCAAGTCAGGAGTGTGTTGAAATACTGTCCTGGATGAGTGCAGCTCCAATAACTCTAAAGTAGCTTGATACCATCCAAAACAAAGCCAGTGCTTGATTGGCACCATGTTGACAAATGACCACTTCGTCCATTACTAACACAGTGCCAACAGTGTTTACCATTTCAACCAAAACCCCTTCAGCATCTTAGAAACCCTTAGCCACTATCATCAAGAAGGACATGGGCAGCAGATCTGAGAATACCACAACATGCAAGTTCTTCCAAGGCAATTACCATCTGACTTGTAAACATGTCAACTGCTCTTCAGTGTTGCTGGATATAAAACTTGGAGCTCCCTGACAGCACTGATTTGTTCCTAATCCAACTTCAGTAGTTGAAGAAGGCAATTCACCACCATCTTCTCAATGGCAACTAAGGATGGGCAATAACTTCTAGCCCAGCCAGCAAAGACCACATCTCCTAAATGGATGCTTTTTAAAAAAAAAAACTTCTGAACTGGATTGCCTTACAACGTATTTGTTGCCAGTATGAATCTCCAAGATGTAAAATCACAGGTGATAATACCTAGCTGATGTGCCCTGTGTTTCATTTATGAACATCCAATCCACTCTTGTTGGCACTTTCAGATAAAACATATCGAGTTTTAACAGCACTTGCCAAAGTTGCTTAGGCCTGCTGTTTGTTGGCTTGGAACCTATTGATTCTAACAGTGGATATTCACCAGGTAATCTCCTAGCCTGATAGTAATAGTAAAGTGATGAATTTGTAAGGCCATGAGTTTAGATTATGGTTGAATATGCTGCTGCTGATAGCTCATAGTGCCTCGTGAATGCTCGGTCTTGAACTGCACGATATCTTTTGTACTTTATCCCATTTAGCATAGTGGGATTGCAGAATACAATAGAGGGAAACCTTTAATGTAAAGGTGGGACTAGTCTCCATAAGGATTATGTGACAGTTACTACTACTTCTTACTGTCATGTAAGAATGCATCTGGGAAGGCAGATTGGTGAA
>NC_063346.1:28490364-28543694 GCF_021869965.1 Rhincodon typus | reverse complement strand
GTTTATGGTATCACCTCCCCTTAACATTAACATTATCACTTATGCCCCCACCCCACCCCACACAAGTACTGCTATGGTGCCCTTCCCTTCTAATTTTAATTTTCTATTAATTTCATAATTTGCATTGTACTGTTCATATGCAGACATTCCTACCCAGTAAAGCAGCTCATGCAATTTATTGTAAATTTATATTTTTTGTTTAATAATTTTTAGACAACTGCACCTACAATTCAAAGAGGTACCAACACCTGATAGGAATGATACTAGTATCTGTTTAAACAAAATCCACCAGTTGATGTCTTGTTTGCCAGCATAGGTTTCTGGATTATTAATCCAGTGAAGGAAAATTCCAGGAGATTCATTCACATAAATGCTGTGCATCTGAGATTGAGTGATTTAGGGGTTAGTGAATGTCATCTTGTGAATGTCACTCGTTTTACTTGAATGTCTGACCATAATTTGAAAGAGACCTGCTTATGCACATGTACAGCTGGTGCAGGGCTTAGGCTCTTTGACATCTTGGATCATTCCATTTTAAGCTTAGACAGTGATAGCCAGCGGCATATTGAAACTGAGAATAGAGAAGTTAATGTCCTGATGAAGGGTTTTGGTCCGGAACATTGATTTAACTGCTCCTTGAATGCTCTCTGACCTGTTATCCTTTTCCAGCCTCAGCTATAGACTATAGCTTCCAGTGTCTGCAGTCCTTATTGTCTCCACGGGTGTAATGTCACCTGAGTCTTGACATTATCATTTTGTAACAGCTTAAATTTTTTTTCTAAAAACAAAAATATTTTTAGAAAGTAAACCACATTATCAAATTACATTTTCAACTATTGATGCCTGCAACATCACAACAGTCTGGTTTCCACGTTTAATTGGGCTTTTAAAAGCATTCATGTGTCTTTCAGCACTCTGCTTCATTGTGATTATTAACAAGCAGCAATAAAGACTCTTCAACTCGGGCACTGATTTCTATTTATTTAGTAAAGGTTAGGAATTTCTGTTTTACTGAGCTCTTGTATCTAATAGATAAACATATTGACCTAAAAAAACTGCAAATACAGAAATCTGAAACTGAAAATTGCTAGTGAACCTCCGGTCTGGAAGCATCTGGAGAGAAAGCAGCATCAACATTTCGGGCTCCTGCCTCTTCTGCAGAATGCTTATTGATCAGTTGGAGAGGGTTCCATCACCTCTAAGAAATTAATAGGAGTGATATCATTAGCATAAGCTTTTTTTTTGTAATCTCAACATTTAATTCATGATTTTTTTTTTTAAGCAAATTGTTTGTTTCCAAAGCTGGCCTCAATTTCTGCTCAGAAATGCATTTTGGGTATTCTGTCTGGAATCAAGCAGGTGATACAGGCTGCCTTTCAAAAAAGGATGCTTTAGAGTTTAAAACATGAGCACAGAGTATTCTGCACATGGTGCCCAAACTGCTGGCTCCTGCAAAATTTACTGACACATGAAATTGGTTTTAAGTTAGTTTACCACAAAATGTTACCACTTCTATCTTCAATGAAATCCCTTAACTTACTACCTGAGGATTTCTTTCTCCTCTCTTTCTCCCCCCACCCCTGCCCTGCCCAGCCCAGCCCAGCCCAGCCCAATTTCTATCCCTCATAGACTGAAATTGATGTTGGAAACCAGCATTTGATTTATGAACCAACTCATCATTGGCCACTTTGGCTGCTAATCTTGCATCTTTAACTCTCTGCTCTATCACGAGTTCTCACTACTTCAGGAAGTGAATTTTTAAAATAATTGTCTCTCTAAGAATGTCCCACATAATCGGTTTTGGCCTCGGACTGGAATCGTGAATCGTGAACGGTGCCGGGAACAATCTCCGCTTCCAGACTAGCCATCTATCGAGGGGTCCCTGACGGCTAGAAGGGCATGAGGCTCATTGTTTTTCCATTTAGGCTTGTTAGCCTGACATCAGTAGGAGGGAAAATGCTGTGGTCTATTATAAAACATGTAATAGTGGAGCACTGGAAAACAGTTGGAGGATTGGGTGGAGTCGGCATGGATTTATGAAAGGAAAATCATGCTTGACAAATCAACTGGAATGCTTTGAGGAAGTAATTAGAAAGTTACTAAAAGGGAGCCAGCAAATGTGATTCATCTGGATTTTCAGAAGGCTTTCAATAATATGCCCCAAGAGATTAGCATGTAAAATGAAAGCATGTAGGATTAGGCCTCTATTGGCATGGATAGAGAACTGACTGGCAGACAGGAAACAAAGAATAGGAAGTAGACAGGCCATTTTCCAAGTTGCAGCTAATGTCCAGTGGGGTACTATAGTGATCAAAGCTATTCACAATATATATTAATGAGTTAAGTAAGGGAACTAAATGCAATATCTCCAGGATTGTGGACAACATATAAAATCTGGGTTGTAAGGTGAACTGTGAGGAGGATGGAGAGATGCTTCAATGTAATTTGGGCAAGTTGAGTGAGTGGGCAGTTGCATGGCAGATGAAGTATAATTTGGATAAATGTAAGGTTTTCTACTTTGGCAGAAAAATCACAGGAAGGCTGATTTCTTGTCTAAGTGAGGCTAGATTAGGAAAGGGAGAAATGCAATGAGACCAGGATATCTATGTACACCAGTTGATGAAAGTAAACATACAGTGCAGTGGTGAAGAAGGCAAATGGTATGTTGGCCTTCATGACAAGAGGATTCAAATACAGGAGCAGGGATGTCTTGCTACAGTTGTACTGGGCCTTGGTAAGACTATACCTGGAGTTTTGCTCTCCTTATCTAAGGATGGATGTTCTGGCAATGGAGGGCATGCAGAGCAGGTTTTCAAGAATGATTCATTGATAGCTTGGATGATAGTATTGATATACAGGGAGAGATGGATCAGTTAAGACTATACAAATAAAAGAACTACACATACTAGAAATCTGCAACAAAAACAGAAATTGCAGATAAAATCAGCAGGTCTGGCAGCATCTAGAGAGAAAACAGTCAACGTTTCAGGTCCAGGGACCCTTCAGAACGGTTCACTGGAATGTAAAAGTATAAGGGAGGATGTCATTGAAACCTATAAAAATTCTGCCGGGACTAGACAGTAAATGCAAAAAGGATGTTCCTGATGATTAGGGAGTCCAGAACCGGGGTCACGGTTGAAGGATAAAGTGTAGGCCATTAAGCCATTTAGGCCTGTGGTGAAGAGAAATTTCTTCACTCAGTAGCCCAGTGTGGAATTTTCTGTCCAGAAAGTAATTGAAGAGAAAAATTAAAGCACATGAGATAAGGGGTAGTCCATTGGGGGATAGGAATTGGTTAGCAGATAGAAAACAAAGATTACAAACGAATGAGTCATTTTCTGAACAGGAAGTGATTAGCAGGATACCCCAAATATTCACAATGTGTTAATGATTTAGATGAAACTTAATTTAGTGCTCAATTTTCAGATGATACAATGCTGGCTAGTGCGGTGAGGAAGGTGCAGAAATGTTGCAGTATGATTTGTACAGGCTGAGTGGCAAATGCATGTCAGACGCAGTACGATGTGGATAAACGTGAGGTTATACATAATGATAGCAAAAACAGGAAGGCATGTTATTTGGCTGTAAATGAGAGGAAAATGTTCAATGAGACCTGGATGTCATCTTGTACCAGATGAATAAGGACATCTTGCTGCTATTATAGAAAGCATTAGTGAGGCCACATCTAGAATATTATGTGCAATTTCGATCTCCTTACATGAGGAGGGATGCTCTTGCTGTAGAGGGAGTGCAGCAAAAGTTGACCAAGTTGATTCCTAGGATGACAAGATTGATATGAGGAGAGATTGAGTTGGTTAGGTTTGTATTCACTGGTGTTTAGAAGAATAAGGGGTGATTATTATACAAACGTGAACCTTTCTAAACAGAATTAGACAAGTTAGATGCAGGAAGGATGTTCCCAACGATGGGGGAGCATCATGGTTCATAATTTAAAGATAAGGGGTGAACCTTTTAGGACTGAGATGAGGAGAGTGGTAAGCCTGTAGAATTTACTTTCTGAGGTTGAGGCCAAACATTGTGTTTTGAAGAAGGATGTAAATATAGCTCTTTGCAGTCAATGAGATAAAGGGGCATAGGGCAGGCAGAATTAGGGTATTGAGCTCTGATCATATTGAATGGTCGAGCAGGCTTGAGGGCTTGAATGGCTTACTCCTGTTCCTATCTTCTATGTTTCTATGAGATTTACCAGGATGATGCCTGGGTTGGAGAGTTTATGGCGAGAGATTGGTTAGACTTGGGTTGTCCTCCTTTGAGTAGAGGACACATGATTGAGATGTATAAAATTTTGAGGGGCATAAACAAGGTAAGCAGGAAGAAACCTTTCTGCTTGGTGTAAGGGCAAATGACCAAGTGGCATAGAGTTAAGGAAAGAGCAGAAGGTTTAGAGGGGATGTGAGGGGAATAAATTTCACCCAACGGGTGAAAGTCAGGAACTCACTGCCTGAAATGCTGGTAGAGGCAGAAGCCCTCATAACGCTTAAGTATTTAGATGTACACGTGGTGCCAAAGCATACAAGAGTATGGGCCAAGTGCTGGAAAATAGGAATAGAATAGTTAGGTAGTTATTTTTAACTGGCACAGACTTGATGCACCAAAGGGCCTTTTTCTGTGCTTTGGACCTCCTTATTATGCTAATACAGACCTGATGAGGGATGGCCTCAAGCAGAAGAAATCTGTTCCAAGGCAAGGTACAGGCTGAAACTTGAAACAGTAGTCTGCAAGAGAAGTTTCAAGGCAGAAATCAGCTGGTGAAAGAAGAGAGATTTGAGATTGTGTGAGCCAGAACTAAAAATTCCTGAGGCAAAGGGGAAACTTTAAATAGTGCAGTAATTCAGGCTGAAAGAACACAAATTTTAACAAAACAAATTACACTTCAGATTGGATGTCACCATTATAGCATGTGGATACCAGGAGGCATAGCCAGAAAAAAAAAGCAAACAGCCCTAAGAGGGCCAAGAGAGAAACTTTTATAAGCTGGAAACAGAGGACTGTGGAAATCATGAACAAGAGTAACTACTTTAAAGCTGATAAGTGAATGATTATGATCTAACAGTTTTTGAGAGACTCTTATAGCCTCAAAAAGTTAGAATCCTCCATTAAAACTGCAGCAAGTGGGAAAACCCACTGAACAGCAGTAAAACACAAGAGAACTGCCCTTGCTACAAAATAGAAATCTTTAAGAAGGTAAAATATCTAGTGGCATGAAAACAACACTGCCAGGGACATTTAAGTTCTGTAATGTGTCAAATAGAACATGAAAAAAATGCAGAGAAAAACAATACCTGAGGAATTGAGTAACTTCTAAAC
This sequence comes from Rhincodon typus, assembly GCF_021869965.1. Taxonomy (NCBI): domain Eukaryota; kingdom Metazoa; phylum Chordata; class Chondrichthyes; order Orectolobiformes; family Rhincodontidae; genus Rhincodon; species Rhincodon typus. The sequence goes on along the minus strand of NC_063346.1, from coordinate 28,538,366 downwards.
TGAATACTAAATCAGAAGATGATGAGCAAGATAAACATATTTCTGTATACTAAATAAAAACTGAAAGAACTGCAGATGCTTTAATTAAGAAACAAAAGCAGAAATTGTTGAAAAAGCTCAGGTCTGGCAGCATCTGTGGAGAGAAATCAGAGTTAACGTTTCGGATCAAGTGACCCTTCCTCTGTGTTCTGAGGGAGGGTCACTCAATCTGAAACATTAACTCTGATTTCTCTCCACAGATGCTGCCAGACTTGCTGAGCTTTTCCAGCAATTTATTTTCTGTATACAGTTGGGACTAGAGTAGAAGCTATTTCTTGCCATTCAGCAAATGGACTGTGTCCTTTAAGAAGGCAGCTCACCATTACCTTGTTGAGGGCAACTGGGGATAGTCAATAAATGCCAGCCTAACCAGTAATGCCCATATCATAAGTGAATAAAAAATGTTCACAAACTACTGAAAGCCTTTGAAACAATTTTCAATCTCAGAACTTGCTAAAGAACTTTACAAGATTTAAATGAAGAATTCAGCACCTCTGGGAAATCCATTGATCTCTAAATGACCACTACAGATTACTAGGAGAATGTAACCATGATCACTTAACATCAATTCAGAAGAGATCAGATTATATTAGGCATCACTAAGGAGTCTTTGCCAGTCCAAAGAAAACCTGACTCTAGAGAAAGCTATTCAAATGGTGAGTGCAGCAAATATCCAAAAGGTTATCCTAAATGGAGAAAATCATACTTGACATGAGACCTTTGACCCCATTCAGTTTTTAATGTACAGAACCATGTAAACAAACATGTGATGAGCCAATGCAATGGGTAGGGCAAATGGATACACTACAGGTCATTGACAATGCCAAGGAGCAAAGAAACTCCAGTCACAAACAGTGCCCAGCTATTAAAATTGAATGCTTTTATTGTGAGAAAGTTCAGAAAACGTTCTGATCCACAACCAAAGAACTACCCACAAAATGTTTTTCAATAGGAAACCAGTGACACTTATTGCCAGTGGTCAACTCACAAATTTCAACTTAGACATGGGAGCAATTGTCAGAATATTATCAGGTAGCAATTGCTTATAGCTGACAGAAGTTCAAATATATAGGCCAGACCTAATCCAACAGGCACTACACTTAATATCAAGGTATGGTACGAGCAGCATTCCAAAGATTTTCCAGTATTTGGTGTCCCCTCTCACGTATGTTTTATAAACAGGAATTCTCATTCCTGGGTGGGTTATGTATTGACCTCTGTCTCATTCAAAAAGTGGTAGAGATTAAACTATACAAACTGAAGAATTACTTCAAAAAGGAATATCTCAATTTATTCAAAAGGTTAGATAAGTTACAACTAAATACAACGTTACACTGAAGATAGATTAAAATGATATTTTTAAACACCCAGGAATGCACCACATCCCTTAATGAAACAAGCTGAGCAACAACTGCAGAAACAACAAGAATGGCATCATTTCTCTAGTAATGAAACTGACAGTGGTATTTGCACATGCTAACTGTACCCAAGTCTCTTAGTACTATTTGAATTTGTGTTGACCTCGCATAAGGCTCAGACGTATCAATTTGCATTTTAACCTTAGGTGTATATGTCCTCATAGGGAATGCAAATTGTACTGGACAAACAGGAATGTTGGGTTAATTTCTCACTAATTTGATTAGAAGACTCAAACTGGCGGTGGATTTCTGCACATGTTGAATGACTCTCAATCCCCTTACTAACCAAGAACCTATCTATTTCATATTAAATGCACTCAATGACTTGGCCTCCACAGCCTTCTGTGGCAGTGAGTTCCACAGATTCACAATCGTCTGGGTGAAGAAATTCTTCCTCATCTTAGTTCGAAAGAGTTGTCCCTTCACTCTGAGGCTGTGCCTTCCGGGCCCAGTATCTCCCACTCATGGAAGCACCTCTATGTTCACTCTAACCAGGCCTCATTATTCTGCAAGTTTCAATAAGATATCCCCCCCTCACCCTTCTAAACTCATGTACAGACTCAGTCCTCAATCAGTCCAAGATGTTCTGCAGTCTCGTTTCCTCAACACTACCTGTCCCACCGCCTATCTTTGTGTCTTCTGCAACCTTGGCAACAATGCCCTCAGTTCCTTCGTCCAGTTTGTTAATGTATAACCTGAATAGTTGAGCTCCCAACACTCGCCCCTGTGGAACTCCACTAGTCACAAGCTGGCATCCTGAAAAAATCCCTTTTTCCACACACACTCTGCCTTCTGTCAGTCAGCCAATCCTCTAACCATTCAGTACCTTACCCCTAACATTATTGGCTGTTATTTAGCAGCCTCCTGTGTGGCACCTTGTCAAAGGCTTTCTAGAAATCCAAATAGATTATGTCCACTGACTCTTTGTTCCCTCCTCAAAGATTTGTCAGGCATGACTTTCTCTTGGTGAGACTGTGCTGACTCAGCTCTATTTTGCCATGCACTTCCAAATACTCCACAATCTCATCCTTAACCACCTTACAAATGACTGGTCAGGCTAACAAGCCTATAATTTCCTGACTTCTGCTGCCCTCCCTTCTTAAACCATAAGACTAAGACATACGAGCAGAAATTAGGCCATTCAGCCCATTGAGTCTGCTCTGCCACTCAATGGCTGATAGGTTTCGCAATCCCATTCTCCTGTTTTCTCCTCGTAACCCTTAGGTCCTTGATCATCAAGGGAATCATCTATCGCTGTCTTAAATATACTCAATGACCTGGCCTCCCCAGCCTGCTGTGGCAGTGAATTCCATAGATTCACAACTCTCTGGCTAAAGATGTTTCTGTTTATCTCTTCTAAAAGTTCTTCCCTTTACTCTAAGGCTGTGCCCCCAGGCCCTGGTCTGTCCTACCAATGGAAACATCTTCCCAATGTCCACTCTGTCCAGGTCATTCAGCATTCTGAAAGTTTCAATTAGATCCCCCCCTTAGCCTTCTAAACTCTAATGAGCATAGACCCAAACGTTCCTCATACGTTAAGCTTTTCGTTCCTGGGACCATTCTCGTGAACCTCCTGAACCCACTCCGGGATCAGTACATCTTTCCTGAGATATGCGGCCAAAAACTGCACACAATACTCCAAATGTGGTCTGACCAGAGCCTCAGAAGTACATCCCTGCTTTTATATTCTAGTCCTCTCAAAGTAAATGCCAAAGTTGCATTTGGCTTCCTAATTACTAACTCAACCTGCAAGTTTACCTGGAGAGAATCCTGGACTAGAACTCCCATGTCTCTTTGTACTTCAGACTTCTGAATTTTCTCCCAAAATAGTTCATACCTCTATTCTTCTTACCAAAGTGCATGACCTCACACTTTCCAACGTTGTAGTCCATCTGCCACTTCTTTGCCCACTCTCCTAACCTGTCCAAATCCTTCCGCAGCCTTCCTGCATCCTCAATACTACCTGTCCCTCTACCTATCTTTGTATTGTCTGCAAACTTAGCCAGAATGCCCACAGTTCCTTCATCTAGATCATTAACGTATTAAGTGAAAAGTTGTGGTCCCAACACTGACCTTGTGGAACACCACTTGTCTCTGGATGCCATCCTGAGAAAGACCCTTTTAACCCCGTTCTCTGCTTTCTGCCAGACAGCCAATCTTCTATCCATGCTAGTATCTTGCCTGTAACACCATGGGCCCTTGTCTTACTCAGCAGCCTCCTGTGTGGCACCTTATCAAAGATCTTCTTGAAGTCCAGGTAGATAACATCTATTGGCTATCCTTGGTCTAACCTGCGCATTATTTTTTCAAAGAATTCTAACAGATTTGTCAAGCATGACCTCCCCTTGATGAAGCCGTGCTGACCTTGCCCTATTTTACCATGCACTTCCAAGTGTTCAGAAATCTCTTCCTTCACAATGGACTCTTGAATCTTACCCACGACCAAGGTTAGGCTAATCGGCCTGTTTATTTTCAGTCTTTTGCCTTACTCCTTGGTAAACAGGAGTGTCACGTTAGTGATTTTTCAGTCCTCTGGGACCTTCCCAGACTCTAGCAATTCCTGAAAGATCACTCAATGCCTCCACTATCTCTTCAGCTATCTCCTTAAGAATTCTGAAGTGTAGTCCATCTGGTCCTGTTGATTTATCAACCTTCAGGCCATTCAGTTTTTCTAGCACCTTCTTCTTGGTGATGGCCACCATACTCAGCCCTGCTCCTTGACTCTCGAATTTTTGGGATATTACTTGTGTCTTCCACTGTGAAGACTGACGCAAAGTAGTTATTCAGTTCCTCAGCCATTTTCTTGTTCCCCACTATCTCTCCAGCATCATTATCCAGCAGTCCAATGTCCACTTTTGCCCTTTTATATATCTAAAGAAACTCTTACAGTCCTCCTTTTATATTACTGGCTAGCTTACCCTCATATTTAATCTTCTCCCTCCTTTTGTTTTTTGTTGCCCTCTGTTGGTCTTAGTAAGCTTCCCAGTCCTCTGGTTTCCCACTGCCCTTCGCCACATTATATGCTTTCTCTATTTGCTTTTATGCTATCCCTGACATCCCTAGTCAGCCATGGTTGCCACATCGTCCCTATACCATGCTTCTTTTTCCGAGGGATGAATGTTTGCTGTGTCTCCTGAATTACTCCTAGAAACTCCTGCTATTACTGTTCCAGTATCTTTCCTGCTAGGCTCCTCTTCCACTCAGTTCTGCCCAGGTCCTCCCTTATACCTGTGTAGTTGCCTTTATTCAGATGTAATACTTTTACCTCTGATTCTACCTTCTCTGTCTCAAATTGCAGGGTAAATTCTGTCATCTTATGGTCACTGTCTCCTAAGGGTTCCTCCACCTTAATCTCCCTCATCAAGTCTGCCTCATTGCACAACACTAAATCCAGTATTACCTGTTCCCTCGTGGGCTCAACCACAGGCTGCTCCAAAAAGCCATCTTGTCGATACTCCACAAATTCCTTTTCTTGCAATCCACTACCAACCTGATTTTCCCAGTCCACCTGCATATTGAAATCCTCCATGATCACTGTAACTTTGCTTTTCTTACATACCTTTTCTATCTCCTGGTGCGTCTTGCGCCCCAGCTCCTGATTACTGTTTGGAGGCCTGTGCATAATTCCAAATATTTTCTTTTTTACCTCTGCGGTTCCTCAATTCTACACCGTCTGACTCTACTTCGTTTCTTCCTATTGAGTTAATTTCACTTCTTACTAATAAGGCAACCCTACTCCCTCTGCCCACCTGTTGATCTTTTCAATAAGATGTATATCCTTGGATTTTCAGCTCCCAATCCTGACCCCTTGCATCCACGTCTCTGATGGCTACCACGTCATATCTGCCAATTTCAATCTGTGTCACAAGCTCATTTACCTTTTTTCTTGTACTGCATGCATTCAGATATGACACCTTCAGTCCTGTATTAACCGTCCCATTTCTCATTGTCACTCGTTTATCTAGTATGCTTGAAGTTTGATTCCTAACCCTTTCCAAACACACTGGCCTATTTGTCTGTGCTGGAGATTTTGATAACTTCTCCAGAGTTCCCCATTCCCTCATTTTTAAAATATTTTTCCACACAGTGGAATCTACACCTACAGATGTTGGCCTACTGCTTTGATCCCCACTGGGGGATGTTTTACTTTTCCTCCCCCCACTCTTTCCAGTTTAAAGTATATTGGCCAGCCTATTTACCCTTTTTGCTCGAACATTGGTTCCAGCTTGGTTCAGGTGGAGACTGTCCCAGCAGTACAGATCCCTCCTGCTCCAGTACGGATGCCAGTGCCCCACAAAAAAAGGAACCCCTCTTCCCCACACCACTCTTTTAGCTATGTGTTACTTCCCTTATTCTCGTATCCCTGTACCAATTTGCACGTGGCTCGGGCAGTAACCCAGAGATTATAACCCTTGAGGACCTGCTCTTTAATTTTGTTCCTAGCTCCTGATAATCCCTGAACAGGTCATCTTTCCCAGTCTTACCTATGTTGTTTGTTCTGACATGGACCACAACAACTGGATCCTCCTCCTCCCTCTCCAATATCCCTTCAAGCCAGTCAGAGATATCCCTTACCGTGGCACCAGGCAGGCAACACACCATACAGGACTCTCTATCCTGCTTACAAAGGATACTATCTATCCCCCTAATTATAGAATTCCCTACAACTACCACTTGTCTTTTTGCTCTCGCCCATCATGAATGGCCTTCCATGCCACGGTGCAGTGGTCAGTTGGCTCATCCTCCCTGCAGCCCTTTTCCTCATCCACACAAGGAGCAAGTACCTCGTACCAGTTGGACAAGGTCAAGAACTGAGGCTCCTGTTCCTGAATGCAGAATCCCTCTACCTGCCTCACTTGCAGTCATCCCCTGCTGCCCCTGGCCACTCACCGAATTTGAAGTACTTAATCTGCCAGGTGTTACTGCCTCCAGAAACACAACGTCCAGGTACTTCTGGCCCTTCCCAGATGCGTCGCAGTGTTTGAAGTTCAGATTCCGGGTCATCAACTCTGAGTCAAAGTTCTTCGAGCAACCAACACTTGCTGCAGATGTGGTCACCGCCTGTTCGCAATCGGATCAGCCAGCTCCTATTTCATACAGCCACAACATATCACCTGTCCAGCCATTTCTACTTAGTTAATTACTTTATTGAGTTAATTAAATTTATGGCTACTTCTTGGCTGTGTTCATTTTCAAATTTAGTGCAGATTTCCTACCAGCAAATCAGGTCACAGCCTCCCTGTGACATCACTCCAGCTTTTTCTTGCAGCTACAATGTGCTCTGAGTTCTGGTAGGTTTATGCTCACTCTGCTGCTGCTTCTTGTGTTCTTCACAGTGGGCTTTTTTTTGTTGGTCAGAGGAGGAGGGAGAGAAACACTGAAGTAGTGTTTGGGGTCTAACCGTCCCTTGACAACACTTTCTCCACAAACCTGTTTGATAATGGTGACTGCACCGATGCAAATTTTCACCCCAACCGCCAATCAGCATCGTTACCACCCTCTGCTGAATGCTTGTCTTTACTCAAATGCAGAGGGTGTCTTGCTGAGGTCATCCTTCTGGTGCTGGTGACTGCGCCGATGCAAGTCAGCATCTTTGCTGCCCTCTGCTGAATGCTTGTCTTCACTCAAACTCGGACGGTGTCTTGCTGAGGTGGTCTTTCTGCTGCTGGTGACCGCACCGATGCAAATCTTCGCCCCAACTGCCAATCAGTGTCTTTGCTGCCCTCTTCTAAACTGGGTTGTTACATTAGCCATTTCTCCAGTCCTCTGGTACCTTCACTGATGCCTGAAAGATCACCACCAATGCCTCTATAGTGGTCTTAGCTTTCTCCTTCACCTGTGTAGGGTGTAGTCCATCTGGTCCGGACGATTTACTCACCTTCAGATCTTTCAGCTTCCCCAGCACCTTCTCCTCAGTGACAGCCTCAACATTCATCTGTGCTCCCTGACTCTCTTGAAGTTTTGGTATGTTATTGGTGTCTTCCATTAGGCACTCTGATGCAAAGTACCTATTTGGTTCCTCTCATTTCTTTTTTCCTAGTTATGATTTCTCTAGCCTAATTTACCAGGGGTCCATTGTCTACTCTTTCCTCTCTCTTTATATATCCGAAAAAAAGTCTTTTTCAATCTTATTTTATATTACTAGCTAGCTCAGCTCATATTTCATCATCTTCCCCCTTTATTGTTTCTTTAGTTATCCTCTGATTTTTAAAAGGCTTCCCATTAATATTCACCATTTTGTTTGCTTTGCCTTTTGCTTTCATCCTGTGTCTGACTTCCCTTGTCAGCCATGGTTGCCTTGTCCTTTCCTTGGGTGAATTTCTGTTTTGCCTCCCGAATTACTCCGAGAAACTCTGCTATTGCTGCTCCACTATCTTCCCTGCTAGGTTCTTCTCTGAATCACATCTGGCCAGCTCCTCCCTCATGTCTTTTGAAGTTACCTTTACTCAACTGTAATTCCATTACATCTGATTCTGTTTTCTCCCTCTCAAACTGCAGGATGAATTCATCATATTATGCTCCCTAAGGATTCCTTTGCTTTAAGTTCTCTAATCAAGTCTGCCACATTACACATCACCAAATCCAGAATTGTCTAGAAATTCCTAATGGGCTCTACCACAAGCTGCTCCAAAAAAAAAACCGTCTCATAGACAGTCCATGAATTCGACAAATTCCTTTTCTTGCGATCTGATACCGACCTTATTTTCCCAGTCCACCTGCATATTGAAATCCCCCATGATTATCACAATAGTACCTTTTCTTGCATGCCTTTTCAATCTCTTGACTGAATTTCTTCCCCAAATCCTGACAACCGCTAACGGGCTTGTATGTAACTCCCATTAGGGTCTTTATTCTTTTTTCCTTTTGAGGTCTCAATTCTACTCACATAGATTTTACACCTTCTGACTCTGTATCACTTCTTGCTGTTGATTTAACTTAATTTCTTAGTAACAAGGCAACCTTGCCGCCACTGCCCACCTGCCTGCCCTTTCAATAGGAAGTGTTTCCTTGGATATTTAGGTCCCAGTCCTCATCCTAATGCAACCATGTCTCTTTGATATCCACAACATAACCGTACCCACCAATTTCAATCTGCGCTACGTGCTCATTTACCTTCTTTTGTGTACTACATGTATGTAAGTACAACACCCTCAGTCCTGTATTGTCTACACTGTCCCCCTTCTTAGAGTTGTGCTCTTATCTGCGATGCATGAAGTTAGATTCCTGAGCCTTTCCATGCTCACTGTCCTATTACTTGTAATGGAAACATGAATAATGACTGCTCAGCACCCCCTCGCCCAACATTTTTTCATAATTTTCCATGCAGCTGAACCCACGCTTGTCACTATTTGGTTTAAAGCTGTATTCACTTTCATTTGGTCAGCATGGATGAGTTGGACAGAAGGGTCTTTTTCTGTGCTGTACAGCTGTATGACTCTATGACTAACTGTAAAATATCTCCCTTTTGAATATATTCAATATTTTGGCAGGAACTGCTTTCTGTGGCAGAGAATTCCACAGGTTTGCTGCTCTCTGGATGAAGAAATTTCTCCTCATCTCAGTCCTAAATGGTGTACCCAAGGTTCTTAAACTGAAATCCCTGGACTGCAACCTCTGGCTCTGAACTACCTAATCATGGAGAACATCATTCCTGCACTTACCCTGTATCTTCTTGTCAGAATTTTGTAAGATTCTATGAGATACTCCCCCCGCCTTATTTTTCTGAGCTCCAGTGAATATAGTCCCACCTGAACAAGTCTACCTTCATATGTCGGTCTGAAAGCAGTCTGATAAATCTTTGTTGCACTCTCTTTATAGCCAGAACATCATTTGTCAGATAAGAAAAGCAAACCTGCACATAATACATAGGTCAGAGATAGTAAGAACTGCCGATGCTGAAGTCAGAGATAACACAGTATGGAGCTGGAGGAACGAAGCAGGCCAGGCAGCATCAGAGGAGCAGGAAAGTTGATGTTTCAGGTCGGGACCCTTCTTCAGAAATGGGAGAGGGGGAAGGAAGCTCTGAAATAAATAGAGGAGGGGTGGGGCTGGGGAAGGTAGGTGGGATAGTGATAGGTGAGTGCAGGTAGACGGTGGGGACTGGTCAATGATGTGGGAGGAGCGGATAGCTGGGAGAGAAGATGGACAGCTTATGTCAGGTCAAGGAGGTGGGGATAGGAGGGAGGGTTGGTCAGGGGATGAGGCCGGGGGTGGGGAGATTTTGAAACTGGTAAAGTCCATATTGAGACCATTGGGTTGTAGGCTCCCAAGGTGCTGCTCTTCCAGTTTCCGGGTGGAGTCGTTATGACACTGGAGGAGGCCTAGTATGGACATATCACCCAGGGAGTGGGAGGTGGAGTTGAAATGGTTTGCGACTGGAAGGTGTCGTCGTTTGTCGCGAACAGAGTGCAGGTGCTCTACAGAGCGGTCTCCGAGCCTCCGCTTGGTCTCATCAATGTAGAGGAGGCCACATCGGGAGTAGCGGATGCAGTAGACCACATTGGCGGATGTGCAGGTGAACCTATGTCTGATGTGGAAGGTATTTTTGGTTCCTTGGAGGGAGGTGAGGGGGGAGGTGTAGGGACAGGTGTAGCACTTCCTGCGGTTGCAGGGAAATGTGCCGAAGGTGGTGAGGCTAGTGGGGAGTGTGGAGCAAATGACGGAGTCACGGAGAGAGCAGTCCCTATGGAAGGCAAGATAGGGGTGGGAAGAGAAATACATCTTTGGTTGTGGGGTCAGATTGCAGGTGGTGGAAGTGGCAGAGAATGATACGTTGAATCTGGAGATTAGTGGGGTGATATTTGAGGACAAGGGGGATCCTGTCTTTGTTTTTGTTGCTGGAGGGGATGTGAGGGCAGAGGTGCAGGAAACGCAAGAGATGCGGTTGAGAGCATTTTCGACCACCAAAGTGGGAGGGGGGGATGTTGCAGTCCTTGAAATAAGAGGACACCTGGGATGTTAAGGAGTGGAACGCCCCATCTTGGGAGCAGATGTGGATCACATTCTTGCAGGAACATGGGTGAGAGGAGGTGTAGTCTCGGTAGCTGTGGGAGTCGGTGGGCTTGAAATAGATATCAGTTTCAAGGCAGTCACCAGAGATGGAGACAGAGAGGTCCAGGAAGGAGAGAAAGGTATCAGAGATGGTCCAGGTGAACTTGAGGTTGGGGTGAAAGGTGTTAGTAAAGTTGGTGAACTGTTCAAGCTCCTTGTGGGAGCACGAGGCAGCGCTGATGCAGTCATCAATGTAACGGAGGAAGAGGTGGTGGATAGTGCCAATGTAGCTGTGGAAGAGGGACTGCTCCACGCAACCTACTAAGAGGAAGGCATAGCCTGGACCCATGCGGGTTCCCATGGCCATCCCCTTGGCCTGTAGGAAGTGGGAGGAGTTGAAGGAGAAGTTGTTAAGGGTAAGGACGAGTTCGGTTAAGTGGATGAGGGTGTCGGTGGAGGGGGACAGGTTGGGCCTGTGGGAAAGGAAGAAGCGGAGGGCTTTTAGGCCATCTGCATGGGGAATGCAAGTGTACAGGGATTGGATGTTCATAGTGAAGGTGAGGTGTTTGGGGGCTAGGGAATTGGAAGTCTTGGAGGAGGTTGAGGGCATGGGTGGTGTCCCGGATGTAGGTTGGGAGTTCCTGGACTTGGGGGGAAAACAGAATCCAGGTAAGTGGAGATCAGTTCAGTGGAGCAGGAGCAGGCAGAGACAATGAGTCGGCCGGGGCAGTCGGGTTTGTGAATTTTGGGAAGGAAATAGAAACGGGTGGTGTGGGGTTGGGGAACGATGAGATTGGAGGCTGTAGGTGGGATGTCACCTGAGGTGATAAGGTTATGAATGGTCTGGGAGATGTTTTGGTGGTCAGGGTTGGGATCATGATCAAGGGAGCGGTAGGAGGAGGTGTCGGAGAGTTGGCGCCTGGCCATAATATGTAGATGTGGTCTCACCAAAGCCCTATACAGATGCAGCAAGATGCTCCTGCTCCTATATTTAAATACTCCCACTATGAAAGCCAACCTGCCATTTCTGCCTTCACTGTCAGCTGCACATAAATGTTTCCTTTCAGCAATTGGTTTATGTGGTCACTCAGGTCTCATTGCAGCACCCCCTTTCCCAATCTATTTTTATTCAGATAGTGCACATTTTATTTTTTCTACCTCCGATTTATCTACACTTATATTTCATCCGTCATGCATTTACACACTCATTCAACTTGCCCAAATCATACTGAAGCTACTCTGCATCCTCCTTGGAGTTTATCCTCCCATCATCTTTGTGTCACCTGCAAACTTAGATATTACATTTAGTTCCTTCATCTAAATCATTTAATGTACGTTGTGAATAGTTAGTAGTTCAAGCACACTACCAGTGTACACTACTGGTCACTGCTGTCATTTGGAAAAAGGCCCATTTATTCCTATTCTTTGATTCCTGTCTGCCAGCTAATTTCCTGTCCATGTCAATCCACAATCCCCAATCCCATGCGCTTTCACTTTGTATTATGTGGGACATTATCAAATGCCTTTTTAGAAGTTCCAAGTAAACCAAATCAACTGGTTCCCCCTTATCAACTCTGTTAGTTACATCCTTAAAAAAGCTCCGCTATTAAATCTTACTATAATCTTTTTTCCTACTACTGATGTAAGGGTAACTGGTTTGTAATTCCCTGTTTTCTCTACATCCCTTTTATAAATAGTAGGGTTCCATTAGCTACCCTCCAATCCATAGGAACTTTGCGAGAGTCTAGAATCTTGAAAGGTGACCACCAATGCATCCATTATTTCTAGGGATGTTCTTAGTACATCCTTAAGTACTCAGGATGTAGATTATTGAGCTGTGAATATTTGTCAGTCTTCAATCCCATTAATTTTCCAAGCACACTTTGCCTACTAATACTAATTTCCTTCAGGTTCTCTTTCTCATTAGACCATGTGTTCCCCAACATTTTGTAAAGGTTATTTCTGTCTTCCTTCTGAAGATGGAGCCAAAGTATGTATTTAGTTGGTCTTTCATCTCTCTTTTTAGATCATAAGTGTATAAGATATAAGAGAGGATATAGGCCATTTGACCCATTGAGCCTGCTCTACCATTCAATCATGTCTGATATGTTTCTCAACCCCATTTTCCTATCTTCTTCCAAAAACCATTGATTGCCTTGTTGAGGTGATTATAACGAGGTCAGCCAGCTGGACTTAATAAAATATGATTTCCCTGATTGAGACTGTTAATCTGGTCCATCAAAGAGCCCTGGCTATTGGATAAAAAGATTATTGCAGACTGTTTTGTTTGAGAGTTTTGGAATATTTCAGCTGTTGCATAGAGTTTTCTTTCTATGGCTTGTTCTGTTCTTACAGGCCTATCTCCATGGCAAAATGAGTTACGTAGTCTTTGACTCCAGATAGAAACGCTATTTAGTTATCCTTCAGATTCTTGACTTCATTTAATCTTGAAAGTAAATTGACAGTTTAAAGGGTAACTGTTTACAAAACCTGACATTCATAACACGTCTCTATGAACTGGAGACTAATAGGCGATCCACCGTCCTGATCATTGTTTACAGGTATGAATGTCTGCCCACTATAACAACTGGGGCCCTGCCTTGGACAACCAAGCAACCAAGCCACCAAGCTTGACGGACATGTTACATGATACCCTTCATTTCCCCATTTTAATCTAAAGATAGAATTCCAAAATATCATATTAAAACTTAAATATTTGTAACACTAATACTGTAACTACTGACTGATAAAGATGGGATGCATTTCTATCCTTCACCTAGCATCTTAGAATAAAATGAAACAGATTTCTGGTTAGGCGTTCATCTTGGAGTGAGATAAATTGAGGGTGACTGTCCTTGATGGAAAGCTGTCATTTGACCGAGTATTACATCATATGGCCCTCGCAAAACTGGAGTGAATGGATTCTTTACTGGTTTGAGTCACAGCTAGCATACCAATCATTTCGGTTCCAGAGCGTTGTTACAGGTGTCCCTCAGGATAGTGTCCTGAACTGAAACAAGTTCAGCTGATTCGCAAGTGACCTTTCAACCAACCGAAGATTATTGGATGGAAAAATCAGAGTTAATGTTTTGGGTCCGGTGACCCTTTAGTTCTGAGAAAGGGTCACCAGACCAGAAACATTAACTCTGCTTTGTTTTTACAGATGCTGCCAGACCAGCTGAGCTTTTCTAGCAACTTCTGTTTTTGTTCATGATTTACAGCATTGGCAGTTCTTTTGGTTTTTATTTAGAAGATCATTGGAGAGGTTTGCTGAGGATTGGGTGTTCTGATTGGGTCCAAACTTAAGAGGACCTGGATAACATCCAGGCTTGGGCTGAAAAGTTGCAAGTAACATTTGTGTCATGTAAGTACCAGGAAGTGTCCATCCTTAAGAGAACCCAACCATTTCCCATTGATATAAACCATTGCTGACTTCCCCTACGCACACCCAAGCAATATCTTGGAGGTTCACCACTGACTAGAAACTGAATTGGACCACCCTTCTCAATATTGTGCTACAAGAGCAGGTCAGGGGCCATGAATTCTGTGGTAACTTGTCTCCTATCCCTCCAGTAATTGTTCATCATCCAATAGGCATAAGTCAGGAATGTAATTGAATACTCTGTACTTGTCAGGATAAGTGCAGCCTTGACATCATCCAGGAATAAGAAACCTGCTTGATTAGTTTCCCCATCTTCAAACATATTCACTGTCTCTACCACTAATGCACCATGGCAGCATTATGTGCTCTAAAGACTGTATCTCTTCATTTTTCTCAAATTTTGAATGTGGGCTTAACTGGGAAGTCTACGATTTCACAAACCAAGGATTGTAAAATGAGTACTATACTTTTCAAAAGTAAATTGTGAGGATTTGGGACTTATTGCCACAGGGAGCTGTGGGCAGAATCCTTGTGTATATCAGCATAAAAACCAACTTTTTTCTAGCTACCATCAATTCTGAGGAAGGGTCACTGAACCCGAAACACGAACTCTTATTTCTCCCACAGTGCTGCCAGACCTGCTTAGCCTTTCCAGCAATTCCCTGTTTTTGTTTCCTTATGTATATTTAGGCTGAGATAGATCGATTTTTGATCAGTAGGGCAATCAAAGGTTATGGGGAAAGGGTAGGAAAGTGGATGTGAGGAATGTTGGATCAGCTATGATCCTGTTGAATGGCAAAACAGGCTTGAGGGACTAAATGGCCTCCTCCTGTTCCTATTTCTTAAGGTCTTAAGTTGCCAGCACTTATTGTAAATGCTGTTTACACTGTTGCTTGTTGAAGCATTGGTGTAGGGGAGGTTACTGCAGACTAGCTGGAGCCAGGGGATATGTATGAAGGGAGATTGGGCAGCTACAAGTGGCTGATTGGTCTGTGATGTGTAGACTGGTTGTTGATCACAAAGGCTTTCTGCCTGCCAACAACTATGTGATAGGCTCCCAGCTAACTGAATAGCTCTCTCTCTCTCTCCAGTAAACAAGTGCTAAAACCTGAAAACAGTCAGTTTATTTTCCCTCACTAGTTGCTGTAAGTAGTTGCTTTTAGCCAAGAAGTGAAAAACATTTCTAAGTTGTGAACCACTTGTTCTATGACTCTTGCGAGCAAGTGGAAGGTACTTGGAGAAGAGAGGTAGAGGACCAACAAGTGCTGGCAATCCAAAAGGATTATTTCAGTGAACCCTGTGAACAGCGGTCATTGAACTGCCTTCCAGCTTTTCCCTTCACTCACAGCACCTAGAATTTTTTTTTGTTTTTTGTTGTTTGTTTGTGTATGTAGGAGTTTTATAGAGAGGTTAAAGTTTTAATTCACGGTGATGTCGTACTTGTTTGCCCATAGCTGGAATCAGTTTATTTGTAATACATAATTCTTGCCAAGCACAGAAACCTAGTCTGTGCTTTCTGTTAACCTGGGTCTAAAAATACAAGTAAATTGAGGAATTTTGCATACTTTGATAAAATCTTTTGTGAGGACTTGGGGAATAGCGGGGTCTAATTTCGAACACAATATCTCAGTAAGTTGTGACAGTCCCATCTACAAGATAGGAGTTTCTTCAACAACACTATCCTAATTTGTGAATCTGCCACCTAGAAAACTAGGCAGCGGTTGTATAGGAACCCGAACTCCTGCAAATTCCCCTCCAAACTATGCACCATCCTGACTTGCAACAATATCATAGTTCCTTAATCGTTGCTGATTGAAAACCCTAGAAGTCCCTCCTGAACAGCATTGTAGGTATAACTACTCCATGTGGATTGTAAAGTTACCCAAGGACAATTATTGATGAGCAATGAATGTTGGCCTATCCACCAATACTGGCATCCCATGAGCAAATTAAAGAAAATAATACCCAGGTTATGGATGATCTCGTTCAGTCTTAAGACTGAGTTAGGGAGCTGAGTTTGTGACAAGGACTGAAGTCAGTGGCTTCGGTCTTACCAATGATTGGTTAAAGAAAAGTTTCTCTTGTGCACTGCTGTTACAAATGAGATCCAGGAGAAAGGTCACAAGGTACTGAGCATAACTGAATCATTATCAGCATATGTATGGAAGCAGATGCATTTTTAGATGATGTTACTGATGGCCAACATTTGGATGAAAAATGGGAAGGTACCAAGGAAAGACACTTGGAAGATTCCCAGAGTAACAGTTTTGGAGCAGGAAGTGAAATGATCACAAGTGATTCTGTAGTTACACTTGGATAGATAAGAATGGAATCGGGTAAAATCATTCCTAGAAAACTAGTTGATAGTCAAGGATGTTATGGCCAATCATGTTAAAGGCTGTTGGCAGGTCAAATAGGGTGATAAAGGATAGTTTACCTTTGTTGCAATAACAAATGATTTTTTTTAAACTTTAGACACTGCTGTCTCAGTACATGAGCAGAGATGGAAACCTGATTAGGAAGGATTCAACCATAGAATTGTAGCAAAATGTGCCATGAATAGCTAAGTGACATTCAAAGACTTGAAAAGAATAATCAGTGATTGCAAATTTTTAGATTGGGACAATTGGCAATTCTGTTTGTTAGTTTCTTTTGACAATGTTTCTCTCTGCATGCTTCAGAACAGTATTTTGATGTTCCAAGCTCACCAACTATGGTAGTCTATCCTAAGCATGCTGTTAGTGTTAAGTTTTTTTTCTTTTAAAGAGACTTCAGTGTTTGACTTGGTGGAATCGCTGACAAGTTCAATTCAAAATTTTACTATACTTCACTGATTGAAAAACATAATTTGTTGAGTTGACTTGTAATTGGATCAGAAAGCATGTGATGTGGTTCATCTCCTCCCACACAAAAATGTTAAGTTAAATGACATAAGGAGGGGGAAATTTTGATGTACTATAAGTAAATGACAAATATAATGCAGATCATTAGTTGGAAAATAATGTTGTAAAAGCCAAGTTTAAAAGGAATGGAAATGGAATAGAAAGGAAAGTTGATCAAGATAGTTGAAAAGAATGTTTCGCATAATAGAGCTGCACAGATGTAATGGATGCTCTTAAGGATAAAAAGGCTTGTTGTTTGAGTGTAGTTTGAAGATGTTTGCTTCAAAGTTTTAGAGAATATTAATTGTAAAGCTGGATTTCCCACTCGTTCAAGGAATCACCGATTTCTCAGAGACATTATGCAGGCTTCTGCTGAAACTCTAGTTCTGTTAAAAGGTTTACTGAATCCTATGTAGAAAAGCTTACCTTTCCAGAGTCATTAAATCTCCATTGAATGAGCTATGATAGTCTGTTGGGGAGCTGCTGGTTATGTTGTTAGACACACGTTACATGTATGCAAAACTCTGGCAGGTTATAGAAACATAGACTATAGAAGCATTTGGCCTTTCGAGCCTGCTCTTCTATTCCTTATAATCATACCTGATCATCCAAATAAATATCTGTTTGTGCTTTCTTCCCATATTCCTTGATCCCTTTAGGCCTAAGAGCTATATCTAAATTTTTCTTGGAAGTCTCCAATGATTTGTCCCCAACAGTTTCCTTTATTAGAGAACTCCACATGCTCACCACTCTCTGACTGAAGAAATTCTTCCTCATCTATGTCCTTAAAGGCCTCCCTCTTATCATTTAGATTTTGGCCCCTGGTTCTGAGCTCCCTAGTTGTCAAGAATATCGTTCCTGTATCAAGACTGTCAGAATTTTATAGGTTTCAAAGAAATCCTCCCTCATTCTTCGATACTTTAGTGAATGTAGTCCAACCAATCCAGTCTCTCACTATACCCTAGTCCTGCTATCCCAGGAATCAATCTGGTAAACTTGCTTTGTACTCCTTCAAATAGCCAGAATATCCTTTTTCAGATAAGGGGACCAAAACTGCAAACAGTTCTTCTGGTCTGGTCTTACCAATACCATCCTGCTCCTGTACTTAAATACTCTTGCTATAAAGGCCACCATACCATTTGCCTCCATCACTGTTTGCTGTGCTTGTATATTTACATGCAGCAACAGGTGTATGAGGACACCCAGGATTCATTACGTCACCCCCTTTCACAACATATTACCATTCCAATAATCTGCTCACCTATTTTGCTGTCGATGTGGATAACCTCACGTTTATCTACATGATACTGCATTTGCCATGAATTTGCCCACTTACTTAACTTGTTCAAACCACACTGAAACCTCTGTGTCCGAATGACAGCATGCTGTCCCACCTAGCCTTGTGTCATCTGCAAATGTTGAAATATGGCATAGTTTACACATCTAAATCATTAATATATATTGTGAATAGCTGAGGTCCAAGCTGACCCCTGTAGCACTCCACTAGTCACTGCCTGCCACACTCAAATAGACCCATTTATTTCTACTTTGTTCCAATCTTCCACCCAGTTCTTAATCCATTCAGTACACGACCTCCAGTCCTATGTACTTTAATTTTGCATGCTAATCTCTTATGTGGGTCCTTATCGAAGCTTTCTGAAAATCCAAGTAAACCACATCCACTGGCTCTACCTTATACAGTCGACTAGTTACATTGTTGAACAACTCCAGCAGTTTGTCAAGAACGACTTCCCCTTCGTTAATTCATGCTGACTCTGTCTGATCTTGTTGCTATCATCCAGTAGTTGTACATATTTTATAATGGGCTCTAATATTTGTTGCACTATCAATGTCAAGATAACTGTTCTGTAATGCACTGTTTCCCCTCTGCCTGACTTTTTGAATAATGAGGTTACATTAGCTACCCTCCAATCCATAAGAATTGTTCCAGAGATTGTAGAATTTTGGAAGATAACCACTAGTGTTTCTACTATTTCTAGGGCCTTTTTTTTTTTTTCTTATGTACTCTGGGATGATATTTATCAGGCCCTGGGGATTGAACTGCCTTTAATCTCATTAATTTCGCCAACGCTATTTTCCTAAAATATTAAGTTCTTTCAATCCCTCTTTGCCAGTAAACCGTGTGTTCCCCCATATCTTTGGGATATTATTTGAGTCTTCCTTTGTGAGGACAGAACTAAAGTATGTACTTATTTGCACCCATCGGCCTCCGGAACCTTCTAGCCCTCTCCTCCCCTCCGACTCTATCCCCTCTTCCAATCTCACCTCCTGTCATGTATTTACTATCCTTCCTGACCTTCTGCTCGCCGATGTTGAAGGCTCTGTACTCAGAAAAGGTCTTAGTTTCATCCCTCTGCATCCCCATCTTAATGAATTTCAGGTACGACATGATGTTGAACTCTTCTTCTGTCGCCTTTGCCTCTGTGCCCTTTTCTTTGGACAACAAACCCTTCCCTGGCTCACAGTCCCCTTCAATCACCTGCAACACTCTCTCTACACCTGGACCCCACCCTGTGGCCTTTTACCTGCACTCGACCTGTTCACTGAGAACTGTCAACGTTACACTGGTTGTCTCAATTTCTCTGTAACCTCCCCCCACCACCTCATCCATTCCAACCTATCCTTCTGTGAACTGACTGCACTCTGTGCTTTCAGATCCAAACCTGACTTTGTAATTAAGCGTGTTGGCAAGGTTGGTGCAGATGTTGTCTGGTGGACTGACCTTTACATAGCAGAGGCTGAGAGCCAGCTCTCTGATACCTCCTCCCATTTCCTGTGGACCATGACCCCACCAAGAACACCAGGACATTATGTCCACTATGGTCACCAGCCTCATTTTATCTGGTGATTTCCCCCCAGACTACAAACTGATAATTTCCCAACCCCGCACAGCCTGCTTCTACCTTCTACCTTCTTCCCAAAATCCACAAGCAGAACTGCCATTGGCTGTGCTTGCTCCTGCCCTGCAGAACCAATTTCCTCCTTCCTCGACTCGTTTTCTTTTCTCCCATTGTCCAGTCCTTTCCCATTTACACCTGTGATTCCTCTAACGCTTTGTCAGTTTCAGAATTTCCAGTTTGTGGGCTTCAGCTGCCTCTTTACCATTGACGCGTAATCCCTTTTATATGTCCGTCTCCCATCACGATGGTCTCGGGGCTCTCCGCTTCTTCCTGGAACAAAGGCCTGAACCATTCCCATCTACCACCAGCCTCCTCCATCTGGCCGAGCTTGCCCTCACCCTGAACAACTGCTGTTTTAAATCCTGTCACTTCCTTCAAGTCAGAGGGGTGACCATGGGTACTCCAGTTATGCATGTCTCTTTGTGGGGTATGTGGAACATTCCTTCTTCCTGTCCTATTCTGGCCCCCAGCCACAACCCTCTCTGTAGTACACCGATGATATCTTCGGTGCTGCTTCCCTCTCTTGACCTGAATTGGAATGTTTATCAATATTGCCTCCAATTTCCACCCTGCTGTCAACTTCACCAGGTCCATCTCTGACTCCTCCCTTCCCTTCCTCAACATTTTTCTGAGGATAGGCTGGCCACCAATATCCACTATAAACCCACTGACTCCCACAGTTACCTTAACTATACATCTTCATCACTCACCCCTCCCGCCACTTCCTGTAAAGTCTCTATTCTATTCTCCCAGTTCCTCCGTCTTTGTTGCATCTGTTTCAATGATGCCAACTTCAACAAGGGGGCCCCTGAAATGTTTACCTTCTTTCTCAACAGAGGATTACTTCAGTAGTTGACAGGGCCTTCGACTGGGTCCAACCCATCTCCTGCAGTTCGGCCCTCGCCTGTTTTCTTCCTCCCACAACAACAATAGGCTCTCCCTTGTCCTCACCTACTATCCCAACAAAGGATTACTAGTCACCATTTCTGCCACCTCTGGTGGGATGCCAGACACACATTCCCATTCCCTCTCTTGTCAGCCTTCCACGGGGACTCTTCCTTCCCTCCCAACAACATCCTCCAGCGCCCCCCCCCCCGGCCCCCAACGCCCTTGCAACTACAATAGTTGACTTTTACTTCCTCCCTCCTCAGTATCTGAGGGCCCAAACCCACCTTCTAGGTGAAGCAGCGCTTTACCTGCACTTCACACAATCTAGCCTATTGCATTCGCTGCTCACAATGTGGTCTCTTCTACATTGGGGAAATGAAGTATAGACTGGATGACTGCTTCTCAGAACACCTACGTTCCATCCGCGAAAAAGACCGAGCTGCTAGTTGCCTGCCAGTTCAACACACCACTTTGTTCCCTGGCTAGCATCTCTGTGTCAGGCTTGCTGCAGTGCTCCAACAAAGCTCAGCGCAAGCTGAAAGAACAGCACCTTATTTTCCGCTTGGGAACTTTATAGCCTTCTGGACTCAATATTGAGTTCAACAACTTTAGGGCTTAGCTTCTCTCATGTCCTTACCCCAACTCCCACACTCTAGGACTTGTTATCATATAGTCAGCTGTTACACACAACCCATTGTTAGCTGCTAACAGTCCCCATTAATAGCTATTCACCCTCTTAGCCTGACCTTTATCCAATTCTTTGTCTGTCCAACTGTTCTTGTCTCTCTTCGAGCTCTATCCTCACCTATTGTTTACTGCATGTCCCCTCCCTCCCACCCTTTCTTCTGCATAAAAACCAACATTTTCCTAGCTACCATCAGCTCTGAGGAAGGATCACTTGACTCGAAATGTTAACTTTGATTTCTGTCCACAGATGCTGTAAGACCTGCTGAGCTTTGCCAGCAATTTCTATTTTTATCCATGTACTTAGTTGGTCTGCCATCTGTGTTTCCCATTGTAATCTCTCCTATTTCTGATTGTAGGGGATTAATACTAATCTTTATTTATATTTTTCTGCATACCTGGGATACATCAGGAAAGGATTAGTGGAAGAAAGCAAGACTGCTGCTTGAGTTGTCCAGCCATTTCAATTCCATACAGTGTATGTGTATATTTTTGAAATCGCCGTTTGTGGACAAGATTCCTCATAAATCAACATCAGTTTGTTCTTTTATCAACTTGTTCTTTATTCAACTTTGGTAACTAGATGAAATAAAAGTATTCTACTTAATGTTTTTCCTCTATCTTTTCAATTAATAGTTAGCTTTTACTACTTGTCTAAATTTGATTTGCATTGTCAACTTTGTATATTTAAATCCATTAATTTTTTGTGTAATGTTAGTACACACTAAATGTAGGTTCTTTCAGATTAAGATCTCTCAAATCAATGTGGTACAACAAAACGTACTGACTGTAGGTGAGGTTGCAGTTGCACACACTTTTGTAGACAACAGCATACACAAATATTTTTCCTTTTGTTACAACATGGAGACAGCCAGCCAAACCAAATCAGCCTCTGTATTACTGTAATCATGACACAGTAAAATTAAAGTACACAACAGCTCAAAATTCTCCCAGTGGTTCCGAACCAGACTTTTTGAATATCCCAGTATCATGTTTACAGCTGAAAGAAACAATTTAGTAATAATATAATAACAAAATAAATAACTGTGGATACTGGAAATCTGAAACAAAAACAGAAATTGGTAGAAAAATTCAGCAGGTCCGACCGCATCTGTGAAGAGAAAATTTCAATTACAGTGAACCTTCATCAGAGCTCAGAACATATACTGCTAGATCTGACTGCTTGGGACCATAACTCCCCATGCAGCCCAGTTAATATTCAGATATCTGCTATCTGTTCAAGCATAATGGATCCTTGGAACTGAAACATCTGTTGAGCACTTTGAACAAAAGTCAACCTGCAGTTAACCTCCAGGTCTGGCCTCATAAACTAAGATCAGTTGGTTCTTTTGTTTTAAAATCTACTGCTGCTTATAGTCCAAAGGTCACTTTCAACTCTCAGCTCAGTTCACAGCTCTAAATACATAATAATAAAGAAAATTAAAAAGAAAAACTCTTATGGATTTATGTTTGCTTTTCTTCTATTTTACAACTATATGTTGCCCCAGTGATATCATCCAAAAACATAATTTGAAATTATGTATGTATGCTGATTATACAATGCCCTACCTCATTATCATCATCTCTCTTAATCTATCAACTGTCTCTGATTTGTCATGTAACTTGGTTGCCACTCAGTATTCAGTAAGTAGAAATTATTCCCTGAAACTATTGACTTTAGTTCCAAACATTTCTTTCTTAGCCACCAGTTCTGCCCTCTTCCCTGCCACCATCTGAGGCTGAAAGAGACTGTTCACGATCTTGAACCTGAGATGAGCTAGCAAACTCTTATCTCCTTCATTAGCGTGTCTGCCTACTTTACCTCCATTACATTGAATTGCCTATCTACATCCATATCTCAGCATATCTCTTGCTGAAATCCTCACCCATGTTTTTGTTACTTCCAGTTTCATATTTACAATACGTGTCATGCAGATCTGTTACCTGTCCAAAATTGAACATTCAAAACTTTTATCACCGTAGTCTAAATCAAACTACGCCCTGCTAACTCAGCATTCCATTGCTGCCTGACTTGCCTTCATTCCCATTTTAGCAATTCCTCAATTTCTCATTATAATACTGAAATCTCAAAATTGCTTTATTCTCCCTCTCTCTATAGCCTCCTCCAGTATTACAGCCCTCTTAATGTCTCTGTGCTACTCCAATCTGGTTTCATTGCATCTCCCCTTTCATTTGTTGTACCATTGGCAGCTATGTCTTCAGTTACCTAAGCCCTAAACTTTGAGATTCACCTCCTGTGCCTCTCCATCCCTCACCTACTTTAGGTTGCTTCTGAAACTGTACTATTTAATCAAGCTTTTAGTCACCAATCCCAATGTCCCCTTATCTGTTTTAAATTTTGTTTATAGCCCTCCTGTGAAATATCATGTGACATTCTACAACTGTGTTATGTGCCTTGTCTAAAAATCAAATAACTAGTAGTGCGGAAAAGAAAGAACACAATAATGCAAAGAAAAACGACAAATGAGTTTATATGTTCCACCATTTTTCATAAGTAACCCATACTGGCTCACATTCTGCACTGCCTTTCTTATGAATTTTTTTTTTTACTGTCATCTTGTTTTCCTGTGATTGAAGTGTCATGTATTTTTGGAATATACTCCTGCATTGCTGAATGTTAGATTATATTCATTGAGTTATAACGGCACAGATAAAGGCCATTTGGCCATTGTGTCCTTATAGGCTCTCTGAAACAATCCAATCAGTCTCCTTCCCTCACTGTATCTTGCACTCCTATAAATTTAGTTTTCCTCAATTGCCCATCTGGTTTCCATTTAAAACCTTAGTTGTCTCATCGTCCTTAATTCTTGTAGGCAGGGAATTCCAGGTCATTCCCACTTACTGTTTAACAAAATATCCTTTCTCACATCCCAACTGCCAAAACCTTGTATCTGGGCCCTCTAGTCTTATAATCTTCTGCATATCAATCAAATCCCTCCTTATTCTCCTCTACTCCAGGAGGGGCAACTCGCATCTTCTCCAATCTAACCTTATGTTTAAATTCCCTCATTTTTGGAGCCATTTGATAAATCTAATCTACGCCCGCTCAAGGACTTTTACAACAACAACAACTGAAGTTGCTGGAAAAGCTCAGCAGGTCTGGCAGCATCTGTTAAGAAAAAATCAGAGTTAATGTTTTGGATCCAGTGACCCTTCCTCAGGACTTTTACGTCTTTCCTAAAGTGTTCTTACCAGCACTGGATGCAGTACTCAATTTGTATTCTAACCAGAACCTTATAAAGGTTCAGCATAATTTCCCTGGCTTTATACTCAGCACTTCTATGTACAAAGCCTATGAGCCAATTAACTCAAGCCTTCCATAGTTTCTAAAATCTTACTGAAGTTCAACTGGCAGGCCTGTAGGTTACTGGAAATGACTTAGCACCTTGTTTTGAATTAAGGTGTCATGTTTTTCATTCTCCAATTATTTGGCATCTCCTGTATCTAGGGAAGATTAGAAGATTATGGCAAACCATTCCTTCAAGTATTCATTCCCACTTCCTTTTGCAGTCTGGGCTATAAGACATTTAGACCTGTCTAATGCATTTAACCTATCAATTTTCACTCTGTCCATTACCTTTATCATCTATTTCTACTGATATTTTATCAGTATCTTCTTCCTTAGTAAGCATTAGAACTGCCATATACACAGGGCATAATGAATATTCCTAAGTTTTAATAATTATAGCTGATATATGTCTAAAAGTGACTTTCTTGGTCTTATAAAATAGCTTCCACAGATCACATGTTTCGCAAATTGGCCAAAAGCACTAAAAGCTTCAGTGCAAAGGATTATTGCTGGACAGATAACTCTGGGAATTTCTCACCTGTAATTATGTGGACAGTTGCAAACCAGATAAACAATGATAGTTCAGACTCCTGGTTTTTGAGACGGACTTAATAACAAAAGTGAAACTATCTCGAAATTCATTGTACGGACAGAGGTGCTAAAAGCACTACCTATCCCCTAAAATATTCAACGGATTTGACCAGGAGGACAAAACTCCTTCATTAACATGAATTACTTATTAAAAACTTGCCATTTTTTCTTGATGGTCAGTATGATGTGATTAGCGTTCCTTTAGAATTTGGAGAGCTTTGTTTAAACACTTTTTGGAATAGTGACGGGAATCAAATACATTCAGGCTAACATCCATGCCCATCTGAAATAAAAGCCAAACTGAAAGTTAAAACTTCCTCAGAACCTGGAAAAGCCAAGTAATTCCCTGTCTACTAATCTCACCAGGAATTGTCATCTCATCTTGTTGCCTTATCACCAACATCGAAGGGATTCTACAAACCTGGCTCCAGCCATTTGGGCTTTGATCTTCAAGTCAACTGATAACTTTGCTGTTTGGATTTAATATTCATAGTTGGGAAATTCCTCTCTTTTATATGTGTGCGTGTGTGGGAGATGTTAGGTTAAACTGCCTCAGGCTTGATCATGAGGAATAAATTGACTTCACACAACCAGGAGTTTGGAAAACATCAATGTTTTTGCAAAATTATACCATTCTGTTTATGAAGAAAGACAGATTTGATCTGTCTGTCTTCCCTTTGTACAAAACATCCATTAAGTATTCTAGCTTTGCGATGCATCTCTAATCATATATTGTGTATGATCATAGGGGAGGCATTGGCCTACTAGTATAGTTGCCAGATTAGTAACCTAGGTAACGTTCTGGGGGCAGGGGCTTGGATGATGGAATTTGAATTCAATAAAAAAAACTGAAATTATAACCATGAAACAAATATTGATTGTCGCTTTAAAAAAATCTAGTTCCTTAATGTCGTTGCGGAAGGAAACTACACTCCTTACCTGGTCTGGCCTGCATGTGACTCCAGACCCATAGAAATGTGGTTGACCCTTAACTAAACTCTGAAATGGCCTAAGTTGTATCGACTGCCAGAAAAGGAAAAAGGAATGAAACCAGACAGACCACCTGGTATTGATTTAAGGCACTGAAAATGATAAAGGCAAGCAGAATGTCAACCCTGCGAAGTTCTTTTTATTAATGTATGGGGTTGGTGTCAAAATTGGGAAAGCTGTCTCACAACTAGTTAAGCAACAGCTTGGCATTGTTATACTAATCAAATGATTGCTTACAGATATTGTCCCATACATCAAGAACACCATCTCTTGGTACGTCCTGCTGGTGAAACAGTGGCAGGATGTACACCACCAGAAGTGGCTCGGCAGTGGCCATTACTGACGGAGTTGGTTGAATGCTAAACAACATAGCTACTTGACTGAGTTTGTAGCAAGTGGTGAAACAACAACAAGTGAGAAAACCAGACTTGACCTCACTATCATTAATTTTCCTGCTGCAAAAAGATCTGTCAATAACAGTAGCATTGACCACTGCATTGTTTCTTGTGGAGATAAATTCCTATCTTCAGATTGAGAATATCCTCCATACTATGATTGAGCTGAATGATTTTGATTAGATCTAGTAACTCAAGACTTGGCATCCATGAGCTGCTGTAGGCCATCAGCAGCAACTGAATTGTAGTCAAAAGCAATCTGCAACCTCGTGGCCTGGCATATTCCCTGCAATTTCCTTTCATTGAAACAGGGGTGAAGGTGAAGTGTAGGATGGTATACCTTATTTGTGCATTATTATTCGTTGTTGGTATCTCATTTTTAGATGTGCATGATGCTACTTTTGGTATGCTTGGCTTGTTGGTGATGCAGTTGATGGGTTTAATTCCTGTACTGGCTGAGTTAACTATGAAGGTTCCACCTTCTCAACCTGGCCTGAGGCATGATGACTCTCATCTCTCCCAGTCATCCCTCTGCATTGAGAGAGCAGCCTATGGCCCTTTGATACTATAGCAACTTTCACTTTTCTTCTGTGTTTCTTATTAAACAGGAGTTGATCCCTGGCTTGATTGTAATGATTGACTGAAGGATATGCCTGGCAGTGAGATTACATGTTGTGTTTGCTGTTTATGAATGGCAGTGTCTCATGGATGCCCAGTTTTGAGTTGAAAGATCTGTTCTAAGGCTATCCCATTTAGCATGACAGCAATGTTATGTAACTTAATGGGGTATGTCCTAAGCATGAAGACAAGATGGAGTCTAGACAAGGACTGCATCATGGTTATTTCTACCAGTACTCTCTCAGTCACAGTGCAGAACAAGACTCTTCAAACAGCTATGCCTGCACTGGTTCTTTGAAACAGCTCTGCACATCAGTTTCTTTTCCCCACTTAACTCTTCATGTTAGTCCTCCAACTTAGGTTCAGTTAACTTTTGCAATTACACTTAGCAAGTCATGGCTTCTAATTGTAATTGCCAGTGTGGGTCATGAATATCCACATTAGTGCAGAATAATGTGACCTTTTGAGATAGGGAGCAAGTCACATGATGAAAATCCTGAGCCAAAGGTTTGTGTGTCCTTTCTTGCTGCCAAAACTGTCAGAAAACTGAGAGCACAATAAAGTAATGATAAGCAGAGGGTGCAAGTGAATGTTTAGAAGTGATGAAATCCTGTTATTTCTGCCGTGTCCCTTTGATTTGCGGTC
Source organism: Rhincodon typus (assembly GCF_021869965.1). Classification (NCBI taxonomy): domain Eukaryota; kingdom Metazoa; phylum Chordata; class Chondrichthyes; order Orectolobiformes; family Rhincodontidae; genus Rhincodon; species Rhincodon typus. The sequence goes on along the minus strand of NC_063346.1, from coordinate 28,510,612 downwards.
AGCGTTGCATATCACCTTTTTGAACAATGATTTCAGGTCTTGCTATAACTGGAAGCATACATTAAATTTATGGCAGTAATGACGAACTACTTTGTTTTCAGGAAGTAAGATTCACAAGGTTGTCCATTTGATATTGCAGCGAAGAAGTTGGAGAGAAGATCGTTGAAAGGTGCTTGAATTCTGGTGCTCAATTTCCGCAGGAGATGGGGGAGATCCTAAATGAGTATTTTGCATCAATGTTTGCTATGGAGAAGGATACAGAAGATAGGGAATGAGGGGAAATAAATAGCAACATCTTGAAAAATGTCCATATTACAGAAGAGCAGATGCTGGACAGCTTAAAATGCATAAAGGTGGATAAATCCCCAGGCCCTGAACAGATGTACCCTAGAACTCTGTGGGAGGCTTGGGAAGTGATGCTTGGCTCCTTGCTGAGATATTTGTATCATTGATACCCACAGGTGAGGTGCCGAAAGACTGGAGATTGGCTAATGTGGTGCCACTGTTTAAGAAATGTGGTAAGGAAAAGCCAGGGAACAATAGCCTGACATTGGTGGTGGGCAAGTTATTGGAGGGAATCCTGAGGGACAGGATTTACATGTATTTGGAAAGGCAAGGACTGATTAAGGATAGTCAACATGGATTTGTGCATGGGAAATTGTGTATCACGATGAGTGCAGAGTGGTAGACATGATCTATATGGACTTCAGTAAGCCATTCAACGAGGTTCCTCACGGTAGACTGGTTAGAAAGATTAGATCACACAGAGTGCTGGGGGAACTAGCCATTTGGATACAGAACTGGCTTGAAGGTAAAAGACAGATGGTGGTGATGGAGGGTTGCTTTTCAGACAAGGAGGCCTGTGACCAGCAGTGTGCCACAAGGATAGATGCTGGGTCCACTGCTTTTTGTCATTTAAATAAATGATATGGATGTGAACATAGGAGGTACGGTTAGTAAGTTTGCAGATGATACTAAAATTGGAGGTGTAGTGGACAGTGAAGAAGGTTACCTCAGAGTACAACGGGATCTTGAGCAGATGGGCCAATGGTCCGAGGAGATCCTCCCTGCAGCAGCTCGATTGTTTGTGGCTGCTGCTGGTGGTATGGGCAGTCAAACACCATATCCACATCCCTTCCCTAATGCATCATGTCGTCCCTGAAGAGAGCAACCTTCAGAAAGCTGGAAGAGAAAATCAGCGGTGGTCCAATAAGGGAGCCAGGCTACCTGAGATAGGAGACAGCTTGGGCAATGCAGCCACCGGAGAGGGACTGGGACTGGGGACAGAGGTGTTGCTTTCGTGGCCGAGCTCAAGAGCTGCTACTCCTTGTGCAGTTACATACCGAGTGCTGATGTTTTCTGCAGATACATATTGTGCAGTGCACACGTGGTACTCCCCTGGTCAGGGAATAACGCAATACTACACAGTGCAGGCAGGCAGAGGTAGTGGTAGTGCTGAGTATTTAGACAGTCTGCAATACTGAGTTTTAAACATAGGGCAGCACTGAGTATCCAAACACACTGCAGTCCTGCACATTCAAGCACTGTAGGATGGGGGAGTTTAAGACTAGGGGACATATTTTTAAGGTGAGAGATTTAAAAAAGACGTGAGGGGCAAATATTTTACATAGAGGGTGGTTCACGTCTGGGATAAACTTGCTGAGTGTGGGTACAATTACAACGTTTAAAAGACATTTGTATAAGTACATGAATAGAAAAGTTTTGGAGGATTATGGGCAGGTGGAACTAGTTTAGTTTGGTATTATGTTCGGCACGGACTGGTTGGACCGAAGGGTCTGTTTCCTTGCTGTATGACTCTGACTCTGAGTGGCAGATGAAGTTTAATTTAGATAAATGTGAGGTGCTACATTTTGGAAAGTCAAATCAGGTCAAGACTTGTACACTTAATGGTGAGGTCATAGGGAGTGTTGCTGAACAAAGACACCTTGGAGTGCAGGTTCGTAGTTCCTTGAAAGTGGAGTTGCAAGTAGATAGGATAGTGAAGAAGGTATTTAGTATGCTTGCCTTTATTGGTTAGTGCATTGAGTATGGAGTTGTGAGGTCATGTTGCGGCTGTACAGGACATCAGTTACGACACTTTTGGAATACTGTGTACAATTCTGGCCTCCCTGCTATAGGAAGGATGTTGTGAAACTTGAAAGGATTCAAAATAGATTTACAAGGATGTTGCCAGGGTTGGAGAGCTTGAGCTGTAGGGAGAGGGTGATAGGCTGGGGCTATTTTCTCTGGAGCATCAGAGACTGAGGGGTAACCTTATAGAAGTTTATAAAATCATGAGGGACATGGATAGGGTAAATAGACAAGGTATTTTCCCCAGTGTGGGAGAGTCCAAAACTAGAGGGTATAGGTTTAAGGTGAGAAGGAAAAGATTTAAAAGAGACCTATGGGGCAACTTTTTCACGCAGAAGGTGGTCCATGAATGATATGAGCTGCCAGAGGAAGTTGTGGAGGCTGGTACAATTACAGCATTTAAAAGGCATCTGGATGATCATATGAATAGGAAGGGTTTAGAGAGATATGGGCCAAATGCTGGCAAATGGGACTAGATTTATTTCTGTTTGGACTGAAGGGTGCTGTACATCTGTTTGACTCAATTAATCTTTGTGGGATAAAATGAAATATATTTTTAGTTAAAATATATGAAATCAGTTAAACATGAATCAGTAATGAGCAAATTAAATTAAGTTGGACCTGCAACTTATATGAAAATGATGTTTCCATGGCGCTATTATCAAAACCATTAATAAGGAGATAGATATTAGGATAGCATTGTTCCTGGATGTATTCTAGTTAGCTGTATGAAAATTTCCACTGCAGCTTACAGTGCAGCCTTTGAGTATTTTGGATTTTGAGCTGTAGTTATACGGTTTTTGAGATACATGATTTATTCTCAAAAATGTTTTCCATTAAAGCCTCCATATATTTTATTTTATGCACTCGGGTTACTGTGTTGACATCCTTGATGATTTGGATCATATGCTGTATGCCATGAAACGCATAATATAGGATAATTATTTATGATAAATGAGAAAGTCCAATTGCAATTTTGTTCAAATATATCACCTTCATTTCTAAATCAAAATTCAAGATTTTTTTGGGGTCAGAACTATTCATGAATTTCATACTGAAAATTTCCATATTGCTTGGAGTATGTTGATCAAATTTAATTCCATCTCTTAATTTGCATGAAATCCCAGGATGCAGGAAAACAATTCTATGGGTCATGGAGTTCCGAAGAAGGGCTCTAACCTGAAATGTTGACTTTCCTACTCCTCAGATGCTGTCTGACCTGCTGTGCTTTTCCAGCTCCACATTTTTTTGCCTCTAGCTTCCAGCATCTGCAGTCCTTTCTGTCTCCAAGTCGCTGAAAACCATACTGTGAAGTCTCTTATAAGGATGCCCACCTTGAAGAAGTTTTCGTCCTCCCTCCAAAGAGAGATCATTGAGTCTCTCTCCCACTGCAACCCCCTGGTTATCTCCTCTGCCCTGAAACTCTTCAACCACATTCTGAAGCAATCTCGATACTACAGCCACATCTGCTTCCTCAGTGCCTGTCTATGTAGCTGGCTTAACCCCCATGGACTCCAGGTAATGTTCAGACCCCAGTCCTGAAGAAGGGTTCCAACCCAAATCATTGACTTTCCTGCTCCTCGGGTGCTGTCTGACCTGCTGTGCTTTTCCAGCTCCACATTTTTTAATTGTATGGGGCATGTTCTATATAGGAGCAGGGTGTGGCTAATCTGCATTAATTGTGGTCAGGTGATATTATTGCAGTTTCAAAGTGGGTCACAGATCTGCGAACATTGGCATGGTCTTATGATGCTTTTGGAGCACTAGTGGCATGCTTGGAGATTAATTATTGGGTGCTTTTTGGAGTTTTTCTATTGAGTTGAAAGGCATATCCTTTTTGAAAGGGGCAGATGAACATGGCTCATTCCTATTGCAGTTTTCTTGAAAATCCTGATGTGTATTAATTCGAATTGATAGTGTTAATTCCTGTATCGTTCTAAACTGGTATTCATCACTGGATTAATTAAAAATTGTTTATACTGTGGTGGTTTATGATTTATGGTGGGTGACCATTAAAGGCCATCAATTTATTTCCAGTTCACAATAATCGAGGATTCATTTTTGTTTAGCAACCCCATAGACTATGAGTGTTATGGGAAGTTCAGAAGAGATCTAACTGGTGTCAGAGGCAAGTTTAGTTCCTCTTCCTAAAGGAGTTCAGGGAAAGTGAATAATAATAATAATAATAATAAGGATTGATGCTGGGTCTACTGCTTTTTGTCATTTATATAAATGATTTGGATGTGAACATAGGAGGTATGGTTAGTAAGTTTGCAGACGGCACCAAAATTGGTGGTGTAGTGGACAGACAGGAAGGCTACCTCAGAATACAACAGGACCTTGATCAGATGGACCAGTGGGCTGAGGAGTGGCAGATGGAGTTTAATTTAGATAAATGTGAGGTGCTGCATTTTGGAAAGGAACATCAGGGCAGGTCTTATACACTTAATGGTAAGGTTCTCGGGTATGTTGCTGAACAAAGAGACCTTGGAGTGCAGGTTTCTAGTTCCTTGAACGCACCACTTGTTGGGCCAAAAGATCTGTTTCCACACTATAGGGATCCTGTGAACATTTGATACCTGAATCACAGAAAGGATACATTTCAGCCCTTGGACCTTGTCTTGCTCATTAATGTCTTTTCGGTCAGAAAGTGTGTTCTCATTGTCCAATTTCGGCTAATTGTGACTCCAGACCTATAGGAATATCAGACCCTGTCCTGCTTTTTGTGGGCAGGTCACACCTGTCCACATTTTCACAGTCAGATACCAGTGTTAAAGTTGAACTGGAGCAGCTTCTGTAGGAGCACAGCTATTTCTGGCACATCAGCTTTTCGTACTATTGCCAGAAAGTTGTGAACGTCCATCGTCTTGGTGGAATCCAGTGCTTTCAGCCATCTTCTGATATTACTTGGTGTGAGTTGAATTTCCTGAACTGGCATCTGGTAAAATGAGCAGGAAGTTAAATAGATCATCCATCTGGCACTTCTGTCCGAAGATGGATACAAATGTTTCAGCCTTGGCTTGTAGCGAGGGTCAAGGCATCTGAGGAACCTTCTGCTGCTGTTAAATGTTTAACAGTCCACCACCATTCATGACTGATGTAGTACAAGCTTACCACTATTCCTGCTGACAGAATAAATCTTTTTTTTTCTTTATGAGCTCATTGTATTGAAACATTTGTCTTCTTCCTTCGCTAAAAGCATTGTGAAATGGTGTTATAGAATTTTTTGTGTGCTTGCTACATTGATCTATGAAGTATATTTTCCACTATCTGGTGATGAAACTGCATTGGTATTATTTGCTGCCCTGGTTATTTTGTTCTCCTCTGTTCCTTCGTGGCAAGATTATTGTTCAATATGTATTTTCACATGGCAGTGTGATTTATATCCTACTGCAGCATACCTATCTCACCTGTGTTGAGCTGCTGTCTGTTTTTGTGGTAAGATTATAATTCATGACAGTGAGGTATGCTTTGTATCTTGCTACAACATACTAAACAAACATTTATAACAAACTGTATAGTAGTTGATTATTTTTTCAATCTCATTAATTAGTTCACAGTGTAAACCTAGCTTGTCCTGTAAGTTACACTTTAGAGTTTTGTTCTTGCAGGCAACTAATTTTGCAGTTGAATACTACTAAAAGCAATTTAATGTGGCATTGCCAATTACTTAATAAAGTTGCAAAGGAACCATCTGTGATTGCGTGCTGAGTTTATGATTGCAAACAGAGTTCAGCCCAATGGTTCAAAGTATCCAACAGTGAAATTGTCTTACTTTTTATTCTCTACTGCTTTTAAGATTATACGTTTGCAAACATCAGTCTTAATTTGCATAAGTGTGCATTAACCACAGTTTCTTTTAAAACTGTTATCACAAAACTGAAATCCTTCAAAAAGCAGATAATGTTCTTTTGCTTTTCTTCAGCATGTAATACATGAATGCACATTTCATAGAAGAAAAGAGAATGTCAAAAGACTTATTTAAAATGTACGTGCAAGTGGAGGGAGTATACATCACACTGGTTGCTTCTGAGATGTTTTGGAGGGATGTATTTATATTTGATGTAACCACATACATGCGTGTCACCCGGACCTTTAATTGTATGGATATGGTAAAAGAAGTGTTTCAACTGTGAGAATGAGGTCTGCATATTCTTCCCCTCCTTCGCAGGGAGTGTGGGTAAAGCAGATGGTGTGGTTTCCAAACTTTCTTCGTCAGGAGGCATCAGTAGAATTAGACATTGCTGTTTAGACATTGCTGTTTGTGTGATGTTATATGTGCAAATTCACTGTTGGGGTTCCATAGCCCATCAAATAATTAAATTATATTTAAATATTTTTTCCAAGTTACAAATTTTATGCATAATGTAATATTATGCTGACACCTTCACATGCAGTTTTTGCTCTACGTTGACAGACAGGCAACAGTACACTAAGTCCTCATTCAGAATTTTGGTTGAGCTCTCAAGAATCGTGACTTTTAAGTGATGTGAATCATGCTTTCTCATTGGATTCATTGTTACAGAGTAGGTTTCTGAAAGGCCATAAAGTACTTGACCAGAAGTAGACTTTAAAAAAAGCAGAAATAAACCAATCAACCCATCAAGTCTACTCTACAATTTAATGAGACCATATGTGATCTTGTAATTCTAAACTCCACCTTTCTACCTTTCTCTATAAACCTTGATTCTGATACTGGTTACAGCTCTCCATGGTAAAGAATTACATAGATTCACTATCCTCACTGAAGAAATTACTTCTCATCTCTGCCTTAACCGAAGAAGGGTAATACCCGAAATGTTGACTGCTCCTTTCCTCCAGATGCTGCCTGACCTGCTGTGTTCTTCAAGACTCCCATTTGTCTACCTTGTATTCCAGCATCTGCAGTTTTTTTTTGTCTCTAACACGGGGAAGCAAGGCTAATTTGGAGATAACTCTGGGGTGGGAAGACAATTCCGGCAGGCAAGGCCAGATAAGAGGGAAGAAAGACTCTGGACAAAGCCAGGGAGAGAGGCAATGCTGGGAAGAAGGGGAGGGAAAGTGAGGGTGGAAGTGCTGGCAGAAATCTCATCCAAGCAAACAATGTTAAAGTGAAACTGACAACAATAAATGTTTATACTGACCGTACTTTGTTTCATTTTAACATTGCTAATAATGTTATGTTAAGCAAGGACTTAGTAAATAATTCAGAAGTTAGGACCTGTCCTGACCCTTTGGAATCAGCTGTTTCACATTACTTGACCTAAATGATACAGGTTTTGCAGTAAAAATGACGATTAAATTGATGGCCTTCCAGCAACTTCACATGCACTGTTAAACATGGAAATAAGCAAGTTGCAGTTAATAGTTAAAAACCAAAAATAAAACTTATATTTTAATACTTACATTTCTTTATTATCTCACCCTCAATTTTTTCCTTTCTCTATTTTACTGTGTATACATGATTTTATGTTGAAATAATTATTCATACCTGCCCTTGCTGCTTTAGACTTTGTGCTTTAAGCTGTTTCAATCAGGGTAAGGAGACACATCATGCTTGTTCTGTTCATCCAGTCCCCAGAACCCTTGTTGAGAAAGCTACCGTTTTGGGTTTTTAATAACTTGAATTTCTGTTAGCCTTTGGACTAGATGTTTATGTGCAAATGTTAGTGTAATGAACAACTAGAACATGTGTTGACTACTGACCACAAAATCCAGGGCATTTTCAGTAGTGCTGAAGAGTTTGAGCAAAGCTATTTAGCATTTAGTGGATGATCTGGGAACTTAACAAATTTTGTAATTTTTAAAAAAAAGTTTTTACCATATGATATGTCTCATTTAGCATTTAAATGTAATGTTACTATGTAAGATTGAAGCTCTCCAAGAATTTACAGAGTCATAGAGATCTACAGCACAGAAAAAAAAGCCCTTCATCCATCATGTCCACAGTGGTCAGAAACAACCTCTTAACTATTCTAAGAGATAGCAGGAACTGCAGATGCTGGAGAATCTGAGATAACAAGGTGCAGAGCTGGATGAACACAGCAGGCCAAGCAGCATCAGAGGAGCAGGAAGGCTGATGTTTCGGGCCTCCCCCTCTCTCCCTATTTATTTCAGAACCCCCTTCCCCTCCCCCATTTCTGAAGAAGGGTCTAGGCCCGAAACATCAGCCTTCCTGCTCCTCTGATGCTGCTTGGCCTGCTGTGTTCATCCGGCTCTGCACGTTGTTATCCTAACTGTTCTAATCCCATTTTCCAGCACATGACCCATAGCCCTGTTTATTTTGGCATCTCAAGTACTCAACCCCAGACTGTCCAATCTCATTTTATAACTGAAACTCTCCAGTCCCAGGTAACAACCTGGTAATCTCCACTGTTGTTATCACAATCTTCCTATGATGTGGATTCCAAAACTGCATACAATACTGTAGCTGTGGCCTAACCAACATTTTATCCAGTTCCAGCATAATCTCCCTGCTTTTAAACTCAATGTCTCAATAAAGGCAAATATATCATATGCCTCCTTATGTATACTTGCCTTTATTGGTCTAAGAGTCTGATTTACAGCAAATCATGCATATGAAATGCTGTTGGATGTTAATTAACATTGAGCATGACCTTTGGAATGTTTTTACGCCTTTTAATATGTGGACTGAAATGAAGCCCAAATTCACTCTTTCTTCAACCAAATCCTGAGTCATACACTTATTGATTTGCAAAGCAAAAACATAGGTCAGTGTTCATACATTTAATGAGCCACCTTTTACTGTAAGCATATGTAATTAGTGTAGTTAGAATTTGGAACTTGCTACCACAAGGAATAGCATAGCTGCTTTTAAAGCGAAGCTAGTTAAACATCTGTACACAGAAACACAAGAATATGTTGATGGGATTTGATTGAAAAGATGGAAGGACACTCTTGTCCAAAAACATGGTGTTACAATTCTTTAGAAACCTGATTTTTTTTTTTAAAAGTTGAGTTTGTGTGACCAATTTAAAAGATCACAAGATTTCAAATTTTAAGACTTTTACTGATCAACACTGACCAAATATTACGTTGTAGGCAACTACAACACTAAAATACAGAAAAGATAAATCTCTAACGTGTTCAAAGTCTTTACGTCGGGTTTGTAGATTACAACACCCTCTCAACAGAATCAGTCTTTACTTAAACTAGTTCAAAGCTGCTCCAAATTTCCAACTGGATTGCTGCTTCTTATTTTGTTGACTTTCCTCAGTCTTCTAAAATTGCCAAACCAGTTTCCAGCAGCAAGGGTCCCTCTGACAACAATTCCACTGGTCACATCTCAAGTAAAACTTTCAGTCACTTTTAATCTCTACAACTCACATTTCTTCAACCAGAGAATGAACTTTATTCCCATTGTGCCTTATGACCAACATAAATATTTCGCCATATGTTTACAGCAGCTCAGTTTTCCTCTGTGTATGTATCTGTCACATCTGCTCTTTCTCTTGCACGCGCTCTTTCTCACTCTCAATCTCATTTTCTCTCTTTCTCTCATTTACGGTCTTGTTATTTCTGACGTTTTCTCTCCCACATTCTCTTCACACTCTGTTTCTCACACCCAAATGTGCTATCTCACACACATGCTCTTGGTCTCTCCCACTCATTATTTTTCTCTCTCTTTCTGTCTCTCCCTCTCTCGTTCATTTTCCTTTATCTTCTCTCACTGTCTCAGTCTCATGCTCTCATCTGTCACCCTCTCCTCCCTCATTCTATTCTTTTTCACCCTCTTTTTCTCACACTTCTCATTCTATCACTCACTGCCTCACTGTCATTCTTTTACGCTCTCTTCTCTATTGCAACCCCTTTCCCTTCTCTCACTCTCTACCCCTCTTCCATCCTGTCCTCACCTGCTCTTTTAGTTTCTCACTATCACGCACACACTGCCTTTCTTGCATGCTATCCCTCATCTACTACCCTGCTTGTTCGCTTATTCATGTTATCTGTCCCATTCTTCTTTCACCTTCTCTCTCACTATTTCTCTGACCCTTTCTCTCATCCTCAATCCCTCTTGTCCATTCACCATTTCTCCTGCTTTCAAGCTCTCTCTTGTTCCCACCTTCCCTCTCTTTATCACCCTTCCTCTTTATCCCATCTTCCCTCTTTCTCACTTTCTTCCCTTACTATCTCCTCCTTCGCCTCTCTTGCACACACAATGTCTTACTTGTGCGCACGCAATATGTCTTCTGTCTTGCACACTGCCTCTTACATTCTCCCTCACTCACCCTCTCGCTCCTGTGCTTTCCATCTCCTGGGCCCCTGACCTCTTCCCCCTTGTGCATATTCTGTCCTTCACTCTCATTCTCTCCTGAACACGTTCAAATCCATTCATTTTCACTCTCCCTTTCTCATGTTGTCTCTCTGAATCTATGTCTTACGATCTTTTTTCTCTCCCTGTCAGGCTCTCTCCCTCTCTCACACTTTTGTTCTGTCTCATGCTTGCGCTCTCAATCACTCTCTCATGCATTTTCTCTCTCGCGTTCACTTTTGTGCGCTTGTCCTTACTGTGTTCCTCTGTTGCACGTACCCACGGGCACGTTCTGTCTTGCACACTTCCTTCTGGGCTCCTGGCCTCCCCCCACCACTTCCCCATCTCTCCCTCCCCCCGTATTGGGGAGGGGGAGTGGGGCATGTTAGAGGGGGGTGAGTTACCCATTGTTATATTCCTAGCCTCTGACCTGCTCTTGTAGCATCTGTATTTATGTGGTGAGGCGAGATTAGTTTCTGGTTAATGGTAACCTTCAGTATGTTGATAGTGGGGGATTCAGTGACGGTAACACGACTGAATATCACGGGGCAGTAGTTAGATTGTCTCTTATTGGAGATCATCATTGCTTGGTATTTGTGTGGCATTAATGTTACTTATGTTTTCAACTCAAACCTGCATTTAAACATATAATGCTTCAGCATCTGAGGAGTCCCAAATGGTGCAGAAAATTGTGGAATCATTGGTGAATGTACCCACTTTTGACCTTATGATGGAGAGAACGTCATTGATGAAGCAGCTGAAGACGGTTAGCTCTCAGATTCAACCTTGAGGAACTCCTGCAGAGATGTTCTGGAGCTGAAATAACTGACCTCCAAAAACCACGACCATCTTCCTATGCGCCAGGTATATCTTCAACCAGCAGAGATTTTCCCCCCATGTTCCCATTGTTTCTAGTTTTGCTAGGGTTCTCAGAATCCACACTTTGTCAAACGTGGCCTTGACGTCAAGTGCTGGCTGTCACTCTGATCTCCCTCTGGAATTCAGCTCTTTTTTGCATGTATGAGCCAAGGCTGTTAAGGTCAGGAGGTGAGTAGCCCTGGCGAAATGCAACTGAGCATCAGTGAGCAGGTTATTGCTAAGCAAATGCTGTTGTTGGTACTATTGATAATAGTTTCATCACTGATAGGGGCATGCCCCCCTCCTTTCTTCCTGAAGTCAATGATCAATTTCTTTGTTTTGCTGAGAGAGAGAGAGAGAGAGAGGTTGTCATCATTGCACCACGACACCAAGCACTCTGTCTCTTTCCTGTATTCTGACTCATCATTGTTTGACATCCAGCCTCAATGGTAGTGTCATCAGTGAACTTGTAGATGGCATTCGTATGAAATTTGGCTACACAGTTGTGGGGGTACAAGGAGTATAGTAGGGGGCTGAGCATGCATCCTATTGGGGCACTAATGTTGAGAATTAGCGCTGAGGAGCTGTTGTTGTCTGTCTCCATTGGTTGCAGTATGTGGGTCTGGAAGCTAAGGATTCAGTTGCAAAGGGCAGAGCCGAGACCTAGATCTCAGAGTTTTGAGATTAGTTTGATAGGAATTATTGTATTGAAGGCAGAGTTGTAGTCGATAAGTAGAAACCTGATGTAGATATCCTTCTTATCCAGATGTTCCAGGGCTGTGTAGAGCTAGGGAAATGGCATCCACAGTGGACCTGTTTCACTGGTAGGCAAATTAATAGGGACTGAGGCAGGCTGGGAGGCTAGAGTTGATGTGGGCCATTACTAACCTCTCAAAGCACTTGATAATTATGGAGGCCAGAACCACTGGGTGGTAGTCATTGAGGCACGTTGCATGTGTTTTCTTTGGTACTGGGATGATGGTGGTCTTCTTGAAGTAGGTGGGGACTTCAGACTGTAGCAAAGAGAGATTAAAGATGTCAGCAAATACTCCTGCCAGCTGGTCCTCACAGAATCCGAGTACATGGCTGGGGACTCTGCCTGGGCCAGTCGCTTTCTTTGGGTTTACTCTCAAGAAGGCTGATTTGATGTCTACAGTGGTGAGGAGAACAGGTGTGTCTTGGGCTGTTGTGCAGGTGATATTGTGCCACTGGCATTCTGCTCAAATGGAGCATAAAAAGCATTGAGTGCGTCAGGGAGGGTTGTATTTTTGTCCGATATTTTGTTCTGCTTTGTTTTGTAATCTATTATATCAAATAGGTCTTGCCAAAGGCAGTGGGTGTCTAATTTGGTCCGGTATTACCTGTTGCCATCTCTAATGGCCTTGTGGAGATCATATCTTGATTTCCTGTGAAGGTCTGGATTGTCCAACTTGAATGCTGTACGCCTGGTCTTCAGTAGGCAGTGGATTTCTCAGTTCATCATAGGATTCTGGTTGGGGAAACACATGGGTTGACTTCTTTGGCACACAATCCTCCACGCACTTGCTGATGAAGTTCGTGTTGGTGGTGGTGTACTCATCGAGGTTGTCTGCTGAATTCTTGAATATGGTTTAGTTCACTGATTCCAAGCAGTCCTTGAGAAGCATTTCTACTGCCTCAGACCAGCATTGTATTGTTTATTTGAAAGTTCCTGTCATTTCATCTCCTCCCTGGAGGAGGAACACAGCGTTGTGAACTGATTTTCCAAAGTGTAGATGGGGTATGGAGCAGTAGCATCTTTGGTGGTATAGCAGTGGTCAAGGATGTTCAGTCCTTCGTTGGAGCAGGAGATGTGTTGGTGGTATTTTGGTAGCACCCTCTTGATGTTGGCCTGGTTGAAGACGCTGGCCACGATGAATAAGGCCTGGGGGAATGTCATCTCCAGAGCATTTGTAGTGGTGTAAATTTCATCCAGAGCAATGTTCACTTCCACCTGGGATGGTATGTCAGGATGGCAGAGGTGAACCTGTGCAGGAAATAATAGAGACGGCATTTCCTGTAAGATATGCTGGATCCCGGGAACAGTACCTCGTCAGGGTCACTACATCTGAGCACCAGGAGGTGCTGATTAGGAGGCAGATCCCACCTCCATTTGCCTTGCCCAAGATTGCTGTGTGGTCCGTGTGATGTATGGAGGAACACTCAGTTTGCAAGGCACAGTCAGGTGTAGCAGGATTGAGCCATGTCTCCATTACCAACAATCGTCCATGTCCACCTATGTTGACTCAATGGTCAAGACAGCACAAAAACATCACTACTTCCTCAGGAGGCTAAGGAAATTCGGCATGTAATCAAAGACCCTTACGAATTTTTATAGATGCACTATAGAAAGCATTTTATCTGAATGCATCACAGCATGGTTTGGCAACTGCTCTTCCCAACACTGCAAGAAACTATAGAGAGACATGAACACTGCCCAGTCCATCACGCAAACCATCCATTCACTCCGTCTATTGTTCCTGCTGCCTCAGGAAAGCAACCAATATAATCAAAGATCCTTCCCACCCCATTATACTCTCTTTTATCCTCTTCCATCAGGCAGAAGATATAAAAGTTTGTAAATGTGTGAATAGATTCAAGAACAGCTTTTTTCCTATAGTTATTAGACTTCTGAAAGGACCTCTCAAATTTTAAATGTAATGTTGATCTTGCTGTCTGTGCATCTTCTCTTCAGCCGTAACATTATATTCCTCGATCTATTCTATTACCCTATGCACTTTGTATGGTACGATCTTTCTGTGTTGCACACAAAACAAAACTTTTCACTGTACTTAGATATATATGACATCAATAAATCAAATCAAATCAAATCAATCCCTCATGTTGGTTCTGTCACCACTTGCCAACCTAGCAGCTATATCCTTTAGGACCTGACCAGATCAATCAGTAGCGCTGCTGGCAAATCACTCAGTGGTGGACATTGCTGTTCTCCATGAAGAGTACATTCTGTACCATTGCCACCCTCAGTGTTTCCTGCATGCGTTGTTTAACATGGAGCAGTACTACTTCATCAGCTGCGGCGGGGGAGGGACACTATGTAGTAATCAACAGGATGTTTCCTTGCCCATGTTTGACCTGATGTCATGAGGCTGTTGTTTGACTAATCTGTGAGCTGGCTGTACCAATTTTGACACACCCTCAGATATTAGTAAGGAGGACTTTACAGCATCGACAAGGCTGATTTTTCCATTGTTGTTTCTGGTGCCTAGGTTGATGTCAGGTGGTCCATCCGGTTTCATTTCTTTGTTGAAACTTCATAACAATTGGCACAACTGAGTGGCTTGCTAGGCCGTTTCAGAAAGTAGTTGAGAGTCAACCATGTTGTTGTGGTTCTGCAGTCACATGTGTACAGTGACCCTCACCAGACAGGTGAGGATGGCAGATTTCCTTCCCTGAAGGACATTCGTGAACCATAATGAGAAGGTGACAGTGTTGGACTGGGGTGGATAAAGTCAGAAGTCAGAGACACCAGGTTATAGTCCAACATTTCAGCTGACGAAAGAGCAGCTCCAATTCAAATTTCAATGTGATTTCAAATAAACCTGTTGGACTATAATCTGGTGTGTTGTGACTCCTGAATGAGTGAACCAGATGGGTTTATTCGACAATTGGCAGTGGCTTAATGGTCATCATTAAATTCTTAATTCCAGATATATATTGGATTCAAATTCCGCTATCTCCCATGGCAGATCCAAATCTGGGTCCTTAGAACATTATTTGAGTTTCTGGATTAATAGATTAAAAGCTTCTCCACCTGCTTGATTTCCATTTTCTATAATAGGTTTGCAACTGTTAATGTATTCACTTATTCAACTCCACTTATCATTTTTCTTCCCTCTAGTTATTACTTACTGAACTCCACTTCTCATTTTTGCTTTCTCTCGGATTATTTTATCCATGAAACTCTTTGCTTTTCACTGGACTCTTCCTGTCAAACTGCATGCCCATATGTTAGTTAACATTGTGAATTCTTTTTCTTGGGTATTGTTCTCCTTTTTTACCTTGCAGACTGCCATTTATTGGTGCCTTCCTTTTGTCTTGAGTGCTGGGTCGTGTTGTCTTCCAAATCTCTGTATCTTTCTCACAAATCACTGTTTACATTTATGTATTCAGGTTAGGTGGGTTAGACATGGGGAAATGCAGAGGTAGGGGAATGCGTCTGGGTGGGATGCTCTTCAAGGGGCGGTGTAGACTTGTTGGGCCGAATGGCCTGTTTCCACGCTGTAGGGATTTTATGATTTATCTTGAACATACAGTGATCTTTCATAATGAGTATTTGATCTAGGTGAAGAAGCTGGGAATTAGAGGGAAGAAGCCATCTCAGCATTATTTTGTTGCAAATGAGAGCTTTGTTGAGCTTAAACCCAGTAAGATTATTTTAGAATACTTGTTTCCCCTGGAGTGGGTAATTTAACTATCTGATCTCCACATGTAAATCATTCATTAGCCATTTCTGAAGAAGGGTCAAGGCCCGAAACGTCAGCTTTCCTGCTCCACTGATGCTGCTTGGCCTGCTGTGTTCATCCAGTTCTACACCTTGTTATCTTAGACTTGTAATTAGCTTCCGAAATGTTCATCACGTCTAATGCCAGTTTATGAAAAATAAAATCATTTACAATGAATTACGTTGTCTTCAAAACTGGAATCTGAGCTTTCATTTTCATCCTTTTGCATCTAAATGATATCAATCACAGGTACATTAGAATGTGCAGAAGACAATTTGCCATTATCAGTTGGATGCTGACTGTCCACATCTGTATTAAATATGGGATGGATGGACTACAGTCATCTTGAACAGTGAGTGCTGCTGGTGAATTCTGAATGTGATGGATATTTGACCTTGTCCCAAACAAAGGCACTGGACAAATTGGTGGGAAGTCCTGAATCTGAGTAAATAAGGCGTCGCAGCATTGCAAATGGGGAGCATACGTTGGTCACTAAATCAACGGATTCAAATTTCCCATCTTCCACAAAAGTGTCACTGGTGCTGCAACATAATGACCTAATGCATATTCTGCTGGATCGTTTGAATGAGGATAGTAGGAATGATAAAGTGTTGATTTTGCATAAGTTTAAAAATGGTTCACAAGTAACTATGGTCTGTTGTCAGATACAGCCCCATCCTGGGACACTGAATAGACTGAAGATAGCAGTCATTGTGTCATTTGTGCTGCTAAATCATCAAACAGTGGGAAAATTGGAGAAGTAATCTGTCATAAGGATATAATGTTCCCCATGTATTATAAAGAGTTTTGCTACTCTACTCTCAGAAGTGGATGGAAATTTGTGTGGATCTAAAGTCTCTGTCTGCTGCTGAGATTGGTACACTTGGTATGCCTCATTTGCATTGACTTTGTTTGCCCTTGAAAATGGCTTATCATGATAAGCCAAAATCATCTCTGAAAGACCAAAATTAACAAATGTTCTCGGGAACATTTTAATATTGTCAGTCCATCTATGGATAATGGTCTTCTGCAAGTCTTGTCTTTGGCTGTTGTCAATAATAATTGTTCAAACTGGCTGTGGCCAAAGTGTAAGATGATCTGCCTTATTTGCTCAATATTGGGGCTGTTTTCTTGTGCTTTTGAACTGAAAGCAGTAGTTTTGTTTTGTTTTGCAAAATATACATACCTGGGCCTTTTTACGATACACCCATTTCTAGAATCATGTCTTTCCTGGAATTATAGTATTGCAGTAGACAAAATTTTGTTGGAAGAACCTGCTTAAGACCATCAAGGATGTATGGGTCTGGAGAAGAGACACCAAACTCAAAATGTTTAGCCATATTTTCTCTCCACAGATGCTGCCAAACCTGCTGAGTTTCTCCAGCAATTTCTATTTTTGTTTAAGATGTGTTGGTGTTTGGTTTGCCGCACATGGGGGACACACTTCTTGAGCAAACCTCTCAGTGGAGGTATCTTTTCTGTGAAGTTGGCAATATGTAAGAGGAAGTTGAAAACTCCAAGACAATATTGCGGTTCCTATTTATCCTTCAGTATTGTTTTTTATCTTCCTCATTCGTGTCTATATCAGCATGAACACCAAGGGTGGAGTAAATGGTTCCAAAGAAGTTTATCTGCTGTTGTTGACCTGGCAATTTGCGCTCTTAAATATCAATTCATGTCGATGCACTCTTTCCATCTGCTAGATGGGTCATACTTTGTCTTTGTCTTCCCCATGTCTGCTTTTTCGTCAACCACAAACACAGCCAGATACATTTTCAGTAATTCTGTCCATGTGGTATTGGAATAGGCCTTGGCTTACTGATAGCCCAAATAGTAAAAGTACTGTCCGAACAATACCTTAAATATCATAATCTCCTTGGATTCTTCTTGTAAATGGATGGACCAGTAGGCCTAGTTTGGAAAAGAGCCTTGCTCTTAAATTTGTGATTTAATTCTTGCAGCATTGGTATTTATCGAGACTCCTCACTTCACTTGGACATATTTCTTTATTTTATCTACCAGAGATATTATCATCTCACTTTCTATTTTTCTTAATTTTGTCATTTTTTTAGTGCTGAACAAAGAAAATTATTGTAGATATACAGAAAGCTAAAATATCTTGAGGAGTTGAGGTACTCTTGAGGTACTTGATAAACTTGAATGCTATTCAAAAGAAAAGGATAGAACTTCATCTGCCAGGAGTTGTATAATTGAAGATTCATAATCTTGCAATTAACTATTGTTTATTTTAGGGGATTTGTGATCACAGGTGTCTAAAAGTAGGCAGTTGATAATTTGTAGCAATTTTCTGATAATTTATTGAATTTGTTAAGAGGTAGCAGTTTAGATATAATACATTAGTGAATTAGAAAAAAAACATACAACCGTGATAATTGTGGGTGGGGGTGGGGTTGGGTAGTTTACTAATAATAGAGGGGTCAGAGGCTGTTCACACACAGTATGTTGGACTTGTTAAAGTGTGGGATAGCATCTTGCTGCCTCGTCAGGGTGTTAGGGAAGTCTTCATTGGATCTTCCTCCTTTTCATCTGGTGCTTCTTCCAACCAGAGAAAACTGCTCCCTGAGAACTACCTGATGAGGATTGCTGCCTTCAAAAACCACCTAATAAGAATTACTTGATGATGAATACTGTCTGTCTGAGGACTGCCTGATGAGAACTCCCCTCTGCTCCTGAGCATATATTGTTATGTCATATTTATAGGGGTAGGTTATTTTCTGTGTCAGTCAGTTGTCTGAATCCTTTTGGCCAGTTGCCATCGGACAGCTGCTAATGATGTTGGATCACAGTTGTCCTTTTAACCCCTTTCATTTGAGGATCAGTATACCATTCTTTCTAAGAAATACTTGTATTCGAAAACAACATGCGCCGGCATCTCCAGGCACTACAATCAAGCCTACCCCAGCTCAGAGACTCCCTCTCCCAGACCTGCAAAGGACCTCTCCTGTTTTTTATTCTTCGTAGGATCCACAACCTGAACTCACAATTCTACTCAGCTTTATTGGACACTAAGAACCGTAAGTACAGTAAACTTACTGGTGCCTACCACCCAAAACGGGCTTCCTCCACCCACCAAATCCCCAGCCGTACCCAGGACCTTCCCCACAATGTGCCCGCCGCCATTGGCCATGAGGCCACTATCGGAGAACCCACAGATGACGTCACATCCGCCACCGCCGGGTTCCCCACTTCCGGGACAGCAAACAGCATCGCTGCCGTTGCCACCGACACTGAAGTCGTGACCACCTGCACCGCTACTGCCGCCGCCTACCCTGCTCCTCCTACCTCTGACGCCGCTCCGCCCATCACCGACGCGGACGCAACTCCGCCCACCGCCGACGCCGGCACAACTCCGCCCACAGCCGACGCCGACGCAACTCCGCCCACAGCCTCCACAGCCAGCAGCTCCAGAGGACACAGCAGCACCCAGCCCTGCCGAGTCTTCACCATCCCCCAGACCTACCCCTTACTGAGGACAAACGGTCAGTCCTCAGTAAAGGGCTCACCTTTGTCCCCCTCCACCCACAGATCAACGAATACTGCTCACGCTTGGACATAGAGCAGTTTTTCCGCCGCCTCCGCCTCCACGCTTACTTCTTTAACCGTGAACCTAACCCTCCCTCCACTGACCCCTTCTCCCGCTTCCAACACACCCCCTCCTCCTGGACACCACCCCAAGGCCTCCTACCCTCCCTCGACCTCTTCATCTCCAACTGCCGTCGAGACATCAATCGCCTCAACCTCTCCACCCCTCTCACCCACTCCAACCTCTCCCCCGCAGAACGTGCAGCCCTCCGATCCCTCCGCTCCAATCCCAACCTCACCATAAAACCCGTGGACAAGGGAGGCGCAGTTGTAGTATGGCGCACTGACCTCTACATCGCCGAGGCCGGACGCCAACTCTCCGACACCTCCTCCTACCGCCCCCTTGATCATGACCCCACCCCTGAGCACCAAACCATCATCTCGCAAACCATCCACAACCTCATCACGTCAGGTGACCTCCCACCCACGGCCTCCAACCTCATCGTTCCCCAACCTCGCACTGCCCGCTTCTATCTCCTTCCCAAAATCCACAAACCTGAATGCCCTGGTCGACCCATTGTCTCCGCCTGCTCCTGCCCCACCGAACTGATCTCCAACTATCTAGACTCCATTTTCTCCCCGTTGGTCCAGGAACTCCCTACCTATGTCCGTGACACCACCCATGCCCTCCACCTCCTCCAGAACTTCCAATTCCCCGGTCCCCAACACCTCATCTTTACCATGGATGTCCAGTCCCTCTACACCTGCATTCCCCATGCAGATGGCCTTAAGGCCCTCCGCTTCTTCCTGTCCCGCAGGCCCGACCAGTCCCCCTCCACTGATACCCTCATCCGCTTAGCCGAACTCGTCCTCGCACTCAACAACTGCTCTTTCAATTCCTCCCACTTCCTACAGACAAAGGGGGTAGCCATGGGTACCCGCATGGGCCCAAGCTACGCCTGCCTCTTTGTAGGTTACGTGGAACAATCCCTCTTCCGTACCTACACCGGCCCTAAACCCC
>NC_063346.1:28382324-28485364 GCF_021869965.1 Rhincodon typus | reverse complement strand
TGCTGCTTGGCCTGCTGTGTTCATCCAGCCCTGCACCTTGTTGTCTCCATGCTTATCAAGATGTTTGACCAGATGTAGTATTAAGGAGCCCTAGCATTTTTTTTTTTTGTTTTCTAATCAACCAGTTCAGGGATGTTATTGTAAACCTCTGAGGCAGGTGAGACTCTAACACAGGTCTCCTGACTCGGAGATAAGGACACTACAATTGTGCCACAAGAATCCTCTAACGGACCCTAGTAAATTTGAGGACAGTGGGAATTGGGTGAAGTACTAAACTGGAGACATACTATGCATAATAGAGGGGTCCTCTTGTAGCACAGTGGTAGTGTCTCTACCTCTGGATCAGGAGACACTGACTCAAGTCCCATCTGCTCCAGAGGTGTGTAATAATATCTCTGGACAAGTTAATTAGAAAATTAGGTTAAATAAAAAATTAGAGAGATACTTAGCACAGAAGGGAATAGTGTGATTGGCTGTCACTGCAGGAGTTCCACATTTGTGCCACAGGTGTTAGGCAAGAACTGTTTCCAGCAGGGAGAATCCCATACATTCCCTTAATGTTAATGGCATTACCATTGTTAAACCCTCACTCTCAAAATCATGTTGATCAGGAACTTAAATGGACCAGCCAATCTGGCAGTTCTGTGGTGAGTAAGTCATGTCATGGTACTGATGGAATACTCTCTGCCTGTGTGGATAAGTGTAGCTCCAGTAAAGTGTAAGAAGCTCTACATCATCCTAGATAAAAGTGCCTGTATGATTGGAATCCGATCCTTCACCTGAAACAGTCACTGTCTCGAACACCAGCACACAGGGGCAGCATTGACTACTGACTACAAGGTACACTGCAACAACTTACCAAGGCTTCTTCAGTGTTCACGTCCAAACCCATGACTTCTCCTACATACAAGTGCATTGGAACACTACCATCTGCAAGTTGTTTCCAAGTTGCTCACCATCCTGAATTGTAAACAGCAACACCTCTTCTTCCTCAGGCAGCTGAGGAAATTTGGCATGTCCATGAGGTTCCTCACCAACTTCTACAGATGCACCATTGAAAGCATACTGTCCGGGTGCATCACGGCCTGGTATGGCAACTGCTCTTCCCAGAACTGTAGGAAACTACAGAAGGTGGTGTGCACAGCCCAAACCATCACAGAAACCAACCTTCCATCAATGGATTCCATTTACACGGCTCGCCGCTGCGGAAAGGCTGCCAACATCATCAAAGACCCATCACACCCTGGTAATGAGCTCCTCCAACCTCTTCCATCAGGCAGAGGATACAGAAGCCTGAACACATGCATGAGCAGGTTCAGGAACAGCTTCTTCCTGGTTGTTGTCAGACTGTTGAATGGACTTTCTAGCCTCAAATAATGCTGATTTTGCTAACGTTGATCTGACCTAGCACTCACCTTGTGCAATGTAACCTGTATGCTTCTCTCGAAGTCTTTTTGATCTATAGGTCCTTTGCTTAGTATGATCAGCCTGTACCACTTGTAAACAAAGCATTTCACTGTATTTCGCTACACCTGACAATAAATAAATAAATAATGTGTTCCTGTTCCTTTATTGTTACTGGGTCAAAATCTTGGAACTCCTTTAACACAATGAGTATACCTGCAGCAGTTCATAAGCCAGTGCACCATCTTTTGAGATCATGAGGAATTGGTAATAAATGCTGGCTTTGCCAGTGGTGTTCACATCGCATGAATGAATAAATAAGCTTCGTAATTTCTACTTAAACTCCCTCAACAGCTTAGATGCTTGTTTTAGCTGTATTATAAGGGAGCTGGTGGACACCAGTGTAATGCATAGCCATCACATCTGAATGTCTGCAGTTTGAAAAATGTCAACTTTTGAGTTCATGAACTGGAGTCTGAACATCAGACATTACAGTGTATCAGAGAATGGGAAAGCATTTTCCAGTATTTCCCATCCTGGTTGATAACTTCCAAGAGTCAATTTTTGCTACAAAGCTGTGTTTCGCCAACATTACTATCTTGTTTGTTCCTAATACAAGTTTCTGTGAAGAAACAGAAGTGCCATGACTGCAACTAGAGTTTCCTTGGATGTGGCTGGAATCTTCTTGCCTGTAATGCTGACAATTGCACTGGTTTAAGCAGCACAAAATTATGAGAAACTATTGAAAGTGTCTGTTGATTCCAGCAATATGGTTTTGTGTAGTGATTTTACATAGGATGGGATCAAAAGGCGAGTAAGGTATTTTCATGGTAACTGAATGCTTGACAACAGAAATATTTGGTGTTGGAGAAAGAGACAATGAGCCTTATAGTGTCTCTTATAAAGGTCACTTTTGTTTTTTGGGATGTTTTTCCCTAAACATTAGGAAAAGATACCAGTTCAAGCAAGGATTATGAAAGAAAATGTTGCAGTTTTAAAAATGAGTTAGTGAAACTTATTATAAGTTTTATATGTGTCGTGCTACCTTATTCAGGCTATGGGGGGTGGGGAGGGTGACAATAGACAATGTTTAATTTATAGTTATGTGTGTATTCAGGACAGTTATAGAGTCATAGAGTCATACAGCATGGAAACAGACCCTTCGGTCTAACCAGTCCAATGCCGAACATAATCCCAAACTAAACTAGTCCCACCTGCCTGGTCCTGGCCCATATCACTCCAAACCTTTCCTATTCATGTGTCCATTTAAATGTCTTTTAAACATTGTAATTGTACTCGCATCCACCACTTCCTCAGGAAGTTCATTCCACACACGAACCACCCTTCATGTAAAAATTTTGCCTCATATCATTTTTTTCAAATCTCTCTCCTCTCATTTTAAAAATGTCCCCCCTTGTCTTGAAATCTCCCATCCTAGGGAAAAGACAACTACGATTCACACCATCTATACCTCTCATTATTTTATAAACTTCTTTCAGGTTGCCTCTCAACCTCCTACGCTCTAGTGAAAAAAATCCCACCATATCCAGCCATTCCTTATAAATCAAACCTTCAACATCCGGCAGCATCCTTGTAGGAGTGTTTTCCTTGAACTGGGATAAAGACTCAGGAGACAGGCAGGATTCAGGCAAGTGGAACATGTTTATTCAAGCAGCAACCGGTTTATGCAGGGAGAGGGCCAAATGATCTTCCCCGAATCTGGCTTCGGAAGATAGGTCAATGACGCACCCTCTGCTTTTACAAAGCATTACAGCCTTTTTATACATTTTGTGTTACAGTAATCAAATACAATGTAGCTATCGTCCTTCCCCTTAATTTGAACATCCAATCCTGTGGGACACCTAATCGGTGATGGGCACTTCCATGGACAGCCCCAGGTTCCCATGATCTCATGGTATTAGCTAAACATTGTAATCGCTAGGCCTTGGGATCTTCCCATGCATCCTATTCATTTGCATTCCAAATGTTTAATGGCTATATTCCTTCTGGTCTTTCTCAGGCTTGTTTATCTGCAAGGAATTCTATTACCTAGTATATTTTGATGCTGTCTTTTATCACATTCAGTCACTCTTTTTATTTTTCCACTGTCCCAATTACATAATGTAAAAATAAAAATTCAGTTAGTTTTAACAAATTGCTGTAAGGTTAACTTCTGTTATAAAGTTAATTATAAGTGTAATTAAATGTAACTATATACAACTACTTATACTGTTAGTATTTTGTAATTTATGGGTTGTGATCAATCTGTCTTGTTCAGGGCAAAGAAGGTGTCTGCTTAGTTAATCTTTACATCTAAGCTTAATATTTTTTAAGGTTGGTATTATATCCTAATTATGTATTGAAATCAACTTCTGTGATTAGAGCATTTTTAGCTGGAAAGTATTTAATATTGCTGGTAGCTTTGAAGAGGTAACTATTTATTACAAAATAACTTTAGCAGTTATTCTTGCAGCTGCTTGAGGACCTAATCTGGTGCCTGACGTTATTCATTTACTGGGACAATCATCCTTTCATTAATAAAGCTGGAATTGGTCATTTATTTGTCGTAAGGCATCCTTTTATCAGAACTGTCTTGGATGGGAACATACAGCATTCTTTTACTGACCTTCTAGCAGTTCTGTTCAAAGGTACCATTGTAATTCACTGTGTGAGCAGGCTGCTTAGTTTTGCTGAGCTTCTGTCTGCCATCTCATAAGCAGGCATGGCCACTTAGTGTGTTCAGGTAAAAATCACCTTTCGTGGCCAGGTGCAGGTCACACCTACAATGTTTGTAAATCTCTTCTGAACCCTCTCCAGCTTGATAATATCCTTCCTATAGCTGGACGACCAGAACTGGACACAGTATTCCAGAAGAGGCCTCACGAATGTCCTGTACAACCTCGACATGATGTCCCAACACCAATACTCAAAGGACTGAACAATAAAGGCAAGCATGCCAAACGCCTTTTTAACCATCCTGTCTTTCTGTGATGCAAACTTTAAAGAATTATGTACCTGCACCCTTGCGTCCCTCTGTTCTACAATACTGCCTAAGGCCTTACCATTAATTGGATAAGCCCTACCCTTGTTTGTTGTATCAAAGTGCAATCCCTCGCATTTATCCAGATTAAACTCCATTTGCCATTTTTCAGCCCATTGACCTATTTGATCAAGATCCCTTTGTAATCTTAGAAAACTTTCCTCTACAATGTCTACAATGCCACCAACTACTAACTTACCAACCATGCTTTCTATATTCTCATCCAAATTTTGTTTGATAGGGAGGGTGAGAACCGATCCCTGTGGAACACCGCTGGTCACAGGCCTCCGCCATTACTCTCTGTCTCCTGCTGTTAAGCCAATTATGTATCCAAATGGCAAGCTCATCCCTGAATCCCGTGTGACCTAACTTTACTAATTAGTTTACCATGCAGAACCTTGTCAAAGGCTTTACTAAAATCCAAATAAACAATGTCTGCTGCTCTGCCATCAGCAACCTTTTTGGTAACTCCTTCAAAAAACTCAACCAAGTTTGTGAGACATAATTTTCCTTGCACAAAACCATGCTGACTATCTGAGTGTTAATCTTTCCTTGTTTTATCCTATTTAGGCTATTGTTTATCAGGTTAAAATAGGCTGGGATATTCTGTGAATTTATTGACTTCAACTTCAACATCCTTGGAGTTACCAATGACCAGAAACTCAACTGGACTTGTCGTATAAACACTATGGCTACAAGAGCAGGTCAGAGACTTGGGATACTACGTTGAGTAATTCATGTCCTGACAGCTCAAGGCCTGTCCACCATGTACAAGGCACAAGTCAGGAGTGTGATGGAATGCTCCATGCCTGCCTGAATGGGTGTAGCTCCAACAACACTCAAGCTTGATACCATCCAGGACAAAGCAGCCTGCTTGATTGGCACCACATCGCCAAGCATCTACTCTCTCCACCACTGACACTCAGTAGCAGCAGCAGTGTGTACTATCTACAAGATGCACAGCAAAAATAAACCAGTGATCCACAGACAGCACCTTCCTCACCAACGACTGCTTTCAACTGGAGGAACAAGGGCAGCAGATCCATGGGAACATCACCACCTGCAAGTCCCCCTCAAAGCCACTCGCCATCCTTTCTTGAAAATATATCACCTTTCTTTCATTGTCGCTGAATCAAAATCCTGGAATTCCCTCCCAGTGGGCTTTATGGATCAATCTACTGCAGCAATTCAAGAAGGCATCACCTTAAGGGTAATTAGGCTTGGGCAATAAAAATGCTGACCAGTGACATCCATGTCCCACAAGTGAATAAAAAAAATTCTGACCTCCTCAATTTTTTTTCACAGATCTGTCAAATGGTCTTTATTTTTCATTGACCGATTGCAATCCTTCATTGTGAGAGTAAGCTTCCTTCCTTATATGCAACTGCTTCCATTCAAATTATTTCATCTGTACTCCAAGTGACTGGCATTATCTGCTTCAATACAGTGTGGAGCTGGAGCAACACAGCAGGTCAGGCAGCATCAGAGGAGCAGGGAAGTTGATGTTTTGGGTTTATTACCTTCATCAGGCCTGCTGTGTTCCTCCAGCTCCACAGTGTATTGACTCTGACTCCAGGATATGTAGTTCTTGCTATCTCTGGCATCATCTGCTTTTCCATGTTAGATGATGGAAGTAATTTAATTATTTTCAACAATTTCTGTTCATGTGGAAGCCACTGCCATTCTCCCTAGCTGGTACTATGTTTTCTATTGCTGCTCTCTGCAGGTGACAGTTTCACCCACTGCCCATTTCCCTGTAGCATAACCTCACTGGTCTCCTGAATAAGCGCTGCCTGTTGACTGAGAAACAATTTTCACACCTATTTAAACAGTGTTAAGGGTATCCAATTTTATGATTCAGCTATTTCAGGAATGTAACTTCTAGTTTGGGGATTGAACTGTTTAAGTTTAAACTAAATGAAAACAGTTGGTTTGAGAAGCTACTAAACAGAGCTAAGGTAATTGCAAATCAAAAGATGGCCAAAGTTTAGATTATAGGGCTATAATGGGAAGTATTGGAAACAAAATTATAGCTAACATTCTGAGCTTCATAATGGATACAGGATGTCCACAGCTGTCTCAATAAGGGGATTAAATTATTCATATGGTATTCCTAGACAAAGGGGAGGTTTGGGAATTGTTGATAATTAATTTATTTCTCTATGTGGGACATTGCAGTTGTGTCATATTGCCAGGAGATACATTGGCAGGGACACTTTTTATAGTTTTGGATTTTATCAATGTGATTTCCCGCTATCACTATCCCTGGGTATGTACTTCCCCATCAGTAGGATTGACCCACCAGAACAGTGATATGCAGTGGGGAGAGTGTCACCCAGGGAGTCCTCAAAATTCGCTCCAGATTGCATGAGGTCTTATGGCATCAGCTCAAACTTGCTAAGTTAGCCTCCTGCTGCTTAGCACATATTGCCCTTCCTTGGCAGAAAATCAATTGCTCCTCCTTTTTTGAAGATTACTTAGAAGAAAGACTGAGAGTGGTAAGGTCACAGAATGTACCCAGGATGGGCAACTACATTCTCCATAAATATGATTGATTTGTTAGCATCATTACTGATTGAGCTGGCTGAGTCCTAAAAGGCCCAGTTGCGAGACAATGGCATCTAATCACATTGAGGATACCCTCCATTGTGTTGTATGGCACTGCCATTTTGCTGCATGAGACAGATATTGAATAACTCAAAACTGGGCAACCATGAGGCATTGTGGCCATCATCAGCAGTACTGTATATATCCATAATCTAGTCCCATGGCTCAGTCTACCCATTACCGTCAAGTCAGAGGATCAACTACTTCCACACCACACTGTTGAAACAGCATGCAATAATCAGGGCTAAGTAATCCCTCAACTAATCAATTTGATTTAAGCTCTGCAATCTTAGACTTATAAAGTATCGAAATAGATCCTTCGGTCCAACTCATCCAAGCTGACCAAGTTTCCCAAACTAAACTAGTTCATTTTGCCTGCATTTGGCCCATATCCTCTAAAACTTTCCTACTTGTGTACTAGTCCAAATGTCTTTTAAATGTTGTAACTGCATCTGCATCTACCACTTCTGGCAGTTCATTCCACATATGAATCACCCTCTGTGTGGAAAAAGTTGTCCCTTAGAACCTTTTCAAATCTTTCTCCTCTCATCTTGAAATTATGCCCTCTTGTTTTGAACTCCCCAATTCTAGGGGAAAGATCTTTGCTATTCACCTTATCTATGCCCCTCATGAATTTATAAACCCCTGCAAGGTCACTCTTCTACCTGCTACGCTCCAGTGAGAAGTCCCAGCTTATCCAGCGCCTCCTTCTAATTCAGACCCCCCAGTCCTGGTAACACCCTGTAAATCTTTACTGCACCCTCTCCAGCTTATGAATATCCTTACTATAACAGGGCAACCAGAACTGTACACAGAACTCCAAAAATGGCCTCGCCAACATCCTGTACAACTGCATCTTCTTCACTTAATAGTCTGAACAATGAAGGCAAGCGTGCCAAACTCCTTCCTTACTACTCTGTTTACCTGTGATGCAACTTTCAATGAATTATGTATTAGAACCCCTAGGTCTTTCTGTTCTACAACACTCCCCAGTGCCTTACCGTTAACGGTGCAAGTTCTGCCCTTGTTTGTCTTATCAAAATGCAATACCTTGCATTTATCTAAATTCAATTCCAACTGCCAATGCTCAGCCTGCCAGGTCTCGCTGTGGTAGACAATTAAAAAACTAGTAGGCTCCCCAAAGATCTGCCGTATTAACTATACACCGTGTCCCTACACTCGAAGAACTACAGTGATTCAAGAAGGCAGCTAACCACCATATTTACCAGGTCCCAAAACAAAGTTGCTGGAAAAGCTGAGCAGGTCTGGCAGCATCTGTGAAGGAAAAGACAGAGTTAACGTTTTGGGTCTGGTGACCCTTCCTCAGAACTTTGTTTTTTTTCCTGATTTACAGCATCCGCAGTTCTTTTGGTTTTTATATTTACCAGGTCATTTAGCGATGAGCAATAAGTGCTGACTACTTCTCATAAATGAATAAAAAGAAATGGGTGGCAACTGTCTGATGCTGATGCAGTCTATTGCCAACTTTGGTATATTTGACCATATGAGCTTCTGACCACATGCCTGTACCATCACTATGCCTGCGTTCACCTCTGTAACATCGCCTGGCCCTATCTTTACTGAGCTACTGCTGAAACCCTGATTAAAGTCTTTGTTAACACAAGACTTTACTTTTCCAATGTGTTCCTGGTTGGGTTCTCACATTTTGCCTTCATGTGCTTGAAATCATGTGCTTGCTGTCCTATATTCATTTGTGATCAAATTATGCTTTGATTTGTAAAATTTTCATGCTTATTTTAGATCTGTCCATGACCTAACCCTTCTCATTGTAATGTTCCCTCATCCCCTGAGGTTCCTTTGTGTTCGTCTAATTCTGGCCTCCTGTAAGAATATAAGAAATAAGAGCCGGAGTAGGGGCCATTTGATGTCTTCAGCCTGTACTCCTGTTCAGTAAGATCTTGGCAGACCTGATTACAGCCTTAACTGTACTTTACTGCTGTTTTGCACCCCACCTTCCTTGAACTTGTAAGACAGATTCTAGTTTCTCATGCCAATATGTGGCAGAATAATTGAATTGGGCAGGCAGACAATAACAGAGAGCAAGGCATGCAGTATATTTTCCTAACACTTATTTGATGCTTAAAAATGAAATGAATTTAAAAAAGGAATATTAGGTTTTTGAAGATACAAGTTTGAAGGGGAGTGTCTCTGTAGCTTTTCCCATCCTGGGGAGGAAAGTATTTACCAGTTATTCTTCAATATTGGGTATTCAGGACAGTACTTTATTACTGAGTGATCATTGTCTAAAATAATGAAATTTGACCCTGTTCATTACAGAGTGGCCAATCGTGTGTATTCATTTGTGCAAGAAAAACACATTAAAACAGAAAGTGCCAGAGAAAGTCAGTAGGCCTGGTAGCACTGGGGATATAGAAATGGTTAATGTTTCAAGTCCAGTATAATTTTCTTTGGAACCTATATTAAGCAAGCATTCTTTTTACTCCATGTTCTACACACAAGTTGTGTTGTCAGCAAAGCTATGATAGTTTTGTGATGTGAGTGAGATCGGAGATTTTCTAGCTGAAAAATTTGAAACTGGGGAGGAGTTTCCAGCTAACCAGTGGAGGGATTTGAGTATATTCTTTGTTTGAGAAAAATACTTCAGATCCAGTCTAAAATTTGCATTAAATGAATGGATAGACTGATCTTCCATAATTGCTGCACCTAAAGGGATTATTGGATGATTGGATGATTGGGGTAATATGGACACAACCAAAGTCTTTTGGTTTGTGCATAGGGCATCTGGAGATGTTTCTCACAGCTAACTATATTCTCCAAGTATATTCTGATAATCTAGCTGTTAACTAGTCAGAAAAGGAAAAGGAAAAATGCGATGCTTTTGACTTGATGCAGGTCTGGAAGCATGTAAGGCAATCAAAAATTTGCTTGCTATTGTAAAGTGAAAGGACATAGTGATGAAGGATATTTTGATAAAGTTTGAGCAGCTTTACAATCTCAAAACTTTGGAAATTGCAGAAAGCTATTGTTTTGGGATAGGGAATCAATTACTTACTGTAGTAAATTGGAATAAAACTGTCAACTCTTTATAATTTTGGAGGATTTCAAGAAAGAGTGTCGTGTGACAGTTTTGATTGTAGCAAGAAGGTGATATTTCTAAAATCAACTTTGGACATGGTACATTAAAAGGAACTGTCCTTGGGTATGGAGAAACATGACTCCACATGCTAACGGGCCATTATTCCTCTGCAAAAATTAATAAACTGCAGATGAGTAAGCAGACTGTTCCGAAGATGGCAGCAGGTTTATTTAAATAGGGGAGGTGATGGTGTAGTGGTATTATCGCTGGACTGTTAATCCAGAGACCCAGATAATGGCAAATGGTGGAATTTCAATTCAATAAAATATCTGGAATTAAGAGTCTAATGATGACTGTGAATCCATTGCTGATTGTTGGAAAACCCATCTGGTTCACTCATGTCCTTTAGGGAAGGAAACTGCCATCCTTACCTGGTCTGGCCTACATGTGATTCCAGACCCACAGCAATGTGGTTGACTCTGAACTGCCCTCTGGGGCAATTAGGGATGGGCAATAAATGCTGCCTAGCCAGCGATGCCCTTATCCTGTGAATAAATAAAGAAAAAAAAGGTGGTACCCATGCGAGCTTTAACTGGTGAGAGAATGGGAGAACACCATCTGGGTTGTAGCAGAATACAATGAAGTTCTGTTACTGGTGCTTAGGCACATTGTTGTTCATTTATGAAGGCAGAATACTACAGCTTTAAGAAGAAGTCATTTGAGAAGGAATGTTGCAAAAAGATCAAGGGGGAGAACATTGTAGGAGGAAGTGTGAGCTGCTGCATACAATTGTGAAACCACAACAGATTGATGAAGGATCATTTGAGATCTATATGTGAGAAGCACAAAGATGACCAGTGGAAATTTGCAGGACATTAAGTTCGAAGAAGCATTACGTTGAGTGTCAGTAAACATGGAGATTGACGTGGATGGTTCAGTTAGCATGATTTCTGTGCTAATATATGGTTAAAAAGCTGAGTCATTAACAGCTAGAACAATTGCAAGTACAGTTACATAGTTATAGAGGGGAGAAGGTTCCCATAATTGGATGTGTTAATTATGGACATGTACAATGAACAGTGTACATAATTGTCTCCCATTACTGTGAAAGGTGAAATACCAGGCCAGTCACAGTAGGTTGTGGTAAACAATTTGTAAAAACCCTGTATTGAGAAGGGTGTATGATTAAAATGCAAATGGATGGCCAACAGAAATGCTGGATTTACAAATAAGGTCATGTTTTCTGTGCATGAATGAATTAACAGCTGATTCAGATTGTGGGGAGCTGCAATAGTCATCATTGGACAGACCAATTGCAATTGCTGTATTGATCTTCATGATTAGCGCTTAACGGTGTGTATGACAAAAAGCTAGCAAAGAGCTGTCTTTGATGGACAGGCTTATGTAAGAACAGAGAAAACTCTGACTCACTGGTAGTCTGTGTGAAGCAATAGAAAATAAACCACCATTGTGGTAATTTTGAAGAGCTGGTCAGCAAGAGTGCAGTTTCAAATTGAACAGCAAAGTGCAAATGCAATTGTTAATTATACCTTTTGCCAGGCAAATCTGAAAAACCATTAGAAAGACTGAAGAACTTTGTTTACCTGAAAAGACGCAGCTGACACTGCTGCCAGCAGAATGCCAGCTGACTTGTTTTTTAGAAGACTTTAGAAACTTTGTTTAGCACATGTACAAAGAGAGTCATAATAGCTGAGTGAAAGAAAGAAGTCTGAAGTTGAACGAAAAGATTAGTGTGAAGAATTATCAGAAGTGGCTGATGTGGCTACCAGGAAGAGTTGTAAACTCATGTGGTTCTTGCGTCTATTTTGTTTTAAAATAACTGGTAGTAGAAAGACTAGGTTTGTGACTATACATTATGTTTTACCTTTGAAGTTCACAAAAAGAGCAGTAATTTGGAAACAATCAAATAAGTTTGATGAATCAGAACATTTGGATATGAGTCAAGTATCAATAGTTAATCCAACACAAGTTGAACCACAAACTAGTGCAAGAGGAAATCCAAAGTCAGAGTCAGAAAGACAATTCTATTGAAATAGAACATTTGGTTGTAGGTCAAGGTCAAATCAGTTTTTGTTGGAGAAAACCTCTCCTTTTCGTCCAAGATATCTTTCTATAAGTTCTGAAAGTCTTATCAGGAAAAGATCTTTTAGGAATAAGAACTCAGTGGCTACGTTAGATAAAACAAGAATTTATTAAGCTTGTGTGAAAATTGAACATACTAATGATTGTGATATATGTATTTGAAAACAAAAGCTGAAACAATTAAATGCTAAAATTACATCACATTTCACATCTGAGTGATTTGTATTATCCATTTGAGGAAGGAGTGTAACAGTGCCATCTTGTGGCCATTTGTCTATAAGAAAAGTCAATCTCCTGACTTCAATGTTGCTCAAGAGTGATGTTGTCAGGAAAAACATGAAATGGTGTGAGCTGGTAGAAGAACGGGATAAAGGTGGCTTCAAAGTCATTTGCCAGAAATTGTGCTTAATCAGTTTTGAAAATGTCAAAGGAAAATCTAGTATGAACTTTGTGAAGCTATGCGTGTGGGAAGCATAGCCAGATGCTGGCATATTCACTCATTTATTGGGGGAGTTCTACTGGTGCAAGAAGAGTGGCTTTGTTGTTTTTAGGAGTTAGTATAGTGGTTGGTAAGAACAGTTAAGGTAGCTATTTCTTACACAGCTTATTTTGGTAGAGGCTCAGAGATAGTAAACACTGCTGATGCTGGAGTCAGAGATAACATAGTGAGGAGCTGGAGGAACGCAGCAGGCCAGGCAGCATCAGAGGAGCAGGAAAGTTGACGTTTCAGTGTGGGACTCTTCTTTAGATCCTTTTACTTTAATGCTGCCTGGCCTGGTGTGTTCCTCCAGCTCCACACTGTGTTATCTCTTATTTTGGTAGAATATTTGAGGGAACTTGATTGAGATGAATTTTGCATGATACAATTGATAAATATCGCAAGGAATTAAAGAATATTGTAAAAGTACACAAAAATATGGCCCCATTGTCATCCAGGCACATGCTTGCTGATTTTCTCTTTTCCCCCTGGGAATTCAGAAGGTCAGAGCAGGACTTGCCTACACCATGCAACAACCATGGCTTTTTGGAATTGCTTCAAGTTTTCATAGATTCATACAGCGCACAAAAGGCTGTTTAGCCCATCAAATCTGCACTGACATAACTGCCACAAAAATGCGCTAATCCTAATTTCCTGCTTCTAGCTGCCATGAACTTCCCAGGCAGTGCATTCCAGATTCCCACCTTCTGCTGAGTGAAAAAAGTTTTTCCCCAAATGCCCTCTGAATCTACGACTCTTTGTTCTAAAACTATGCCCTCTTGTGATTGACCCTCAACCAAGGGGAATGGCAGCTCTTTGTTCACCTTGTCCATACCCCTCATAATCTTATACACCTCAATCATGTCCCCTTCAGTCTTTGTTGCTCAACAGAAATCAATCCAAATCTCTCCTTATAGTTCAATTGCTGTATCCCAGGCAATGTCCTCTGTACCCCATCACAGCCTTCCTGTAGTGTGGTAACCAGAACTGTACACAGGCCTGATCAATGCTGTGTAAAACTGCAACATTACCTCCTTGCTCTTGTACTCAGTGCCACGATTGATGAAAGCAAATATCTCATATGCTGCCTTAACTATCTTACTCACATG
The DNA here is from genome assembly GCF_021869965.1 of Rhincodon typus. Lineage (NCBI taxonomy): Eukaryota > Metazoa > Chordata > Chondrichthyes > Orectolobiformes > Rhincodontidae > Rhincodon > Rhincodon typus. The sequence continues at coordinate 28,471,565 of NC_063346.1, read as the reverse complement.
CTTTCCAATGCCAGGGATCTGTGAATAATTACCCCAAGATCTCTCTCTTTCTCTAAGCTACCCAATATCTTACAATTCATTAAATCCTCCCTCACCTTGTTTCCTCCAAAATGCATCATCTTGCACTTATCAGGGTAAGTACCATCTTCCACTGGTCTCTCTCAGTTCCTTTTCCTGAATTCCGTACGTATGTTCTCCTTTTCCGGACTGAAGAGAAGTATTCATTCAACACCCTTCCAATATCCTGTAGCTTCATTCACAGGTTGCCCTGTTGACTCTTAATTAACCCTACTCTTTCCATAGTTACTCTTTTCCCTTTAATGTATAAAGTATCTTCGGATTCTTCCTAATCTTGTCCACAAGTTCTTTCTCATGCCTCTGTTTTGCTCTTCTAATTGCATTTTTTTGACTTCCCTCCTGCATTTCCTGTATTCCTCTAGGGCTGCAGCTTGAATTGCTTCCTTTGGGCTTGCTAAAAGCCCTACTCTTTTCCTTTATGCAGTCCTGAACTGTCCTCGACATCTTGTTGCTCCTACATTTCCCTCTAAATGATGCACGTTGGACCTATACTTACCCCAGCTCCTTTTTGAATGCCTCCAATTGCTCTGCTGTAGACTTACCTGCAAGGATCTGTTCCCAGTCTTCTTTGGCCAGATCCTGCTTAATTCTAATAAAATCTGCCTTCTCCTAATCCAAAGCCACCATTGCAAGCCATCCTCACCCTTTTCAAGAACAAATTTGAACTTAACCATGTTATAGTCATTATCCCCTAAATGTCCCCCCTCTGCCACATCAAACACTTGTCTGGCTTCGTTCCCCAGAGCCAGATCCAGCATTGTGCTGTCCTTTGTTGGACCTTCTATGTATTGATACAAAAAACTCCCCTGGATACATTTCAACAAGTCCTCCCCCTCTAAACTCTTAACACTATGTCTATCCCAATTTACATTGGGAAATTTGAAATCCCCTAGTATCATTACCCGATTAGTACTCTTATACACCTCTGTGAACTATCTACATATTTGCCCTGCTATTTTCTGCTGACTGTTTGGGGGCCCATAATTCACTCCCAGTAAAGTAGCTGCCCCCTTAACATTCCTAAGTTCTACCCACAAAGCCAAGTTTGATGACCGTTCCAAGGTATCATATCTCCTTATTACAATAATTGACTCCTTAATTAATTGTGTGACACCACCACCATTTTTACACCCTCCTCTGTCTCACCGAAAGATCCTATATCCCGGAATGTTAAGGTGCCAGCCCTTCTCTCAACCATGTTTCTGTGATGGCAACAATATCATACTTTCTTGTGTCAATCCACGCTATTAACTCAGCAGTCTTACCTGTTACACTACTAGCATTAAAGTAAAGATAATCCAGCCTTGCCTTACTCTCTTAACAATCAACATACCAGAACTCAGTGTGACTTGCTTCCTTTGCTGTAGTATGATGTGTCTCTTTTTCATCGATATTCTGTGTCCCCTCCAACTGCCAGACTAGTTTAAATTCCTCCCAACAGCACTAGCAAACCTACCTGCAAGGATGTTGGTCCCAATGTGGTTCAGGTGCAGACTGTTCTCTTTATATATGTCCCACCTTCCCCAAAAAATGATCCCAATGACTCAGGAATCTAAAACCCTCCCTCTTGCACGAACTCTTGAGCCACACATTCATCTGTCCTATTTTCCTGTTTCTAAACTCACTAGCATTTGGCACCAGGAGTAATACGTTGAGGTCCTGCTTTTTAATCAACTGCCTAGCTCCCTGAATTCTTGATGCAAGACCTCATTCCTCATTTTTGTTCATATCATTGGTAGCAACATGTACCATGGCTGCAAACTCACCATCCTTCCCTTTAGGATGCCCTGCAGTCGTTCAGTGACATCTCTGACCCTGGCACCAGGGAGGCAAGACACCATCTTGGTGTCAGGTCTTCAGCCACAGAAACACCTGTTTGCTCCCCTGACTAAAAAATCTCCCATCACTATTGCTGTTCCTTTCTTCTTTCCTCCCTGTACAGTCAAGCCACTTGTAGAGCTAGAAGCTTGGCTCTGATTGCATTCCTCTGAGTATCCTTATCAGCTTCCATGATGGAATTCCGATTAGTGTGTGGAACCCCAGGACACTCCTGCACTACCTACCTGTTCTTTCTGGACAGTCTTGTGGTCATCTATTCCTTTCTTTTCTCTAGTCCCTTGAGCTGTGGTGCGACAACCTCTCTAAACATGCTATCCATATAACTCAGCCTTGTGGATGTGCCACGGTGTCTCCAACCACTGCTCAAGCTCTGAGACCCAGAGCTCCCTCTTCTGTTGCTGGGAACACTTCCTGCACATGTGGTCGTCTAGGACGCTGGCAGTGTCCAGGACTCCCCACATACTACAAACTGCTCAGTTTGTTTGTGAATTATGAACTTCTGTTTCTTTTAGAAAGTGGAAGGAGCTAACATCGGTGGTTTTAGTTCACTGATAGGACTGCTAAAGGTTTAAAAAATTGAAAGCCTAAACCATTATTTGAATTTTTTAGCAAAGGATTAAAGGGCTTCTATCTGTGTGGGCTAAAAGATGCTGATTAAATTAACATTTGCTCAACAAATAAACACACAAGTAGTGACTCAATTGTTAGATTAAAAGCGTGCAATTACATCTAAGCAAATAAAAATTATACTCACATTTGAACATAATTTCTGATTTTGGGCCAAGTTCAGTTATGGTAACAATCTTGCAACTGAGATTGACTTATCCAAGTGCAAAATCAATCAGTGTACCTTGTGAATGTTACTTATTTTCAGCCCTTCTTCACAGTTGATTCAGGTTGTTTGATTCTACATGAATACTGAGATGACCTTTTGTTCTTTTGCATTTCAGCGTTCTGAAGCATTTGAGTGAGCACTCGTGTTTTGAACCTAAATAATTTACAATATGTTCCATCATATTTTAATCATTGAATCAGTCTATGAAGTCTTCGTCTATTCATACTAGAGTAGCAGAATACATTGCTGTAGAGTGTTTAGTTGTGAAGCAAGCTGTGTCCTCTAAAAGCTGCTTGTTAATTTCTTTTTTTCTCCAGTTATGCTGCAGGTCAGTTTTGGTGCAATGCTGTGTTTTGCATCATCTAAGTGAAGATATGTGAAAACATTGTACATTCCTGATAAATTAGTCTGCTAGTGGAATAAAAAGTGATTTTGCACTGCTATTCTGCTTCAGGTGGTTTCTGACTCCAAAATGTTCAGTCACTAGAAATTTCAGTTAGCACACGTTTAAATGTGCTCTCCATGTTTTTCCAATATTGTGATGAATAGGTAGCTTTCATTCATTAGCCTTCCAGAATTATGTTCTCAACATAGCTTTGAGCCCTCATCTGACAGGCAGGTCTTAGTTCAGTGTTTCTTAAGAATGGCTTTTGTGACCATTTAGCATTGTATAAAATTTTGGTATTCAATTCAACTTTAATTTTAAGTCTTAAGTCAATTATTATCTAAGGCCAAAATTGAGAAAGTTTGGTATAGCTAAGTACAAGACCATTCTGAGTATGAATAATTTTAAACTAGCTTCACGAATTTATTATGTTTATCAAAGCAAGATTAAAGAATTCATACTTAATAAGGTAATGGACTCATTTGATTCAAAATACAGTGCTGGCTCTCACTTCTTTTTGTGTGCCATTGATTGAAGTTCTCTATCTGACTTCTTTCAGTGCACTACTAGTAAGAACTAGGCTTTATTAAGCATTACTAAACTCAAAGACCCCCTAAACTATTATTGCTTTATTAATGCATGAACACTTCATTGTTAGTCTTGAATTAGCTCGGTAATGTATGGCCAATTCTGATTATTTTCTTTAAAAGTAATAGTCTTCCTAGTGATTTCTTTAACATGTCATTCACTTTGTAAGACTGACTCTTTTGCAATAGGTTGTTCTTCTAAGCTTTCAAATTTCATAGGTCTTTACCAAGATATGTGGGCACCTGTAAGGCAATTTATGCATCTGCCGAGAGTATTTAGTGTCACCTCCAAATGATGAACTATTATCCCAAATGGCCCAATGATACATCAAAGAATTAAAGCTCTTGTGGCACAGTGGTCATTCCCTTACCTTTGTACCGTGCTGCCCTAAGGTGAAGGAGCTCCAAGGGGGCAATGATTATAATATGATAGAATTTACCCTACATTTGAGAGGGAGAACTTGGAATCAGATACATTACAATCAAGTAAAGGTGGTTACAAAGACATGAGGGAGGAGCTGGCCAGGGTTGATTGGAAGGGAGCCTAGCAGGGAAGACAGTGAAAACAGCAATGGCAGATGTTTCTAAGGATAATTCGGGGAGGCACAGTAGAAATTGCTTATGCATTGAAGTTCTGTTGTGGGACTACCAGTTTTGATGGTAGAACATCTCCTCTGGCTCTAGTACATGGACCACTTTTCTTGAAATTGCAGTGTTTCTATAAACTACCTTCTACAGGTGAAGATGACTCTTTGAAAAAGTACTCTGTTGTTGCAAAGTTGTTATAGTACTTCTGGACTGGAAGGCAGGACGTTAGAATTTGTTTGTAAAATGATGGGGATGAGGTTTTGGGAAGAGTGTGTGGTCCCTTTAAAATGCTTTTTTAGGCTTAAAAAAGTTTGCAGGTACATGGAGAGTTGTTGAAATTGAAACATTGTATCAAAAGGCTATACTGTTAGCAGGCAAAACAGCATTTTTACTAAGGCAACAGGTTTTTGAATTTAGCCAATTAATTTAAACCGGGCCCTGGATACCCAAATCCCAATTAAATTTAAATCTGATGGTTTTGACAACCTTGGACCCATCCTAATGTAAGAAATTAATAGATCATCAAGGGTATAAAGGAAGATGGCATTTGAAAATCAAGGTGAGAGCAAACTGCCATCTGTTAAGAGAACAGCTCTCAATAACCATCAAAATACAAATATGTCAAAACATTACCATAATTTGTTGAAAAAGATGCAGAAGCCTTTTTCATTTCCTTTGAGAAATTGGCTAAACAGATGAACTGGCCAGAGAATATGTGGGTAATGTTAATTCAGACCATGTTAGTAGACAGGACAAGTGAGGTGTTTGCAGTGCTGTCAGACGAGGTGTCAAGAGAATATGAAGAAGTAAAACAGGCTATTTTGAGTGCCTACAAATTGGTAGCAGAAGCATCTAGACAGTGGTTCAGAAATATAAGGAAGAAATCAGATCAGACTTATGTCGAATTTGAAAGAATTAGACATAGCAACTTCGATAGATGGGTGAGAGCATTAAAGATAGAGAAGACATTCAAGGATCTTAGAGAGATTATTCTGCTGGAGGAGTTCAAACACTCACTTCTAGAAATGATAAGAACTCATGTTGAGGAACAGAAAGTTAGATCACTGAAGCGCTGCAGAGATGGCGGATGAATATGCATCACTGCATAAATCAAAATCTGGCTTCTGACAACAATTTCATTCTATGAAGGATAGAAATTGGGAAAAAGGGAGACCTTCAAAGAAATACAAAAAGTAGATCATACTGGAAACAGTTTACCACATGTGAGAAAAGAAACCCAAGAGGGTGAAAAAGAGGTGAAAAGCCTCAAGTGTTTCTACCGTAATAGAGGGGTCACATGAAGTCATAGTGCCAGTGGTTTAAGGAAGGCACTGGGGAAAAAGATGTAGTAAAAGAGGCTAAACCAGTGGGATTAGTTGAGGTAGTGAAGGAAATCCCAAGAGCAGTCGAGCTGCAGGAGAGTGCACAACCTAGTCACGGTCTGGAAAGTAAAATAGTGCCTGATCTCTTCAAAAACTTCACCTCTGTGGCTAAGGTTTACTCAGGTAGAACAGGGGGAGAAGGTAAAGAAGTTACAATATTGAAAGATACGGGAGCTGTTCAGTCTGTAATAGTAAGAGGTGAAAATATTTGCACTCCTTCTGAAATGTTATCCAAGAGAGTGATAATCTGTAGAATAAATGGAGAGAGATTTAGCGTTCTCTATGTAAGATCAGACTGGAAAGTCCAATCTACTGGGGAAGTGACAGTGAGAGTAATTGAAAGAGTGTCTTTGGGAAGTGAGAGACGTGTTATACCACTTTTCACATTTCCCTTAACAGATTACGAGTGAGGTGAGCTTCTCTGGGGGCTTTGGTTTTAATTACCAGAGAGGTGTCATCTTCTCTTTGTAACACTGTGTATACACAGAATAGAAGCTTCTGATATTCATTGCTAAAAATAATGTCACCATCTTGACCGTGATCAGAGGCGAATGTGTACAGAGTGCCATTCTTCATTCCAAAACCAAAAATGAACTATTAAATGAAAGTGCCTTCATTTTGATCCCTCTCTTTTAAATGTACATACGTTTTTGATGCTAATCCTTTGACTGAAGAGTTTGAATGGAAACTGCACTTCTCCCAAAGTTATGGAAGCACAGCAAATGATCATCTCCATTCCCATTTCTACAATTTCTAACTGGCCATCCCCAACTAAACAAGAAATCAGGTATTTCGCAAGGAGAGTTCTGCTTGTTCTCTTTCCTTTGCCCATCCATTTCCCTTTGCAGTCTTTTTCCCATAGTCTTTTTGTTTCAAATTCAACTTCCCTCTCAACTGCTTTCATTGTCCCTTCTCCCTCTTGTTTTCTCCTTTCTTTTCCACTCCCAAATCGGGATCCAGTTATTCCGCTGCACTTTAACTCTACTTGCTGTGAGTATTGCGTTGGTCTTGACTCAGTGAGTCGTAGCAGACTACAGAATGCTTTGTCACTTATTTATGTCAGATAAATTATGGAATTAAAACAGCAATGCCAGTTGTGAAGTAAGGGTACAATCACAACAATAACTAGGATTCAAAAGTGCACACTTGGAACTGCTGATTAAAATAGTCCTGTAGTATGATTTAAAAAGTCAGATGATAGTTGACAAAGCCATTTCTTTTGATTATTGTAATCTGTCTTGCAGATTAAAACATCTGCTGAAAGGTCTTCTGGTTTCTTGAGATGAGGGGGAGGGAAAGTGCTGACTTTGGACAAATTTTTATGAACTGGCAGATAAATATACAACTGTAATTTGTCAGCTTATCTGGCAAATGTAGCGTGCCACTTCAAAGAACATTTAGATTGAATTGGCAACCAACCATGTTGTTATCCCGCTGATTTCAGACTGACTCATAAGATAAGCCAGAATCTGTCGTGTAACTGTGGTAGAAAGCAGCAACTTATGTACAAATTAGCTTTGAAAAGCACATAAGTGCAATGAAATTTCCAATACTGGTAAGACACAGGCTGGCAGCTCTGTGACACGTTTTTTCCATATCTACTCTTTTAGAAAAATGTTTCATTCTATTAGTGCCCTTCTCATTGTAAACATATGGAGGTACTTCACAGGAGTAAGTATTCAAAAGCAAGGTGTCATGCCATCAAGGTGACATAGACCATCTCAAACTTCTGAAAAACTTTAACTGAATTACTCTGGGTAGGGTCCTTTTTCTGGAATGAACATACAGAGACAAAGTTATGTGTGCCTTCTTCAAATGCTGTTGTCTATGATTTGCCACAAACTCACTCACAGATCTCAAGATCTCTTATCATCAAGATTAATACTTCAAGAAAGCTGAAATGATCAATTATCCACAAAACAAGTGTGAAAGACCACCATCTGTCTCTAATTATTTACCTGTAGCTTTTTATCTTTATACGTTGCTGAATGGACAGTGGTTGTTGATCAAATGACGGAAACTGGTCTGTGAAACATTTTATTATCTCAAGACCCAGACATAGACCTGGACAATCTGCAGGAGAACACTGAAAGAGGTAATAGTGGCAGCAAAAGGCTGGGCCGTCTTTGACTTTTAAGAACCTGGAGGCTGTCAAGTCTTTAAAATATTTTGAGTGATTCATGAATCCAAGTCCACCAGTAAAGGAATTGGACATCCTGTGTACCCAATGGAGCCTTGAGATGAGATTTTGGGGTCCTGAGCCCCCGAGGCTGCAATGACTGCATGAAATTGGAATTGATTTTTGACAGGTTGGGAGGTCCCTTTAAATGCTTGTGTCTTTTTCTTGGTGGGTGTGACCTAATGGACTGCTCTCTCAGATCTGATTTCTGTTGCAAAAAGAGCATGTGAATAGGTAGGTGTTCATTTTTCTTTTACAGAAGCCTGCCTTTTTTTTCTCCCATCAATGCCAGTAAAGAACTAAAACCTCCCTTCCTCTGCTCAACAACTCCCTGTTTATCTGCTATGACTGGATAAATAAAAATGGAACCAGACATAGAAAGTTCAACCAACTGGACAATGGAAGAGATGGAAGATGATGTTTTGGCCAACATTGTCAAAGGTCCAGAAGGGTGAGGAAGGTTAGTTGCCTGTAATCAGGTTAATTTAGTACATTGTTTGTGATATCTATAAGGTTAATTTCATTGATGTAGCAAAGGTGGAAACCTGATACTCCAACTGTAGAATTGTGGGTAAGTTGGGCATCGATTTCGGAAATCCCCCCATCGCTGCCCTCATCCCATGTCCAAGCCTCCCTTTCATCCCTGCCTCCTTGACCTGACACAACCTGTCCATCTTCTCTCCAACCTATCTGTCCCTCCCATCCCACTGACCAATCCCCACCACTTCCTACCTGCACTCACTTATCACCATCCCACCTACCTTCCTCAGCTCCGTCCCTCCTCTCTCTATTTTTTTCTGAGCCCCCTTCCCTTGCTCTATTTCTGAAGAAGGGTCTTGACCCAAAACGTCAACTTTCTTGCTTCTCTGATGCTGCCTGGCCTGCTGTGTTCTTCCAGCTCCATACTGTGTTATCTCTAGATCTATGAGATGTGTTGCAAGGATTTTGGAAAGAAAAAACGTTGGAGAAAGAAACATAGAAAAGTGGTGCAGGAGTAGGCCATTCGGTTCTTCAGCCCTTCAAGAGTACACCACCATTCAATGCGATCATGGCTGATCGTGCAATATCAATATCCCATTCCCAGGCTCTCTCCGTACCCCTTCATCCCTTTAGCTACAAGAAGCCACGTTCAGCTCCCTCTTGAATGTATGTAATGAACTGGTCCCAACAGCTTCCTGGGAGAGAATTCCACAGGTTCACAACTCTGAGTGAAGAAATTCTTCCTCATCTCAGTCCTGAATGGCGTACCTCTTATTCTTAGATGGTGACCCCTTGTTCTGGACTTCCTCAGCATTGGGAGCATTCTTTCCGAATCTCGCCTGTCCAGTTCCATCAGGATTTTATATGTTTCCATGAGATGCCCTTCATTCTACTAAATTCCAGCAAATACAAGCCCAGTCAATCCAGTCTTTCCTCATGTGTCAGTCTTGCCATCCCAGGAATCAGTCTGGTGAACCTTCGCTGGACTTCCACTGTAGCGAGAATCTCTATCTTGACAGGGAGACCAAAACTGCACACAGTACTCAAGGTGTGGCCTCACCAAGGTCCTGTATAACTGCAGCAAAACATCCTTTCTCCGATACTCAAATTCCCTTGCTATGAAGGCCAGCCCACCATTAGATTTCCTCACCGCCTGCTGCACCTGTATGCCAACCTGCAGTGACTATCGCACCATGACACCCAGGTCTTGTTGCACCACATCCTATCCTAAACTGCCACCATTCGGATATTAATCTGCCTTCCTGTTTTTGTGACCAAAGTGGATAACCTCACATTTATCCACGTTAGATAGTATTTGCCAAGTATTTTCCCACTCACCCAGTCTGCCCAAGTCACTCTTCAGCCTCTTGGCATTCTCCTCACAGCACACGCTGTCACCCAGCTTGTTTGCTCTGCAAATTTGGCAAAATGGCATTCAATTCCTTTATCCAAATCGTTAATATTGTGAACAGCTGGGGTCTCAGCACTGAACCCTACGGCACCCCACTCGACACTGGCTGCTACTCTGTAAAGAACCCTGTATTCCAACTCTCTACTTTCTGTCTGCCAACTAATTCTCTTTCCATGTCAATACATTACTTCTGATACTATTTTCCTTACTAATCCATTGTGTGGAACCTTTTGAAAGTCCAGATACACAACATCTACTGATTTACCACTGTCTACTCTACTGGTCACATCCTCAAAAAAATCCATAAGATTTGTCAAGCATGATTTCCCTTTAGTGAATCCATGCTGACGAGGACTGATTTTGTCCCTGCTTTCTAAATGGTCAGTTATTATATCCTTAATGATTGATTCCAGTATTTTCCCCATCACCGATGTGAGGCTAACAAGCCTATTAATCCCCGTTTTCTTCTCCCTTTTTTAAAGAGTGGAGTTCTTTAAAGAGTAGCTACCCGCCTCTCCATTGGAACTTTTCTAAAGTCTACAGAATGCTGGAAAATGATCACCAGTGCGTCCACTATTTCTAGCGCCACTTCCTTAAGCTCTCCGGGATGCAGAGCATCAGGCCCTGTGGACTTGTCGGGTTGTAATCCCATCAATTTCCTCAAAACCATTTCCTGACTTATAAGGATTTCCTTCAGTTCCTCCTTCATGCTTGTCTTTCTGAGCCCTTCCACTTCCTGAAGATTATTTGTGTCCTCCTTACTGAAGACCAATCCAAAGTATTTGTTCAACTATTCTGCCATCCCTTTGTTGTCCATTTTATGAATTCACCTGATTCTAACTGCAAGGGACCTACATTTGTCTTCACCACTCTTTTTCTCTTTCTCTTCACGTATCTATAGAAGCTTTTGCAGTCAGTTTTTACATGCAGTAGTTTTCTGCGGTGGAGGGTTCGGGAAGGTTTCATGAAAAAGGGATGATAGATTGAGAAAGGGGTAGGGGAGAACAGCAATTGCAAAATGAAGCAGTTAATAATTTCAACTAATATGCCAGCCAGGAAGGGAAGTTGTGTGGTCAGCTGTATTGTAGTATTGGATTGTGGTTGAGATCAGAGAGGAGACAACGGGATATACATGAGTAACTAGAGCAATATGTGGGTTGGAAGCTAGGATAGGGAAGTTAGAGAAATTCCGAGATGAAATTTGACCCAGTTACCTAGGGGATTGGAGAAAAGCAGTAGAGGTAGATAAACTGATTTTTTTCAATTTTAATGAGAAAATCCATGAGCTCCTCAGACTTGTATTGAGTAAAGCAGACAAGGGAAAAGGGGTTTCAGAAGACAGTCTGTCATTGAGAAGAATAGCCCATGATTGTCATTGTCATTTCTGGGACAGTAAGTTGTTTCTTCAGAGCAGGTGATATCTGATGATGCTTTAGCCAGCTGTAGCAATGAACAACAGAACTATAAGTGTGAAAATCTGTCCAAGAGCAGGGATAGGAGCCGTATGAGGCACAGAGTGGGAGGAACTGTTAGGATAACAGAGGGTAAAAGGGTATCAAAGGGGGAGAAGTTTAAGTGAAGAAATGGCGCATCAACTACATAATCTGGCCTCTAGTCCAATACTATGTGGTGTGACAGTTTTAAGACTCGGTGAGAAAGGTTATATTAGCTCCACTTTTCAACCTTCTCAGTTGGTTGCAACAGTAGTTTAAATTTCTATTAGAACAATGAAATATCTTTCTTCAGTTTAAAAGGTCATTGTTACCTCTCCCTCCTTGCAACAAACTGTCAGCATTGTAGTTGGCCCTGTATATTCTGGTCCAATTCATTGATCTTTATCACAAAAAGCAAGGGACCTACCACTGAGCTTTGCAGAACATGACCAGAAACAACTTTTCAGTCACAAAAACAGCCATTGACCATTATCCTTTACTGCTTGTCTCTGAGCTAATTTTGGATTCAATTTGCCCAATTTGCCTTTGATCATTTGAACCTTTATTTTTGTGGCTAACAAGCTACATCAGACTTGATTGAGAGGCTTGCTAAACTCCATATAGATCACACCAAATGCAATGCCTCACCAACTGTCCTGATGACTGCCTTCAATTACATTCAATCCTTCTTTTTCTCTGCCATTTTCTAAAGAATAAATGTATTTACAATAAATAGATTATTTTCCTGTTAATGATGCAGCTGAGTATAAGTTGCTTTTGTCCTGTTGTTGAGAGAAATTGATCATCTTGGAGGTTTTAAATGGGTATTTAACATTTGTAATGCCTTGTGGAGCAATGGGACTCAATTATAGGTGCATTCCTCTTAGTTAACTCATAACTCTGCGTTATTGAACCAAACACGAAAAATGATTTCAGAGTTTTCCCCTACAAATGCTATACTGTAGATTGATCAATTTATGAAGAAGTTGCAGGTAGACTTAAATTGGCTTTTCACTGCTGTAAACCACTATACTAATAATTTAAATGTAAGTTTGAGTTTTCCTTTGTTCTGATACTTGGAACTTAGTCTAATACAAGTGGAAAACCACTTCAGAGTTGGAAGGTCAGATTATCTTTGATCATTTCTCATAATTCCATCTCTAAGGATCAGGTCTGTGACATTTTGCATTGTCAACCTCACATTTGTGCCATCACTAAGACCGTCTTTTCCCCACCACTATAACATTATTCAGTTTCATACCTGTGTCAGCTCATCTGCCACTGAAACTCTGATTTTTGCATTCATTACCTCTTGACTCACCTATTCCAATGCACTCCTGCCTGCCTTCCCTCATCCTACCCAGCATAAACTTGAGGTCAGCCAAACCTGTCTGCCCAGGCCTTAACTTGTATCAAGTCCCATTCTCCTCTGATCCTATGGCCACTGACCAGCATTGGTTAAGCGTCATTTTTCACTTTAAAATTGTGTTCTTCTTTTCAAACCCCTCCATTTTTCCCTATTGCTGTAATCTTCTCCATCTTCATAACCTTCCAGGACATCTGAGGCTGTAATTTTGTCCTTATAAACGTTTCCATCTATAGTTGTTCAACCATTGGTGGTCATGTTTTCCATTGTTGTGACCCAAGCTCTGAAATAAGCACCTCTCACTTCCCTGCTCCTCTACATTGCTCTCCTCTTTTAAGACACTCCTTAGGATACATTCATCAAGTTTTGGTTGTCTGACTTATCATCATGCTTCTGTGATATCTCTTGGAATGTCTCATTATGTTAAAAATACTATATAAATATAAATTGCTGTTTTGCTTCCTATGCTTCAATACCTTCCCTATAATTTAGTCTTGTTAACAGATGGCAACAAAATTACACAATACTAATTTCAAAACAGTTTGTGTCAGTTTGGTAATAGATTAATGCTTGTATTTGCATACACGTACCAACAACAAAATCTGTTAGATCGCTCTTATTGGGGTTGGAGATTTGCGGAAAGTGGGATGGGAGGAGGGTGGTATCATAGTGGAGAAAAATGGATCAGTACAAGCATTACAACATCGTATTAGCAAAGTAAAATGTTTTGCAAACATATTTCCTTATGGAATTATTCAGTAGGAAAGAACAGTAATAATTATTACATGCATTACTTTGTTATATAAGTTACATTTGAGTCTGTTTTAAATTTTCACACACGAATAATTTCTTTCATGAGAATTAGTTGCACCTTTTGACGGTAGATTTTGTGCCTTTAAACTTTGTGAAACTGGAACAAGTTGCCAATTTTATTTGTAGTATCTGCCTTATTTAGCTGCAGTAGCTAATTTACAATCCAACAGTGTTGGAAAGTTAAGATGAACAGCATTCAAACACTACAAAATATATCCATGGAAATTACTTCAATTTCATTTTGGGCTCTGTTTCGTACATTTAATTTGGCAGGTTCCAACAAAAATATTTGTGACTTGTAGGCACAATGAGAGGTTTGTAATTTGATTTAGAACAAAGAAAATGAAGTGCATTATTTTCAAAACGAGTTACTTTCTGAGACATTTCAGACTCCCCTGCTGATGTATTTACACTTGAAATACATCTTGATGAAATAAAACTGATCAAACATGTTAATTGATAAAAGGATAATGTTTGTTAAATTCTGGCGGTGAGGTGAGAGTGACTGCCCTTGACATCAAGGCTGCATTCGACTTAGTGCGGCATCAAGGAGCCCTAGCAAAATGGGAATCAAGAGGCAAACTCTCTGCTGTTTGGAGCCATACCTGGCATACAAGAATGTGGTTGTGGTTGTTAGAGGTCAGTCGTCTCAGCTCCAGGACATCTCTGCAAGTGTTCTTCAGGATAGTAGTCTAGGCCTAATTATCTTCAGCTGCTTCATCAATGACCTTCCCTCCTTCATAAAGTCAGAAGTGGGGATGTTTGCAATGATTCCACAATGTTCAGCACCTTTCATGACTCCTCCGATACTGAAGCAGTCGATGTCTAAATGCAACAAGATCGGGACAACACCCACGCTTAAGCTGACAAATGGCAAGTAACATTCACATAACACAAATGCCAGGCAACAACCATCTCCAATAAGAGACAATCTAACCATTATCCCTTGACATTCAATGGCATTACTATATCTGAATTCCCCCACTGTCAACATCCTAGGAGTTAACATTTACCGGAAACTTAATTGGACTCACCATTTAAATACAGTGGCGAGATCAGGTCAGAAGCTAGGAGTATTGTAGCAAGAAACTCACCTTCCAACTCATCAAAGCTTGACTATCATCTACAAGGCATAAGTCAAGAATGTGATGGAATGCTCCCCATTAGCCTGGATGGCTGCAGCTCCAAAAATACTCAAAAAGTAACACCATCCAGACAACACAATTTGCTTGATTGGCACCACATTCACAAGAATCCACCTGCAGCACCACTGGCATATAATAATGGCAATGCTTATCACCCACTTCACCCGTTGGTGAAGTTTGGTGATCTGCTGGTTTGCGTGTCACCTCAGGACCAGTTTAGTCACAGTTTGCACGGCATATGACAATGATTCTGTTTGAATGATCATCACCGCTGGGATCCATTTTTCTCCAGATGTGTAATTCTGGACCAACACAGTCTCTTCTCTGTGGATTACCCTCATCCGTGAGGTACCCACCCTTCTGATCATGTGTCCCTCTTGGTTTCGCTTTACTGTCTCTTCCAGCCACAGTAAGTCAAACATGGTTCACAGCTAGTGGTTGAACATTAATGATGCCAGTGAGCTCTAAGTCATTGCGTGTGGTGTGTTCCTGTACATGCTGAGGAACTTGTTGAGAGTTGTTATCCTAGTGAACTCTTCCTTTGTGAGGTCTGTGAAGCCTGCTTCAAGATTTGTACAAATCTCGCCACCTGGTCATTTGTCGCAAGGTGATACAGAGCCGATCTCGTGTGATTCCATGATTTTCCAGGTACTCATTGAAACCGTGTGACCATCTTTACTCCCGCCTTATTTGGGATTCCTGAAATAATTCATTTAGTTGGTCTATCATTGCTTCCACAGATACTGACTTCATGATTGCCACCTTGGGCCACACGGAGTGGGCATCCATGATTACTAATAACATCTGTCTCTCTACTGATTCTGTGAAATTAACATGAATTACTGTCACAGTGATTGAAGCTACTCCCATGGATGAAGGGGCAACGATGATGTCACCTTTGTTACTAATGCACAGGATTCGCATAATTCTCCTTTCTCCTCAATCTGGGAGCCCACATTCAGCCACCAGAAGTAAGTCCTGCTATTTCTCTCATTTGCACCACGCTGGGCTGCTCTTGGTGCACTTATTCCAGCACCTTTCAACTTAACAGGGGAGGAATAACAACTCTCATTCCCCACATTAAACATTGGTCTGTTACAAACATCTGCACCTCCTGGAAAGGTAAGGGTGTAATTCTGGGTGGTTTCTATAACAAGTCCTTCCTTTCAGGACTAAGTCCACCTCTAGGCTCAAGACTGGGACATTCCTGGTAGTGTTCTGCACCTGACGCGCTGACATTAGTACCTTGTCTTCCTGGGAAAAATACATAATTTTCAGGTTCCAGTTGGGAACATCTTTATTTCCCAGTAGTGGTAACCTTGACAAAGCATCTGCGTTGCTGTGCTTCGCAAACTGTCGGTATCTGATTTCATATGATTAGGCCATCAGAGCCAGTGCCCATTCCTGCAGGTGTGCTGCTGCCATTGATAATATTCTCATATACAGGCCATAAATGGAGGTTGGCGGCCTGTTGTCTGTCAGCAGCATGAAGTGCCTGCGTAAAGCAAATGGATGAACTACTTGCCACCAAACACAATGCCCAATTCTTCCTTTTCCTCTTTGGTATATTGAAAAGTTGTTTTTGTTAGTGACTTTGATGCAAATGCAATGCACTTTTCCTCTCTGTTCAGCACAATGTGTGACAGTACAGTGTCAACCCTATAAGGTGAGACATCGTATGCCAACTGTAAAGGCAACTTTAGGTTGAAATGAATCAAAACACCCAACATTTTTAGGGCTTGCTTCACCTCCCAGTAATCCTCCTTACGTTCCTGGGTTCATTTCCATGGTTGCCCTTTTCCTAGCAACCATTGCAGGAGTTTTAGCACGGTACCAAATCAGGCACAAACTTGCCAGACTAATTTACAAGTCCCAAGAATGATCACAGTTAAGATACATTCTTTGTTCTAGGGGCCTTCATAACAGCCTCCATCTTCTTGGGCATCTTGTATAGTCCTTTTCCATTGATTACATGGCTCAAATATTCAATGGAGTCTTTAAAAATCTTGCATTTCTCCATTTTTACTTTTGGCCCATCTTCCTGCAACTTCTTTAGAGTTTGCTCTTGGTTTTGTTTTTAAATGCTTCTCTTTTCTAGGATCCAGTAACCAAAATATTGTGGAGATAACATAGACACCTGACAATTCACTCAAACTTTGGTCCATGGCTCCCTGGAATAGAACCGGCACTGGTGTGATGTGAAAAGGCAATCATTTGTAGTGGAACAGTGCCCTGTGTGTCACTCTAGTCAGCGGTGAATGGCAGTCCTTCAAGACCCCCATTTGCAAGTTGACCAGCAACAGATCCATTTTGAGAATTTCTTTCCCCCCAGTCAGTCTACTGAACAGGTCCTAAACGTGCATATAAGTTCTGAAGAAGGGTCACCAGACCTGAAACGTTAACTCTGTTTTTTCCTTCACGGATGCTGCCAGACTTGCTGAGCTTTTCCAGCAACTTTGTTTTTGTGTAGATATGGGTATTAATCCACACACAGGGCTGGGTTGACTGTGACCTTAAAGTCACCATAAATCCTCACTGCACCATCCATTTTTAGGACCAGGACGATGGAGTAGCCCATTCATTGGTTCCAATGTTCCCAGGTTCACTGGCCGTTCCAGTTCTGCCTTCACATTAGGCCAGATGGTGTATGGTACTGGGACATGCCTTCAGACTCTTTGGATGAGCCTCCTGCTTCAACCAAAATTTAATTTCTACTTTCATTTCCCCACACTTGCCTCGAAGACATCCTTATACTTGTCCAAAATCTCATGCAATCTTGTCTTTGAGTCCGCAAGCCTATTAATCACACCCCAATTTAACCTTAATTTCTGTAACTAAGAATCCTCTGAATAATGCTGGCTAGTTCCTTTTCCTTATGTACAGTGGCAATTTGGCACACTGGTCCCTTAGCTGTACTTTTGCCAGTACATAACCCTTCAGTGGCACCACTTGTTCTATGTATGTCTATAGTGTAACCTTGGCAGGCTTTAATGGCATTTCCTTTAACTTTTACCCATATATTGATCCAAGAATCAGAGACACCATTGCACCTGTATCCATATTTATCTTCTAATTTGGAAAGGATCCAGAAATGATTAGCTTCACCCTGTACCGACAGGATGTTTAACCGAATCTCTGGTCAGTCTGGACCTTCTACTTCTCCCGCTGACCCAGCTGACTCCTGCTGTACCTTTATGTCCTGTCCTCTGAATTGTGTGCTTTAAACAGTACTTCTCTTGCTTGAGTTGTACTTCGCAATTCTAGGTACACACGGCACTGGGCTTCTTGAGTCCAACATGTTGACTCCTTGTTGCCACTCTTGACACATTGGTGACATTCTACGACATTGCTGAGTTACTGCTATTTTATGCACCAGGGCATCGCCACCCACCTGTGTTGCTTCATTGGTGGCCAACTCCATTGAAGTAGCAATTTCGAAAGCTGCCTTGAAATCCAGGTCGATACAGGTAAATTTTGTTGGATTGCTTTGTGTTGGAGGCCATTATCAAAGCCCTCTGAATTTGCAATGTTCCGCGAAGCTCTTTAGCCACAAATTGGTGATGGACTCTCTTTTGTTCAATGAGGTGCCCCAGGTCCTCTCACAACTGCCACACTCGGCCCAATTCCCCCTTGCATACTGTTCTTCCCTGATGTCAACCGCAGCCTGAGTTCCCTCAGGACTGCTTCTCTTGATGTTACCTCAACAATTCCGAGCCATTTTTTGGAGTCCGGGTGTTGTTCTTCCTCCTGACACAAAAAGAATGACATTTGTGTACAGTTTGTGCCCCGAACCCAATCCTCATTGCCAGTTGCGTTTGTGGTTGACTAGATGGAGGGTAAACTAGAACAGGAAATACTTTGCGTCCTGTCAGCTCCACTGTCGGTCTCGGACTGCCCCTCTAGCACCTGCCTCAGGGTCACCTGACTTGCTGTCCTAAAGTGTCAACGTACATATCCGAAAATTCTACTCATTAATTTGTAAGCTAATTTGAATCCATGTCCACCAGACATTAGATTTGGTCTTTTTGGTGAATAACGTGAATAAGTTTATCTGTCCAAATTTTATGCAGAGTGATTCACAATATTACCTACATGTGCTGCATGATGTTGTAACCTAAAAGTGCAATAGTATTTCCCTGTGACCTGGACTGCATATTTCTGTCTTTTCACATGCACTGCATCAATCTCACTAAAGACGCATCAGGCAATAATTTGGCGAGACAGGCCCCAGCTGAAGTCATTAAACTATTTTATTTCACAGTTGTGTGATCGGATCAGGAATTACCATTAGGCTGTCTTAATTAAAATAATTTTTGCAAAGTAATACACAATAAAGAACACATGATGTATCCCATTACAGTAGGCCAGTAGATCTTGTTTCTTAACTGAAAACTGCACTGCGCACCTGCAACCCTAACCTTGTCACCAGTCCTCCTCCCCTGTGTGACACCCTACTCGAAACCAGATATCTGTTTTGACCCCACAGATGTCTTTTGTATTCTGTATGTTTCATTTCCCTTCCATTCAGATAATAATCCATTACTGAATGTGGTGCCCCCATATGCATTTGTGTTGTCCCCATTTTGCATTTCTTTCCATTTGACATTTATCTGTTCAAGTCTAAAGTTCAAGTCTAAACTTATTTTCTGAGATTGAGAGTCTTTAGATTCCTTTACCACAGAAACCAGTGGAAGCTGGGTCATTGAATACATTCAAGGCTAAGTTGGACAGATTTTTAATTGACAATGTAGATAATGGAACAGGCAGAAAAGTGAAGTTGTACCCACAATCAGGCCAACCATGATCTTATCGAATGGTGGAGCAGTTTGATCAATGGAACGGTCTATTCATGTTCCTATTTTTTAATGATCTCTTATCGAGTCCATTTATTGCATCTTCAAACAAAAACAGCGCATAAAGACTTCCAAAGACATGTAAGACCTCCGTTTCATCAACTTACGTCAAGTATATTTTATGATTTATTTAGCATCTATGAGCAAGTGCTAAGTGTCTTTTATATGTGTCTTTATATGTGTCTTTTTAACTTGATCCACAATGGATGTGAAGCTGACAGGTTTGTGGTTGCCACATGTATTTACCATGATTATTATATTACCCTTATTACATACATCTCTAATTTCCTGATTTATACCATGCCCTAGATCACCATTATTGTTTGATAGCTTATAAACAATTTTTATTGATGTTCGCTGCCCCTTGCCATTTCTTAGTCCTATCCCAAAATTATACATTTTTTCTTCTGATCTAAGATTCACTTTTATTAGTATACTAATGCCACCATTTTTATTATCATCACTACCAAACTGCCTTTCCTTTTTTGCCTGTTGTTCCAAAATGTCAAATATTTAGTTACATAGCCTTAATCATCCTACAGCCACATCACTGTAATGGTATTTAGATCATACCCATTTGTGTCTGTTTGTGCCAGCAATTCACAGGTGTTTTGTGTGCTTAATTTATTAAAATGTTCCAAAGAAACACTCACCAAATTATTAATAAATTGTTTAATATTATATTTTAACCCATTTACATTACGTTATTGCTCTTGCCCACTGCTAAATGTATTGTAGAACAGCTGCATGCCCCATCAGGAGGCCAAGGTTTGTGTAAAGCTTGCAACTTTTAAATCAAACAAAAACTGCTTAAAATGAGACAGCATTCATGAAAGAAAGCTGCACTCTGGCTAGAGCAGATGCTGGAAGTCATTGGGGAAGAATGCCTGAACTTTAAGCAGAGTGACTATGGTGTATCAAGGGAGAGAAATGTTGAGTAGGTTGCGCTTCGAAGTTCTCACACTGCACTGGAGATTTTGATTTAGAATGTGGAAGGAAGGAGCAGTGTCCTCTGTCTGCAAGGCAAGTGGCTCTTTAAACAATTGCAAAGGCACTGAGATCAAGTAACTGTTGCAATCAAGGCAAGTAATCTAACCCCAAGCACCTAGAGCAGTAGCATAAGATCTTCAGCAACCTGACATGAATGTTCAAGGTCAGTGAATGCATTTTTAGATTTGACAGTCTAACAACTAACCGTTAGCCTCAGATTCTGCTCAATTCACCACACCACCATCTCATGCCTGTCAACAATTGCTATCAGTCAGGACTCAAACCTAATATTCTGATTTTCACCAAATCCTCATACACCTAGCACTTTTGCAAATCTTACGTCCACAGCTCACAGCATGCACACACTTCCCACTATTCAATTGTGACAGTTTATAATAAAGGATATAAGACCAGAACGTTTAGAAATGCACAATATAATCAAGCAGAGTCGGGATGACTTCATGAAGGGGCAATCATGCCTGATAGATATATTTGAAGTAGGATAGAGTAGAGTTGCTACAGTGTGGAAACAAGCTATTCGGTCCATCGATTTCACACTGAACATCCGAAGAGCATCCCACCTACACCCAAGCCCCTGTCCATTCCCTGTAACCCTGTATTTCCCATGGCTAACCCACCTAGCCCGCACATACCTGGACACTATGGACAATTTAGGATGGCCAATCCACCAAACCTGTGCATCTTTGGACAGTGGGAAGAAACTGCAGCACCTGGAGGAAACCCATGTAGACACGGGGAGAATTGGAACATTCCACACCGTTGCCTGAGGATGGGTCTCTAGCACTGTGAGGCAGCAGTGCTAACCACTGAGCCACTGTGCTGTTGCTGTTTGAGGAGGCACGAAGCAGGATAGATAAAAGGAAGCAGTACATATAATAGATTTGGATTTTCAGAAGGTGTTTGATAGGGTGCCTCACATTAGGCTACATAATAAGGTAAGAGGCATGGTATTGGAAGTAGTATATGAGCATGGATAGAGGATTGGCTAATTACTAGAAGACAGAGAGTTGGGATAATGGGACATTTTCAGGGCTGCAACTTATAACTAGTGGAGTGTCACAGGGATTAGTACCTAGGCCCACAGTTATTTATAATATATATATGACTTGGATGAGGAAAGTGGATATACTATAGCCAAGTTTGTGGATTACATAAAAATAGATTGGAAGGCGAGTGGTGGGGATGATACAAAGAGTCTGCAGAGGGACATTGGTTAAATGTGGGAGCAAAAACTTGGTAGATGTAATCTAATGTGAGGAAATGTGTGGTTGTGCACTTTGGTATGAAGAATAAAGATACAGAATATTATTTAAATGGAGAAAGCTGCAGAACACAGGGATTTTGGAGTCATTGTCCATGAATCCCAAAAAAAACTAACATCCAAGTTTAGTAGTTGATAGAGAAGGCAAATAAAATGTTGGCTTTTATTTCAAAGGGAATGGAGTATAAAACTGTAGAAGGCAGTAATCAGACAACAGTTTAAATACTGTGATCATTTTTCAGTCCTTAACTAAAGAAGGTTCACTAGGCTTATAACTCACTCAGAGTTAGTAAGAACTGCCGATGCTGGAGTCAGAGATAACACAGTGTGGAGCTGGAGGAACACAGTAGGCCAGGCAGCATCAGAGGAGCAGGAATGCTGACGTTTCAGGATGGGACCCTTCTTCAGAAATTTCTGACCCAAAACGTCAGCTTTCCTGCTTCTCTGATGCTGCCTGGCCTGCTGTGTTCCTCCAGCTCCACACTGTGTTATCACTAGGCTTATACTAGGTGTGGAGGACCTGCCTTATGAGGAGATATCGAGTAGATTGGGCCTGTGTTTGTTGGACAACAAAAGAATGAGAGGCAACCTTATTGAAATATACAAGATTCTTAGACGAGTTGATGGGTAGATGTGGAAAGGTTGTTTCCCCTTATTATTGAGTCTAGGTCCAGAGGCTGTAAAATAAAAATAAGGAGTTGAACTTTAAGATCAAGATGAGAAGAAATTTCTTCTCTGAGGGTTGTGAATCTTTGGAAATTTTTACTACAGAGAGCTGTTCAGGTGGGTCCTCAAGTACATTCAAGGAGAGATAGCAGGAAAGTGGAGTTGAGTATTATTTGATCTGTCATGATCTTACTAAATACAGAAGTAGTCTTGATGGGCTGAATGGCCTACTTCTGCTCCAGTGTCTTGTGGTCTTGTGTGTAGCCTAATGGCATTCATCTTCACATCACACTCATTCTGAGATATTGAAGCATGAAGTTGGGTTTTACACAGTTAGAGCTGCTAGTTTTCCATCCAGCCCATATACTGTCTCTGTTGTGGACTCAGCTGAAGAGGCACTAACCAGAAAAGGTGCACCAGGGGAAAACGCCAGGTGTTGACTTTTACATGTATTTTGTTTTATTCATTTGTGGGATGTGTGTGTCACTGGCTAGGCCAGTCTCTAGCAGCTTTGAGAAGATAGTGATGCACTACCATCTTGCAGCCCGTGTGCTGTGAGTACGCCCACAATGCCATTAGGGAAGGAATTTCAGGATTTTGATCCAATGATGCTGAAGGCACACCAGTATATTTTCAAGTTAGAATGGTGAGTGTCTTGGAGGGGAACTTGGAGATGAAGTTCCCATGTATTTGCTGTCCTTGTCTTTCCAGATAGTAGTGATCATGGGTTTGAACGGTGTTGTCTAAGGATATTTGCTGAATTTCTGCAGTGTATCTTGGAGACGGTGAACACTGCTGCTATTGAGCATTGGTTGTGAAGAGAGTGGATGTTTGTGGATGTGGTACTGAATTGTCCTGGATGATGTCAAGTTTCTTCACTGTTCTTGGAACTACACTTATCCATCACATCCACCCATGAACTTTGCAGACAGTGAACAGGCTTTAGGGAGTTAACAGGTGAGTTACTTCCCACAGTATTCTGAGCCTCTGACCTGCTCTTAAAGTGGCTGTATTTATATGGTGAGTCTAGTTTGGTCTCTGGTTAGTGATAACCCCAAGGTATAGGATTTCGGTGATGGTTATGGCATCGAATATCAAGAGATTGATTGTTTCTTATTGGAGATGGTCAATGCCTGGCATTTGTGTGGTGTAAATGTAACTTGCCACTTGTCAACCCAAGTGCATTTTGCCCAGGTCATAGAGCCTTACAGTCATACAGCACGGAAACAGACCCTCCAGTCCAACTTGCTGACCAGGTTTCCCAAACTGACCCATATCCCTCTAAACCTTTCCTTTTCATGTTCTTGTCCAAATGTCTTTTAAATATTGCAATTATACTCACCTATACAACCACTTCCTCTGGCAGTTTGTTCCGTATATGCACTACCCTCTGTGTGAAAAGTTGCCCCTCGAGTCTCTTTTAATTCTTTCCCTTCTCACCTTTAAACCTATGCTGCCTAGTTTTGCACTCCATGACCCTGGGAAAAAGACCTTGACTATTCACCTTATCTATACCTCTCATGATTTTATAAACCTGTATAAAGTCACCCCTCGAACCCTCCTACACTGCAGGGAAAATGTCTCAGCTTATCCAGGCTCTCTTTATAACTCAACCCTCCAATCTTGGCAACATCCTTGTAAATCTTTTCTGCACCCTTTCTAGTTTAATAACATGCTTCCTATAGCAGTGCAACCAGAATTGTACGCAGTACTCCACAAATGGCCTCACCATTGACCTGTACAGCTGCAACATGATGTCATAACCCCAATACTCAGTGCTCTGATCAATGAAGGCAAGCATGCAAATGCTTTCTTACATGGACATGGACTGCTTCATTATCTGAGGAATCATAAATGGTGCTGAATATTATGCAGTCAGCGGCGAACATCTCCACTTCCGACCTTGTAATGAAAGGAAGATCATTGATGAAGCAGCTGAAGATGGTTGGATCTTGGTTTCTACTCTGAGGAACTCTTGCAGAGTTGTCCTGGACTTGAGATGTCGGAACTCCATAACCACAGCTATTATTTGTGCCAAATATGTCTCTAACCAGTGGAGAGTCTTTCCCTGATTCTGATTGACTCTAGTTTGCTAGGGCTGTTTGATGCCAGACTTGGTCGAATGCAGCCTTGATGTCAAGTGTCAGTCGCGTCCCTTCTCTGGAATTCACCTTTTTGTCCAAGTTTGAACCAGGGCTATAATAAACTCAGAAGCTTAGAATAATTGTTTTTTATGGTAAGTTTTGTTTCAACATTATAGCCAAGAAATCATGATGATCTGTAATAGAGGGAAGATTTATTTTATACACTGCTATTCATGTGTTGAATCAGGCAGGAAAAGACTTGTAGCGATTAGAAAAAATTCTATTGTAAATTTATTGTATGGCACAAACATCAGTTTCCATCTTTCGCTTTTAGACTGTCTCTATGCAGAAGCCAATAGCCAACTAGAAAAGAAATCAGCGATTCTTCTTAATTAAACCAAATTAAAATAAAAACAAAGAACCGCCTCCGAGGTGCTTTGTTACATTAACCAATAAACCAAAGAAAAACTAAGGGAACCACAAAAAGTGGTGCGAGAGGGAGAAATAATGCACCCCTGACTCTTTGGTGCCCATTTATTCTGAAAGACTTCAAGGGTGCCAGTGGTTACCACATGCTCCCTCTCCAGAGACAGAGCTCGCAGTGTCCAACAATATGCACAAAGCTTTGAGAGAAAAGCGGGCACAATAGGGGTTGGAGTGCATTATTTGCCCCTCCAATTCCATTTTAACTTATCAGATGAAGTAGCCTAAAATTTGATATCAGACTCCTGGAAATTCAAATATATTGCTTCCACTGTTTCCCGTTTATCTACCTTGTTTGTTACCTCCTCAAAAAATTCTGATGAATTTTTCAGGCATGATTTCCCATTCATTAAGCCATGCTGACACTACTTGATTGTATTGTGTATTTCTAAATGTTCTGCTGGTACGTCCTTTAGAATAGAGTCATAACATTTTCCCATAATAGATATTAGGCTAACTGGCCGGTAATTCTTTGTCACCTTCTCTTTTCAAATAAAGGAGTTACATTTGCAGATTTCAATCTATCTTCAGAATCCAAGGATTTCTGGAAGATTACTACTGTTCCTGTCCATCCACTATCTCTGTAGCTACTTCCTTTAAAGTTTAGGATGCATTCCCATCAAATCCAGGGAACATAAGGTCTTTAGCCCCAGTATTTTCTCTAGTTTTTCCTCTAATGATAATTATTGTATTATTTCCTTTCCTATTGAATAATTTTGGAATGCTAGCAGTGTCTTCTACTGTGAAGGCTTATGCAAATTATCTGTTGAATTCCTTTGCCATTTTATGATTTACAATCAAGGTTTTTCCCCAACCTCATTCTCTAAGGGACCTCTGTCTACTTCGGTGTTTCAGTTCTTTTCTATATATTCAAAGAAGCTCTCACTTATCTGTCTTGATATGACTTACAAGGTTAGACTCAAAGTTTATTTTCTGCTTCTTGTTTTTTTCGATGATCCAGTGTTGGTTTTTAAAATTTTCCTAATCCTCCGGCTTACCATGACAGTTTGCCACATTGTATGTTTTGTTTTCAATTTTGATGGTGCTCTTAACTAACAAGGGTTAACCCCCATGGTTAATTCATTCCCTTTCTAGAATCTTTCTTCCTCACTGGAGCATGTCTTCACTGTGAGTATTATAGACTAGACCAAACCCCTCAAAATATATCAAGGAGATAGCCTTGATCCTGACTTTTATCTTATTTGAAGGCAAGTGTAAGGTGCTGTGTTCCAGATCTGATTTGATTGCTCAAACTATTAAGCTGTAAGCAAAACGCACTTTATTCTTTAACATCACAGTTAAAATACAATCAAAAAAATAGAATTGGCATAACTTTAGCTCTATCCGAATACTTAAATAAAATAACGTATCATTTAACTATGACTGATCAACTGTTCCAATATCGCAGCATCCCATAAACATACCCTTGGCAAAGGCAAACTCAGCAAGACAGATTTTCCCTCACATGCTATCTCCTCCTGTCCAGGAAAAAACACCGACAGAATGAATCCAGCAGCAGAGAGAGCACTTAAGCTTTTGCAGCAGCAAGGACACAGCAGTATCTAGCAGCTTCAACTCTAAAACTCCAACTTCAACAACTGAAAGCAAAACTAAAACCCTGGGTCTGTGAGCCTGATTCCACTCAATCATGCCTCTTTTGTCTCATTGGAAAAAAATCAAAATGTTTTGCTTTCCATGGGGCAGACACATCACCACTAGGTTTACAATGCCCCTCTTCAAGTGAGCCAAGACTGAAAAAAAAATCCCTCTTAAAGGCATATATAACACTTCTCCCCTTAATAAAAATGAACCATTATATATACAAAGATTGCTTCATTTTCAAAGACTTTAATCTCATGTTATTGGTACGCTACATTATGTAGATACACATTACATTAAACCTCAGCATGTAAACATTCAATACTACAGTCCACAAGAGTAGACGAACATCATTTTGCAACAAAAAGAAATGACCAATATTCACTCATCTCCATCCACATGGATAAGGAAAACCAGCAGTTTGATTGGGACAACACCAGTATCCTGGGACAGGCCAAGCAGAGACAAGTACGGGAATTCCTAGAGGCCTGGTCCTCCACTAAGAAGGCCATCAACAAACACATAGAGCTAGACCCTTTATATATTCCACTGCAAAGGGAAACCAAAAGTGAAGTAACCCAGCTCAACAGACACCAGTTTAAATAACAGGCGGAAAAACACAACAGCGCTTCATCGGAGGCTGCACTGATGATCTTACCCAGCAGGGTAATGAAGCGTCTGCGGAACAACGAACCAGCTTGGCGAGCCAACCAACCACAACATCAACTAACCTTTCTGAACTAAATATATCCACTTTGTCCTCCACCTGTTCTTATTTTTCTCAACGATTTGATCAAACATAGTTCCTGATAATTGAACTTCAACTTCCTTACCTTGATTCTTTGATTTCTCCTCCTGTTTTAACCTGTGGATTTGTGACTTTCTTACCACACAATCAGGAAGATTCCCAGGATACACTTTATTGTAGCACCTCAGTTTCCTGATTTTCCACTGGCTTTTCAACTACTGCAGTCATCACACCCACCTGTATTGTTACTGAGGATAAATTGTGTTTCTGGAACAGAATTTCTCTATTACTTCTCCCACCACTTTTGACCAGACTCTCCAGCCTCACCTTATATAATGGAACACCATGAATTCCACATATTACCACCTTTTCTGACATTACTCCTTCTGAATTACATATCTCCTCATCTGTCACTGTTAAAGATTGACTTGCTTCCATGCCTCTTAAAATCTTCTTTCCCTGATGCTCCTGGCATAGATGAGTAAACCTTACCCATGCAAGTAAATTATTTAAAGAGATTTGACACTTTTGTCTCAATCAACCCTTGTCTGATTGTACATTCTTTTACAGCTTTTCAGTTTCCTCAGTGCTTTCCTTTACCACTTTAAGAAAACCCATTGGCTTGTTTGCTTTTACCACATTTGTTTTCTCCCAGTGCTTTTTTTTCAAACCACCAGCTCTGCGACTTCATGTGGCCTCTTTATTACAGTTAAAACACCTACGCTTTTTAATACTTCTCTTCCCCACTCCCCATGAGTTTTCTTTTTACCCTGTAGTAAACTGTCTTTACTATCTTCAATGAGATTTCATTTTCCCTTACCACTTAAGGATTTCTCTTTTCCCTAATTTCTATCCCTTACAGAGTAAATCAAATTTGATTTAAGAACCAACTCATAAACGTCTGCCATTTCCACTGGTAATCTTGCAGTTTTAACTCTCAGCTCTTCCACATGAGTTCTTTGTAGTCACCGCCAATATGCAGATTTGAGACTGCAAAAGAGACCCACTAGGCCTGAATTGAGGAGGAGAACTCATAGACTGGTATCCAGGAGACTGCATCTGGATAGCCCGCCTACATCTGGCTTGGAACAGTTAAATTGCTTAGCAACATCCAAATCAGAACCAGTCAAAATAAACGCCTTGTTAAATGGTCATCCGGTTCTAATGGAGGTTGGTACTGGCGCAGCTGTACCAGTGATTGCAGAACCAGTCTTGAATAAAATTCACTCAATTCCAACTGTTAAATTTGCACAAGACCTTGGCTATACTGAGAGCCCATACCAGGGAA
This sequence comes from Rhincodon typus, assembly GCF_021869965.1. Classification (NCBI taxonomy): domain Eukaryota; kingdom Metazoa; phylum Chordata; class Chondrichthyes; order Orectolobiformes; family Rhincodontidae; genus Rhincodon; species Rhincodon typus. Next base: position 28,443,051 of record NC_063346.1, on the reverse strand, counting down.
CCTTTACAGATTAACGATACAACTTCCATTCCGGTCTCTTATGAGAAGCAGTTGGTGCAGTTACCACTGATTGTAGTAAAAGGCTCGGGCCCAAGCTTGATGGGGCAAAATTGGTTGAGAAAGATTCACCTTGATTGGCTCAACATATTTTGATTTTTAAAAATGTCTGGCTGAGTGAAGTCCTAATTAAATACCTGGACGTTTTTCAGGAAGGTCTAAGTTAAGGCTACCTTGCATGTTGACCAGGAAGCAATACGATGATTCTGCAAGGTCTGCGCAGTGCCATTTGCCTTGTGTGCAAAAGCAGAGTCAGAAATCAGGAGGCTAGAAAGCGAAGGATTCATCAAACTAATACAGTTGACGGACGGGGCAGCACCGGTCATACCGATTGTGAAGCTGATGAGTCAGTTTACCTGTCTGGAAATTTTAAGCAGTAAACCGCTTCTTGCAGCTGGACAAATACCAAATCCCTTGCACTGAAAACTTATACGCATACTTACGGGGGTGGGGGGAGGGAACCTGTCCTTCACAAAGCTGGACCTGAGCCATACATACCTGCAATTGCAGTTGGATGAGAATTCCCAGAGGTATGCTATGATTAATATCTGTAAAGGTTTGTACGAATATACAAGACTATCATTTGGGGTATTATTAGCCTGTGCCATTTTCCAGCTGATGATGGAGAACATTTTATAAGGTCTACTGCAGGTCACCATTTCTCTGTGTGAGGGGTTAATAACAGGGAAAACTCATAAAGGGCACTTGGAGAACTTGGACAAAGACATTTCTCCAAGCTGGGCATTTGCCTCAGCAGGGAAAAATGTCCATTCTAGGCACCCTCAAGTGACCTACTTGAGGTAGAGAGCCAACAAGACTGCGTTGAAACCATTGAAGGTAAAGTGAGTGTGGTCAAAGGTGCCCCGGCTCCTACATCTGTACCGGAACTTAGGTCTTTCCTTGGCTGGTGAATTATTGTGGAAAATTAATTTGTAACCTGGCCTCTATCTTAGCAGCCTTACACATGCTATGAAAAAGGGTCAGCCTTGGAAATGGTCATGTAGCCATGGTCATTAAGGGGGTCCAAAATGAAGATATTGGCGAGACTCTATGTCTGGTGGCCAGGATTGGATGCAGACCTATCCGTGTTGGTGGGGCAGTGCCCAGAGTGCAAACAAGGACAAAAATTACTGCCAGCAGCTCACCCACATTCGTGGGAATGGGTGGGTAATCCCTGGACTCCGCTTACACATCGACTGTGCCGGCCCTTTTTTACGGGCTCAACGTTCTTTGTCATTGTAGACACCCACTCAAAGTGCTTGGACGTGCTTTGAATTCGTTCGTCGAACATAGGGATGACAATAGAAAAGTTGTGAGCATTTTTTGAAATACATAGATTCCTGGAAGTATTGGTCACAGACAATGGCCCATCATTTACCATCAGGGAATTCGTGTATTTCCTAAAGTTGAATGGCATTTGGCATATAAGGACAGCTCCACACTATCTATTGTCCAATGGTCTGGTGGAAAGAGCAGTCCAACTGTTGAAGGCAGGCTTAAAGAAAAAGCCTACAGATTCACTTGATACCAAACTGTCCTGGTTCCCATTTGATTATTGGGCCACTGTTCATGCAACTACAGAGATAGCTCCAGCAGAGTTGCTAATGAGGAGTAGACTCCACACCAGGTTAAATCTGATCTTCCTGAACCTTTGTTCATGATGCTGCCACAAACTATCAAAACTTGTGCTTAATCTTGATATAACTTTATTTTCTACCTTTTTTTTATTAATTTCTATAATTCTGATATTCCATTATAACCCATTCCTTGTGTGCCTACAGCTTTGAAAGTTTTTGTGTTTATGCAATTATGTAAGCAACTTTCTGCCTTGGTTTCATATAATATAGTTTGCCAGATTAAATCCAGAGTTCATCATAAAATTAAACAGAACATAATTAGCCATGTGATGTTTAAAAGTGAAAAGTACATTTACCGATCTGCTAATAAGGATGTTCTTCAAAATTTTCAGTTGGCATATTTTATATAGGTCACTCACTATATACCAATCATAATAAGATTCAATTTTTAGGTAAATTGCTAAATCAACAAAAAATGTCAATGAATATCATGTGGAACTTTGTGCATTTCAAAACTGTTCCAAAGAGATACAGCAAAATATTCAAGCTCTGACAGGTATACAAAGAGCCAGAAAGCTGACCCTCAGTGGCAGAAACTGTTTGGGATAGAAATGTAATACTGTATCCATGTGCCTCCTGGTTTGCTGTAGTCTTGTGCCCTCTACAATGAGCCATCTTGTAGTCACAGTGCAAGCATGGAAGCTTTCCTGTCCGTTCATTACATGGTGACACAGTATTCCGTCACCAAATCACTCTTTACTTGTGCACAGTACACTGGCTGTGGCCAGCCAGCTCAGAGACAGACCCCTAAACTGAGGAGATGCCAAATCTCCTGATTATATTGGTCTTCTGGATTTTCCCAAGTTAACAGCTCCACTCAAGGATCTCATAGTCAACAAGATCCACCTAGTTCCAATCACTACAGCAAGACTTCCCTACTTTGCACCCCATTCCCTTCAAAATAAAGGCTGACAGTCCATTTGCTTTCCCTATTAGTTGTTGAACTAGCTTTTTGTGATTTATGCATAAGGACTCCCAAATTACTCTGTCCTTTAGCTTTCTGCAGTGTTTCTCCATTTAAATAATGTTCCTCTGTTGTTCCTGCTAAAGTACCTAACCTCACATTTTTTCACATTATATTTGCGTTGTCAACTTTTTCCCCACGTTTAACCTGTCGATATCCTTCTGTAGACTTTATGTCATTCTAAACACTTGCTTTTCCCCTTCTCATCTGTTCTTGTGTCATCCACAAATGTGGCGAGGGTAATTCACTTTTCTGATCCAGTCATGGAGTCAAACAGCATGAAAGCAGACTCTTCAGTCCATCTTGTCCACACTGACCAAATATCCCAAAATAAACGAGTCCCACTTGTCTGCATTTGGTCCATATCCCTCTAAATGTTTATTATTCATATGCCTCTCCAAATATCTTTTAAATGTTGTCATCATACCCACCTCCACCACTTCCTCTGGCAGCTCATTCCGTACACATACCATCCTCTGTGTGAAAATTTGGCCCTCCGGTCCCTTTTACCTTCTCACTTTAAACCTAGTCATAAATATAGATTGTAAGTAATGATGATTCCTGCACTGATCCCCATGGCAGTCCACTAATTAAAGTTTCCATTTGGAAAAATACCCCCTTATCCCTGTCTTTAAATCATGATCCAGTCCTCTATTCATTCTAATGTACTATCTCCAACATCATGGGCTCTTGTCAAGTAACCTAATATGTAGTACTTATCACATATCTTCCTAAATTCCAAATATTTGACGTTCACTACTTCTGCTTTATCTATGCTGCTTGTTACCTCAAGGGATTACAATACATTTGGCAGGTATGATTTCTCATTTCTGAAGCCTTGCTGACTCTGCTTAGATCGTATTATATGTTTCTAAATGCTCTGTTAATAATACATCCTTCATAATAGACTCTATTGACCTGATACACCATTGCACCATGGAGAAACTGTTTCTTCACTGTGGGTGGCCAATCAGGAATATGTGAGTTCACCATCTCTACAGACCACTGATCAATCTGGAGGGCCACAGCATCTCAAGAACACAAATGGAATCAATGATAGTTACTTTTTTAAAATTCGTTTGTTGGATGTGGGCATTGCTAGCTGGCCAGCATTTATTGACCAGCCCTAGTTGCCCTTGAGAAAATGGTACTGAGATGCCTCCTTGAACCGTTGCAGTCCATATGCTGTGGGTAGACTCATAATCCTAGAATTCCAGGGTTTTGACCAAGCCACACTGAAGGAATGGTGATATATTTCCAAGTCAGAATGGTGAATAGCTTGGAGGGGAACTTGAAGATGGTGGTGTTCCTATATATCTGCTGCCCTTGTCCTTCTAGATGGAAGTGGTCATGTGTTTGGAAGGTGCTATCAGAAGATCTTTTGTGAATTTCTGCAGTGCATCTTGTAGATAGTACACATGGCTGCTACTGAGCATCGGAGGTAGAGGGAGTGGATGCTTGTGTATGTCGTGCCGATTAAGCAGGATGCTTTTGTCCTGGATGGTGTCAAGCTTCTTGAGTATTGTTGGAGCTGCACTCATCCAGGCTTGTGGAGAGTATTCCATCACACTCCTGACTTGTGCCTTGTGGATGCTGAACAGGCTTTGAGGAGTCAGGAGGTGAGTTAGTCACCACAGTATTCCTAGCTTCTGACCTGCTCTTGTAGCCACTGTTTATGTGGTGAGTCCAACTGAGTTTCTGGTTAATGATAACCCCAAGGATGTTGATACTGGGAGATTTAGTGATGGTAACACTGTTGAATGCCAAGGGGCAGTGTTAGATTGTCTCTTGTTGGTGATGGTCATAGCTTGACATTTGTGTGGCATGAATGTTACTAGCCACTTGTCACCCCAAGCCTGGATATTGCCCAGATCTTGTTGCAGCTGCAGCAACAACAAGTGATATGGGAACATAACTTGCCGAGAAAGCTCATCGCCCTGATAAACAAAAAACAGCAATGCACATTCATACTATCAAGAGATTGGCATGATTTAAAGGTGCGATGCATGTGCAGAGACTTTTGTGAGCATTGAACTCCTAATGCATGAGAACAGTTGTGTGCATAGTGGGTAAATTAGGTAAATGACAGTATAAAGCGTGCAAGTTATTTTTTGTTGGCAAAGGTGGATGTTTGGGACAGAAATTAAATACTGTATTAATGCGCCTCCTGGCTTTCTGTAGGCATTCATCTTGCAAGTAGTTCAATAAAAATACAGTATCAGCAAGTGCACTCATAACAGAAACTGGAGCCATTATGCACGTGACAGAGGTGGGACCTTAAAGAACGCATGCTGTAAAGACCAGACAGGTAGAATGCTCACTGGTCTTATGCTTTGGATACTGTTGGAGGTTATGGTTCATTAGAGGATTTCGGTAAAGGCTAATCTTGAGCACCACAAGTAGCTTATTTGCATAAATAGTGGAATAGCAATAGTGGACGATTCGATGAATAGGGGATCAGAAAGCGTTTCTTTAGCTGTAGACATGACTGCAGAATGGTATGTTGCATCATTGATGCCAGAGCAAAGGATGTCACATAACAGCTACAGGACATTCTTTTGGGGAAGGATGAAGATCGAGAGGTTGTAATTCACATTGACATTAACAACATAGGCAGAGAAAGGAATTAATTCTGAAAGTAAAATTTTGGGAGATGGTGAAGAGACTGAAATGCTGAACTTCTAAGGCAGTATTCTCAGGATTACCTCCAGTGCCATGTAACAGTGAATATAGAAATAGGACAGTTGATCAAATTACAAAAAGGCTGGGAAAAAAAAAACTGTTGCAGGAGGAAGGGTTCTAGATTTGAGTCATTGGGTTCTGGGGAAGGGGAGACCGGTACAAAAAGGACAGGTTACATTCTGGGACTTGGATTAATATCCTTGCACAAGATTTGCTAGTGATGCTGGAGCTGGGTTTAAATTAGACTGAGAGGAGATTCAGAAAGGACACATATAAAGTTTTTGTTATGAGAAGTAAACTAAGTTAAAGTGGAAAACAGCAGTCTGTGAATCAACCAGGGTTAAGTTACGGAAAAGTGTTAAAGAAGCAGAATTAAAAGCACTCTACCTGAATGCGCCGCGCAAAGCCTTCGCAACAAGATAGATGAATTGATGGTGCAAAAGAACATTAATTAATTACCATTAGAGAGACATGGCTTTACAGAGGCCAGGATTGGAAATTGATTATTAAAGACTATTTGATATATAGGAAGGATATGGAGAAAAGGAGATAGCGTAGTTCTGTTAATAAAGGATGGAATCGATGTATTAGTGAGATGGATCTCAGATCAGAAGCACAGGAGGTAGAATCTGCTTGGGTGGAACTAAGAAACTGCTAAGGCCAGCAAACATTTGTCCAGGTAGTTTGCAGGCTACTAGATGATCATGGTAAAGCGAGACACAATATAAATGAAGAAATTTAGAGACGCATGTGGCAAGGGAAATGCAGTTACCATGGATGACTTCCATCTACAGATAGATGATATCAGTCTACAGATAGGTTGAGTAAATCTAATAAGCACCAATGTAGTGGAGGAAGCATTCCTGGAATACATTTGAAACAGTTTTCTAGAGAAATATGTTGAGGAATGAACTACAGCGCAGGCTGTTTTGCATATTGTGTGGTAAAGGTTAGTGATATATTATCATTTAGGAATTTGAATTTTAGTTTTATGAAAGGGATTTGTTACTTTTAGCAAAGGCCAGAAAGTCATTTTGAATTGTGGTTTTCACTAGCATTTCCAAGAGATCATGTGATTTGAAGATAAATTGCCTGGGGAGTTAATTGACAAAATGTTTATAGCATTGAAATTCTACAATGTAGAGATAAATGGAACATTCAGATTTCAGTTGAGAAGAACAGTTTCTTACCTACAAAAGGGAAGTTTAGTTTGTAGCTTTCAGGGTTGGAAAGAAGTCTTAAAACTATTTCAGCAGTTTCAGTTTAACTTTTCTTAATGATCAGTTTGGAAAAATCAATGAACCAGCTGCTGTCTGTCACAGAGTAACAAAGAGAATCCCATCTAGTTAATGCATAGAATGTTGCTGAAAGGAAATGCTTACAACTTTGTCTATGAAGTAAGAGGTTATAGTTAAGGTAGGAGTAATATTTCATTGGGGCTGAGTAGCTGTGAAGGATTTTGCCGGGAAAAATGGTCCCGACATGAAACGTCAACTTTCCTACTCCTCTGATGCTGCCTGGCCTGCTGTGTTTCTCCAGCTCCACATTGTGTTGTCACTGGGTTCTTGGGAAGTAAGATGAAAAAAAGACCTAAAATTTACAAGCTATTTCAGAAATGAATTATTTTAAATTATATCACTAGTTTTATTTTCAAACTTAATTTTGGGGAAATGTTTTGTTGAACCAGATGATGGATAGATAGATAAAATCATAGATGTATTTACAGCACAGTAGAAGGACCATCGAGTTCATGCAGGCATCAGTGTGGCAATATTAAGTCTTTTTATTGCAGATATAGGATGGATTAAATAATCCTTGTGCACCTTAACCAATTCCTCCTTCATTTCATATCAGCATAGTTTTTCTGTCCCTTAAAATAGCCATTCTCTGACATTGAGAAAAAGGAACAGCTAATATTTTGTAATATGCAGTCACGTACCGCAGGTTCTCCTGGCTCACCAGGACCTGGTTCAAAATCACTGAATATTTTTATTTAGGGCACATAGAACCAACTAAGAAAGAATTTTATTCCTTTAATCCAGGCTGAAAACACACCTATTTTCTGGAAACAAGTTTTTTTTTGTTGAATTTATGCACTTGGCATGCATCCCAATTGGTCTTAAGTGTAAATTTTTCAAAAAAAATTGGGTTTTCCATTAATATACATTTTTCTTCAACACCTTTGTAGTTCAACTTATTAAACCATCTCAACATGCAAATTGCTCTTGCCGTCCTTCAGTTTTCAGAATCTTTGTGCTAAATTTCGTGTTTTCATTTTTCCGTACTTTCTCTTTAGTTGTTAATCATGATGAATGCTTCTCCATTGTCTCCCTATGTTCTGAAATGTAGTAACTTAGAGAAATTGATGACTATAATGAAGGCAACTAATTACCAAAAAAATAAAAACAGTAACAATTATCCATTCTTTGTGAATTAATATGCTTCATAGAGGATTAACAACAATTATTCAATGGTATACACTAAAAAAGTCAAAATAAGTGTCCAATGTTTTAATGGGTGAACTTATCTCAAGGAAAGCTGATGAGGGAGTTAGCTGTAGCATGTTAACTGAAAGCTTTAACTTAAATATTAAGTCTCATAATCAAATTATCTATTTTGATTTGTAAAAATTGTTTCTCACCTGAATCAAGTTGAAATATTACGCACTTTGAAATGTTCAGTTAGGGAGAGCATCAATAGTATTACATAGTATTTACATCATGAATACTGGCTGTCCAGCCCTAAGGATCAATGCTGGTATTTATGCTCCATATCAACCTCCTCTGCTTCTCCTTCAAGTAACCCATGTATATAGCCTTATATTTATTTCTTCTTCATATATTCACCCACTTTTTTTTTTCGAAAATACCTTTGCTAGTTGCATTTATAACTCCATGGTACATTCTAACCGCTCTCAGGGGTAAAGAAATATGACTACCTTAAACTTGTTTCTCGTCTGGTCTCTTCTGCAACTAGAAGCATCTACACTGTCTACTGTCTACCTTATTAAACTCTTTCATAATCTTGTAAACTTATTTCAGATCATCCTCTGATCTTCTGTTTCTCTGGAGAGCGAAGCCCCAATTATGTTCAGTCTTTCTTGATGGTTGAAGAGGAACACATCAGGATTTATGAATCAGAGCACACCAACATGTGATACTAGGAAAGGGAATTGTCTAATATTTGATTCCCAAATGCCCAGGAAAAGATAGGCTTCCAGTTTCTGACAGATGCTGGGAAATATATGAACAATTATTTTTTGGAAAATATTCATATTTGTAATTATTATTATATTGTAACATTACTTGTGTGTCTTTAGTCATGTTGTTTGAGCAGATGGCTTAGATTAATGGTAGCAGGTCTGGCAGCATCTGCGAAGGAAACAAGAGTTAATGTTTCGGGACTGAGGAAGGGTCACCGGACCCGAAACGTTAACTCTTTTTTTTCCCTTCGCAGATGCTGCCAGACCTACTGAGCTTTTCCAGCAACTTTGTTTTTGCTCCTGATTTACAGCATCTGCAATTCTTTCGGTTTTTATTTGGCTTAGACTAACGCCTGGTCCACACAGCAGAACTTGCATTCAGTATTCCGCCTGCACTGCATTAAAACTGCAGCTTAGGTTTTCATCAATGTGAGGTACATGTGGCTGGTATCCATGGAGCATGCCCTGAGAGATTAGTGCTTGGATTCCAACATGGAGGTCATTTGGAGCAAGAAATAAACTGAATCCTCCAGGTATTTATTCAGGTTTTGGTGTCATGTTTTTCCAACATTTAGCTTGTTTGGCAAATTTAGTAAGATGGTAGGCTGAATATGGCGTTTAACAAACTATAATCCCTGTCAATTAACAACTTGCTGCCACCTAGAGAGAATCTCATCACACTGCTTGTGAAAACAGTAAAAGATGGAGTGAGTTGCTCCTGAAACTGAGGTGGGTCTCTCCACATTTGTTGCCTGATTCTGCCACACATCTTGCCTAGCCCACATCTGTCAGACCCCTGTAAGATCCCCCCTGCTGTATTTAGGTAGCTTCTAGTTAAATGTCTGGTAAGTAATATGTGACCACAGGATGTTGGTGGTAGGGCATTCAACATAATATTTCCATTGAATGACAAAGAGAGAGAATTTAATTATTTCATTATAGGCAAATTCATTGATGAAGCAGCCGAAGATAATATCCAAGGAATTCCTGTAGTGATTTTTTTTGGGTTTGAGGGAGTTGTTTTCCAACAAACACAATCATATTTTGTGCTAGGTATGACTTTAACGAATAGAGAGTTTTCCCCTGATCCACATTGATTTAAATTTTGCTATGAGTCCTCAGTGCCCCATTCTGTTAAATACTGTCTTGATGTTGAAGGCAGCCACCCGACTGTAAGCTCAGAAGTAAAGATTTTTTGGCTATACTTGGGTTAAGACTGAGGGCAGGTCTAGGTCCCAAACTGGGTATTGACTTAGGAACTAACTGATGCATGGAGCAGATTTTTGGTGGAACTAATGTCTCATTAGTGTAGTTGACTACTGAAGAGTCTTAGGAAGTGAATTGTTCTTGTTTAAAATAAATTATTCCTAATAATGCTGCAGAGATCTCAGAAATTATTTCACTGTTTTGAAAGAGAGTGATACAAGTCAATTTTCAATAAATTACATTTCATTGTTAGTATTTTGATGACGAAGCTGTTTTAAAAACTGGCCTCGCAAATTGACCTCAGTTTGTGTTTTTTTTTTGATTAACTTTACAATTCATGCCCTAAGTGTGACGCACCATGAAACATTTCAACAGCTGCAACTGGAAGCTGCTCTTTGTCTATGAGCAGGTGAAGAAACATGACCTAGGTTGACTGCCATTTTAACTAACAAGAAAATGCAACTATTTTCAGAAAATAGACAAAGTAGGGAGAATATTTTATATACTTAACATTTTTTTTTCTAAGTCAGAGAATGGTGCAAAATATACTATTGGTCTTTTTGAGATTCTTGTTTCATTTTATCCACCCAGAAATGTTTAAAGAAATGAACTTCTTTCAAACAAGATTAATTTATTAAATAAGCCAGTTATGGTGATTGTACAGATTAAGCGATGAGTTCTGCTGCTTAATTAGTAAGGTTATAGAATTCTGCATCTCATTAGATACATAATTACTTCCAACAGGAGGCGATGGCCTAGTAGTGTTATTTATTACTGGACTGTTAATCCAGAGATTCAGATAATGTTCTTGGGATATGGGTTCAATCCCGCTATGGTAGATGGTGGAATTTAAATTCAATTTGAAAAATGGAATTACGAGTCTAGTGATGACCATGAATCCATTGTTAATTGTCAGGAAAACCATCTGGTTCATTCATGTCCTTTAGAAAGGGAAACTGCCATCCTTACTTTGTCTGGCCTTTACGTGACTCCAGACCTGCAGCAGTATGGTTGACTCTTAACTGCCCTTAGGACATTTAGGGATGTGCAATAAATACTGAGCTAATACTGAGTGATACGTTCCTCTTGTGAATGAATTTTTAAAAATACACTCATCTTAACGCATCATCGGAATCGAGAATAACTTGTTTTCCCTCCAGTTCGATGGGTTCTGAGGTGGCTAATAATGTCATTGCCATGATCTGTAATATTGTATAAATTATATGCAAATTGAATGCAAAAATGTCCAGTTGTGCATGTACTGCCATACATACAATTGAATAGTGTAATAGTGTGGTAACAACACATAAACATAAACAGACAGAGCAATTTATGCAATAATAGTCAAGAATCTGTTTCCTGTCCTATCCAAATACATTCTGCATGTTCAGATTGCCACCTGGTGGCACTGCTTACAAACATCTGATTCCGTTGTTCTGCCAGACTATAACAAGGTCAAGTAACCATAAAAACAGATAAACGTGAAAAGAAAAGAACACGTTTTAGTCTAAACACAGACCTATGCCTCCCTGAAGAACACAGCAATATATCAGCTCTTTAACTAATCTGGAACCATAGGGAGCTTACTGCAGGACTAACACCAACTGAATTCAAAGCCTGACAAAAGAAAAAGAATCAACCTGATTATATCAGAGATAGTAGGAACTGCCAATGCTGGAGAATCTGAGACAACAAGGTGTACAGCTGGATGAACACAGCAGGCCAAGAAGCATCAGAGGAGCAGGAAAGCTGACGTTTCGGGTCTGGACCCTTCTTCAGAAATGAAGAAGCTGATTATGTCAGCTCCTTGGAGAATCATACTGTGTTCAGTAGACACTTCATTGTGCCCAGAAATGTACATGAGTTTTCCTGCAAGCACTGTGCAAGTGCAATAGGTTAGTCTGTACATTTTCAGGTATGATGTAGAAATTATCTGGATAGGTGTGGAATGATAAAGAAGAAGCAAAATGGTAAAGGTAATTTGTGTTTGACTAATTAGATATTTTTGATGAGGTAACAAAGGGATGAGTTTTTAAATTGTTAAAGGAATGTTGGCTTTCTTGGCTATGCCAGTATTTATTGCCAATCCCCGTTTGCCCTGGAGAAGTTGTGGTGAGCTATCTTCTGGAACTACTGCAGTCCATCTGGTGTAGGTACACCCATAAAGTTTGTTTTTGCAGGGTGTGGCCTCAAAAACAGTGAAGAAATGGTGATATAGTTCCAAGCCAGGATGGTAAGTGGAGCTTGAAAGTGGTGGTGCTCCCATAAACAGAAAATGCTGGGGAAACTGAACATGTCTGACAGCATCTGTGGAAAGAGAAACAGAGTTAACATTTTGAGCCCCCTGTAACACTTCTTAAGAACCCCCGTCTGATGATAATGTTGGAGTGGTGGATATGCTGAGCCATGAGGTTGCGATTGTGTTTAAGTACAATTTTTCTGCAGTTGATGGCCTACAGTGCCTCATGGTTGCTAGATCTGTTTGAAATCTATCGTGATTAGCATAGTGATCATGCTACATATGATGGAAGATATCCTCAATGGGAAGATGGAACTTCATCTCCACATGGACTGCGCAGTGATCACTCCAACTGATTCCGTAGTAGACAGATACATCTGTGGCAAGTGAATTGGTGAAAATGAGGATAAGTATGTTTTTTTTTTCCTCTCATTGATTCCCTCATCACATGCTGCAGAGCCAGTCTAGCACTGATGTTTTTGAGTCCCTTTTGGTGATGGGCATTAAAGTTCCCCACCCAGAGGCTTCACCCTTGCACTTTTCAGTGCTTTATCTAAATCACAGGATTCATCTGTGTCGAGATGGGTTTGGAGGGTGGTGGGCAGGAGTGGTTGAGCATGTGATAATCAGCAGGACATTTCCTTGTCCATGTTTGATTTGATGCCAAGAGACTATTGGGAATCAATGTTGAGCACTCCGAAGTCGATTCCCTCTTTAATATTTACCAATGTGCAACCACCTCAGTTGGATCTGATAAGGATAATTGAGTTGATGCTTATTATAAAAGACATTTAATATAAAATATTACATGTTAGACTTGTTAACAAATTTAAGCCCATGAAAGGGCAATAGATGCATGGATACAAAATTGTCTATATGATAGAAAAGAGAATTGTGGTGAATAGTTGTTTTTGCTATTTAGGAAAAATCGATTTGTTCCAGAGGGTTCAACATTCAGAACTCAGACTTTTTTGATTTACGTTGGATGACTTAGTCTTGGGATACAGGGCAGATGAATCCTGTGACTTAGATAAAAATTTGCAAATGACACTAACTTTGAAGAAACAGAATAAACTTCAAGTGGGCAAACAGCTGGAATAGAAGGGCCCATGGCTGTTGAAATTCGCTGCAGTAATAAGAATGAGGGGAGATAAAAGATTTTGAATTGTACAATTTTAAAGGCATGAGTGGTGGTAAGAACTGAGAGACTTGGAATGTTACGTGCACAAATCTTTGACAATAGAAGAACAGCAAAACAAAAGTACAAAAGCCAGAAAATTTTGCTAAACCTTTAGAAAATTCTAGTTTGACACAAATTGGAATACTCTATCTAACTTTGAACTTGTCTTCAAGCAGTTTATAAGGTTCTGTAGAAAGTAACAGAAAGATTTATTATAATAATTTCAGGGATTACAGTTACATGAATTGGTAAAAGAAATTGGCATTATTCTTCTTAGAGCAGTGAAGGGTAAGAAAATATTTGATAGAGAGGTTAAAATTATAAAGTGGTAGAGCAAAGAAAGACCAATTGTTTCCAACAATTGAAACATTGATACCCAAGCGCTACTACTTTAAAGTAGTAAAGGAGCCAGTGGTTCAATTGATTAATTAGAATTTAGAATATATTATCTAATTGGCTTGTAGACAGGTACAATAGTAGCTTCCAAGTGAAATTGGGTAAATACTTTTGCAAGAAATTTTAGGGCTATGGTAGAAAAGTCGGGGAATTGCACTAACTTGATTGCTCTTCCGATAAGCTAGTGTGGATTTGATGAACCATGTGGGCTCTTGATCTGTACTGTTTTCTATTCCAATGTATAACAAAATGTTCAAAATGCAATACTTTCAAAATCAACGATGAATGTGTATTTAAATTAATGATGACTTTGTAAATTAAGTGTGAATATGTACCTTTGTGCACAAAAACCTCATAAGATGCAACATTGCATTCATGAATATGTCATTGAAGAAGAAAAAACACGCTTGTATTTGTACTTCACATTATCTCGGAAGTATCTCTAAGCATTTTGTGTACCATGATCTTACAAGTTTACAACATGGAAGAAAGCTACTTGGCTTATTGGCACCAGTTGGTTGCTCAATTTAAATTACTTCAAAACACAGTCAGTGTCATTTATTAGGCAAACATGACAGCTATGAGATGAATGAGCAGCTAAGATGTTAGTATTGTTAGTTGTGGTAAGGCTGCCTGTCAGCATACTGCAAGGGACTCCCTGCTTTTCTAAGTTGTGCCATTGATCTTGAACATCCATTTCAACTATTGAAGCAGGCAATCGTGATCTTTGCCTGATAACTCGGCAATACCCTTAAGAGGCCACCATGCCCCACTTTCATGGTTAATTTGAATGAAAATAAGATCTCTAAATGTATAAAACATAAAACAGGAATTGCTGGAAAATCTCACCATTCTTCAGAATTCTGGGTCACTGGACCTGAAACGTTAACTCTGATTTCTCTCCACAGATGCTGTCAGACCTGCTGAGATTTGCCACCAGTTTCTGTTTTGTTTCTGATTTCCAGCATCTGCAGTTCTTCTACTTTTTTTTTAATCTCTAAATTATGTTTAACATCAGATTTCCTGTAAGTTAATGTGGGATTATTTGGAGTTCTAATGATCTTGCTGTCTTTCAATGCAACTCCTTACGCTTCAACTGTATTCTGATTACAAGAGGTGAGTATGACTATTACAAGTCTTTTGCATTGATATCACTCATTTAATTTTATGGTTAATTTAACTGCTATTTGAATATTGCAGGTTATATGACAAATCATGCACAAGGAAATCCAGATCCCTTTGCAATGAAGTATTTTGAAATTTCTCTCCATTTAGATAATCAGTTACCTTCATATTCTCATGACTAAAATGGATAACCTCAGACTTATCCATATTAAAATCCATATGGTAGATTTTGGCCCATTCACCTAAACTGTCTATGTCCATTTGTAAATTTGTTAATTCTTCATTGCAACTTGCTTTTTACCTATTTTAGTTCTTCTGCAAATTTGACTATAGCACATTCTATCCTGCATCCAAGTCACTCATGGGACATAGACGCTGCTGACTGGCTGGCCAGCAATTATTGCCTATCCCTAGTTGCCCTTGAGAAAGTTGTGGTGAGCTGCTTCCCTAAACCATTGCAGTCCACGTTCTGTAGATTGACCCACAATGGCCTTTGGGTGGAAATTCCAGGATTTTGATCCAACAATAACGAAGGAACACCAATATATTTTCAAGTCTGGATGGTGAGTGGCTTGGAGAGGAGCTTGCAGGTAGTGGTATTTCCATGTGTCTCCTGCCCTTGTCTTTCTAGGTGGAAGTTATCATGTATTTGGAAGGTGCTGCCTGAGGATCTTTGGTGAATTTCTGCAGTGACTCTTGTAAATAGTATACACTGCTGCTACTGAGCGTTGCTGGTGAAGGGAGTGGGTGTTTGTGGATCTGGTGCCAATTAAGCTGGCTGCTTTGTCCTGGATGGTGTCGAGCTTCTTTAGTGTTGCTGGAGTTGCACCCAGCCAGGCAAGTGGGGAGTATTCTATCACACTCCTGATTTGTGCTTTGTAGACGATGGACAGGTTTGGTGGAGTCAGAAGGCGAGTTACTCACTGCAGTATTTGTAGCCTCTGTCCTGCTCTTCTAGCCACTGTGTTTATATGGTGAGTCCAGTTGAGTTTCTGGTCAATGGTAAGCCCTAGGATGTTGATGGTAGCATCATTGAATGTCAAGAGATAGTGATTAGATCGTCTGTCTCTTATCCAAGATGGTCATAGCCTGGCGTTTGTGTGATGTGAATGTTGCTTTCCACTTGTCAGCCCAAACCTGGATATTGTCCAGACCCTTGTTGGATTTAAACATAGGCTGCTTCAGGTTCTGAGGAGTCATGCATGGTGCTTAATGAGATGGATCATCCACTTGCCATTTCTGTCTGAAGGTTGCTGCGAATGTCTCAGCTGTTTCATTTGCACTGATGTGATGGACTGTTCCATCGTTGAGGATGGGGATATTTCTGGAGGCTCCTCCTCCAATGAGTTATCTAATTCTTCTCCACCATGCATGATTGGATGTGACAGGTCTCCAGAGCTTAGATCTCATTCGTTGGTTGTGGGATCACTTAGCTCTGTCTACCACTTGCTGCTTCTGCTGTTTGGTATGCAAGTATTTCTTTTTGGTAGCTTCACCAGGTTGACACCTCATTTTTAGGTATGTCTGGTGCTTCTCCTGGCATCCTTTTTGCACTCTCCATCAAACCAGGGTTGACTTCCGGGCTTGATGCTACTGATTAAGTTGGTGATATGGTGGGCCATGAGGTTGCACATTTATACTCTAGGACATTCTTGCTGCTGTTGGTGGCCGAAAGTGCCTCTGGGATGCCCAGTCTTGAGTTGCTAGATCTGTTCAAAGTCTTTCCCATTTAGTATGGTGATAGTGTCATACAACACGACAATATTTTCCAAAAATGTGAAGGTAGGACTTTGTCTCCACAAAGACTTTTCAGTGATCACTCTTACCGAATCTGCCATGGGCAGACGCATCTGCAGCCAGCAGATTGGTAAGGATGAGGTCGAGTGTGTTTTCCCTTTTGTTGATTCTCTCACCACCTGCCACAGACCCAGTTTAGCAGCTGTGTTCTTTAGGACCTGACTAGGTTGATCAATAGTGCTGCTGCCAATTCACTCTTGGTGATGAACATTGAAATCCCCCACCCAGAGTACATTTAAGCCCTTGCCACCTTCAGTGCTTTCTCCAAGTGTTTTTCAACATGGAGGAGTACCAATTCATCAGCCAAGGGAGGATGCAATGTGGTAATCAGCAGGAAGTTTCCTTGCCCATGTTTAACCTGATTACATGACACTCCATGGAATCCAGAGTCAATGGTTGAAGACTCGCGGGGCAACTGTAGACGATCCATCTCAGCCTCTTTTAGTAGTTCCCAGCATTATAGAGACCAGTGTTCAGACAATTTGACTCACTTCACATGATATCAAGAGATGGTTGGAGACATCGGATACTGCACAGGCTATGGACCCTGACGGTATTCCAGCAATAGTGCTGAAGACTTGAGCTTCAGAACTTGCTACTCCCCTAGCCAAGGTGTTCCATTTCAGACACAACATTGACATCTACCCGACAATGCGGAAAATTGCCCAGCGTATGTCCTGCACACAAAAAGCAGGACAAATGCAACCCCACCAATAACTGTCCCATTAGGCTACTCTCAATCATCAGTAAAGTGCTGGAAGGTGTCATCAACAGTGCAATCAAATAGCACCTGCTCAGCAATAACCAGCTCGTGATGCCCATGTTTTGGTTCTACCCAGGGCACTCAGCTTCTGACCTCATTACAATCTTGGTTCAAACATGGACAAAAGAGCTGAATTCCAGAGATGAGATGAGATTGACAGCCCTTGACATCAAGGCCACATTCGATGGATTGTGGCATCAAGGAGTCCTAGCAAAACTGGAATCAGTGGGTATCAGGGGCAAATTCTTTGCTGGTTAGAATCATACCTAGCACATAGGAAGATGGTTGTGGTTGTTTGAGGTCGGCATCTCAGCTCCGTGAGTTCATCAGGGTAATATCCTAGCCCAACCGTTTTCAGCTGCTTCATCAGTCACCTTCCCTTCATCATAAGGTCAGAATTGGGGATGTTCGCCGATGATGGCACAATGTTCAGCACCATTGATGACTTCTTAAATACTGAAGCAGTCCATGTTCAAATGCAACAAGATCTGGATAATATCCAGGCTTGTGCTGACAAGTGGCAAGTAACATTTGCACCACACAAATGCCAGGCAATGATCATCTTCAACAAGAGACAATCTAATCGCCACCCTTGACTTTCAATGGTGTTACCGTCACTGAATTCCCCACTATCAACATTGTTGAGATTACCCATTGACCAGAACTGGACTGGACACATCACATAAACACAATGCTACAACAGCAAGTCAGAGGCTAGGAATACTGCAGTGTGCACCTCATGACTCCCAACGCCTGTACACCATCTACGAGGCACAAATCAGGAGTGTGATGGAATACTTCCCACTTTCCTGGGTGGGTACAGCTCCAACAACACTCAAGAAGCTTGACACCATCCAGGACAAAGCAGCCCACTTTATTAGGACTACATTCACAAACATCCACTCCCCCCACCACATATGTTCAGTAGCAGCTGTGTATGCTATCTACAAGATGTAATGCAGACGTTCACCAAAGATCCTTAGACAGTACCTTCCAAACCCACAACCAATTCTGTCTTGAAGGACAAGGGCAGCAGATGGAAACACCACCACCCTGCAAGTTCACCTCCATGTCAGTCACCATTCTGATTTGCAAATACATTCTAGTTTCTTCACTGTCACTGGATCAAAATCCTGGAATTCCCTCCCTCAGTGCTTTGACGATCAAATTACAACATGCAGACTGTCGCAGTTCAAGGCGGCAGCTCTACACCATCTCAAGGGCAACTAGGAATGGGCAATAAATAAACTGGCCGGCCAGCGATGTCCATGTCTCGGAAGTGAATTAAAAAAATGACTCCCTCCCAATTGCATACCATTGTGCCACCACCTCTGACACCCACTAGTTATATACCTTGCCAACCAGAAAAAGACTGATTTATTCCGACTCTCTCATTTCTGTTGATTAGCCAGTCCTTTACCAAGCTATTATTTTACCCCTGATCCTATTGTTTATCTTGTGCATTAATCTTTTGTGTGCCACTTTATCAAGAAACGCCTTTTGGAAGTCCAGATATGCTACATCAATTGGATCCCCATTATCCACTTCAATTGTTTCATTTTTGAATAATTTTAGCTGGCTAGCCATACATAATTTACAATAGTTTGCTTAGTACTTTTTCCCTAGTAATGGTGATTGTTTTAAATTCTTGCTTTTGTGTAATCTTTGCATTATCTAGTACTATTGGGATAGTTTCAATGTCTTCCAACTGTGAAAATTGAGGTAAAATACTGATCTAGCGTCTCTGCCTTTTCTGTATTCCGCATTACTAATTCCCTCATCTCAGTCCCTAAATGACTAACATTAACTGCTGTCTTCCTTTTTGCATACTTATCGAAGATTTTGATTTTTTTATATCTTTTCTTTCTTAATTTTTAAAAAATTTACCTTTTGTTCTTTTTGTTACTTTTTTTAGTAACCCTTGTTGGTCTTTAAAAGTTTCCCAAACCTCCAGTCTGTCACCGATCTTTGAAATATGGGATGCCTTATTTTAGCCTTTGTTATCTTTAACTTGCTTGCTTAGCCATGGATGCTTTCTCCCCCTCTTACAATCTTTCTTCCTCATTGGAATGTATTTTTAATTGGGAGGCAGTGAATGTCTGCCACTATTCATCAGCTGTCCTCCCTTTTAGTCTTTCTGTCCAGTTCAAATCTGTCTTCGTGCTGATGTAAATATCTTACCTTTGTTTAACACCAGAACGCTGGCTTGGGACTTAAGTGTTTTGTCCTCAAACTGAATTAGAATTCTGAGATAGTAGGAACTGTAGATGCTGGAGAATCCGAGACAACAAGGTGCAGGGCTGGATGAACACAGCAGGCCAAGCAGCATCATAGGAGCAGAAAGGCTGACGTTTCGGGCCTAGACCCTTCATCAGAAAAGGGGGAGGGGAAGGGGGTTCTGAAATAAATAGGGAGAGAGTGGGAGATGGATAGAAGATGGATAGAGGAGAGGATAGGTGGAGAGGAAACAAACAGGTCGAAGAGGCGGGGATGGAGCCAGTAAAGGTGAGTGTAGGTGGGGAGTTAGGGAGGGGATAGGTCAGTCCAGGGAGGACGGACAGGTCAAGGGGGCGGGATGAGGTTAGTCGGTAGGAGATGGAGGTGCGGCTTGAGGTGGGAGGAAGAACAGGTTAGGGAGGCGGGGACGAGCTGGACTGGTTTTGGGATGCGGTAGGGGGAGGGGAGATTTTGAAGCTTGTGAAATCCTCCTCATTACCTGCAGCCCCACCAGTTTTGGTGTTATCTGCACACTCACTTATCAGACCACCTATATTTTCCTCCAGATGATTTGTATATATTATACACAACAAGTGTCCCACCACTGGTCCCTGTGGAACACCACCAGTTACTGATCTCCATTCTGAAAAGCACCCTTTCACCACTACTCTCTGTCTTCTATGACCAAACCAGTTCTGTATCCATCTAGCCAGCACACCCCGGATCCCATGACACTGTGCCTTTTGTATCAGCCTGCCATGATGAACCTTAACAAATACCTTACTGAAGTCCATGTGACAACATCGACTGCCCTTCCCTCATCAATTATTCTTGTCACCTCTTCAAAACATTCAAATCAAGTTGCTGAGACATGACCTTCCCCTGCACAAACCCATGCTGCCTATCACTAGCAAGTCCATTTGCTTCCAAATGTGAATAAATCCTGTCTGTCACTATCTTCTCCAATAGCTTCTCTACCACTGACGTCAGGCTTACCAGCCTGCAATTACCGGGATTATCTCTGTTTCCCTTCTTAAACAAAGAAACAACATTGGGCATTCTCCAGTCCTTTGGAACCTCGCTTGAGGCCAAAGAGTGTGCAAAGATATCTGTTAAGCCCAAGCTATTTCCTCCCTTGTCTTCCACAGTTTCCTGGGATAAATCCCATATGGCCCTGGGGACTTATCTATCTCAATGCATTTCAAGACACCCAGCACTTCTTCCTTCATTACATTGACCCTCCCGAGAGTATTCACGTACTTTTCCCTAACCGCAACATCCCTCACTTCCCTTTCTTTGATGATGTGAAGTACTCATTAACAATCTTGCTCATTTCCTCTGGCTCCACACATAACCTGTCCCCTTTAGGGCAGCTGGGAGTTCTGTAGTACAATCCCAGTATTGTGATTGCACCCTTCCTACACCTGAGCTCTACCCATAATGCATTGCTTTATAATTGGTCCAGGGTGTCTTCCCTCAACACAGCTGTGATATGCTCCCTAACCAATAATGCAGCTCCCCCACCTGCTTTGCTTCCTCCTATGTCTTGTCTAAAACATTAATATCCTGGAACATTAAGCTGCCAGTTCCGTCCCGCTTTCAACCATGTCTCAAACTTGTTCGACAAGGACAAGGCTGAGGCTTGTGTATTGCTAGCTCTTGAATCCCTTTACCTGCCTTACTCATATTCATACCTCCCTGTCCTTGGCTACTGACTGAATTGAAGGTAGTTAATCTAAGGCATGTGATTGCCTCCTGAAACACAGCATCTAAATAACTTTGCCCCTCCCTGATGTGTCACAGTGTCCAAAGCTCAGATTCCATTTTATTAACTATGATCCAAAGTTCCTCAAGCAACCAACACTTGCTTATAGATGTGGTCACTGGGAGCTTTAATGTGGCCCACCAACTCCCACAACCGCACCACATCGCCTGGCCCTTCATCTGAATTTTATTTAGACTTTCAATTTTCTTTCTAATTTACTGCTGAACTTCAGTTTTCAATCTGTAAATATTTCTCCTTTTTATCCATTAATCTGAAAACAAGTCAGAATAGGTTGAAGAGAGAAATACTCACCCATCAATCCTGTGATGTCACATAGACACGTTCACTTGATGTTACAGGACTACTGTGGTTTATTTCCCAGCTCTTGAGCCTTGGGTGGCTCCTGGTCCCACTGATCTTTGGAAATAGTTTGGAACTCAAAACACAGCAATATCTCCCTCCCCCATTTGACCAAACTTAGAGGGCTAGTAAGTAGGCAGGTAGCAGAGGTCTACAGTATTGTTGGATGATGGAGTCAAGATGCTGCTGGTGGTGGAGAAATCAGTGTGGGGAAGACGTGTGGAGGTATGGAGACTGCAAGGAAGCCGAAGATCTCAGGAATAGGAAAGTGGTAAAATCTAATACAAACCAGTTACCACACAAATTAAAAAATAAAATACAACAACTTTTGAAAACAAAGCCAGAATTAAGTAGTTTGGTCATCTCAACCCTGCATTTCTTTACAATGGAGTTTTTCATTGTATTAGACTGTGTCAGCTTCCCTGTGCACTGTTCCATACTGATAGTGATGGGATGAAGCCCTAATGTGGACATAATGTGGAAGTGCGGTGAAAACATCCAACTGGTTGGTGTCATGCCTAGCACAGAGGAAGATAGTTGTGTTTGTTGGGAGATCATTCAGCTCAGTCCCAGGGTATTACTGCAGGAGTTTGTCAGGACAGATTCTAGGCCAGCTGCCTTCAGCTACTTCATCAATGACTTTCTCTCCGTCATTAACCAACGATTAAAACAGTATTTATAGCATTCACCACTCCTCAAATTTTCAAGCATTTTCACATAAAGTAAGACATAAACAACATTAAAGCCTGGGCTAAATGATATTTGTAGCACTCAAGTGCCAGGCAATGACTTTCTTCAATAAGGGAGAAACTAATCTTCTCCCTGAAACATTCAATGGCATTATCAATGTTGAATCCACCTGTTCTATCAACATCTTGGGAGTTATCATTGACAAACAATTGTATTAGACCAGTCAATCAAATATAATATTGACAGGGCAAATCAGTAGCTGAGTATTCTGAGGCAGGTTAATTCACCACCTGATTCTCCAAAACCTGTCTGCCATCTCCAATACACTAGTTAGCGATACGTTGGAATATTCTCCACTTCTCTGGATAGTGCAACTAAAAAGGCTCAAAACTAATTGGCTCAAGTAGCTCATTTGATTGGAACTTGATCTACCTATCACATCTGATCCACATGAGGCCCTTCAAAACAACTGCAGAGCACCTGCAGTGCGTCACAATGCATTATGGCTACTTACCAATGCTTTTTTTGTGAGCACCTTCTAAACTTGTAATCTCCATTACCTAGAAGAACAAGGGCATCAGTTGCATGGGAATGCCACCTATCCATCCAAACTGCATACCATCCTGACTTGAAACTATATTACTGTTCTTTTACTGTAACGGGATCGAAATCCTTGAGCTCCCTCCCATAACAGCACTATGAATATGCATACACCACGTGGATGGTGTATGTTCAAGCAGGTGGTTCACCACCAACTTATCGAAGCAGTTAGAGCTGGACATTCAGCACTGCTTTGGCAGCAATTTCCATATCCTGTATATAAATAGACCTACAGGTGACTGAAGGCCGAGGTCCAACCATGAACCCACGACATAAAGAACCGGTGGTGGGTGGAGAAAGCACTGGAGGCCCAACGAATAGCCGACAACCATGATGTGCAGGGTTTCCTCTGTCAAGACCACTTACGGGCCAAACACCCAAGGCCTCATCCCGCTGCTGGCCAAGGACGGAGTGACTCTTACGAAAGACAAAGAAGCCATCAAACAACACTCGGGGGAGTACTTTGGATACCTCTTAAACCAGGGCTGTGTTGTTGATTCAAGTGCCCTTGATTGCAACCGACAGCACGCTTCACACCACAAGCGCCCTTGATTGCAACCGACAGCACGCTACACACCACAAGATCAGCAACATCCCAACCCTGCACAAAGTAGAGAAGGCCATCCACCAGCTTAAGAACACAAATCTGCTGAAGCAAATGGTATCACCATGGAGGCATCGAAATGTGGAGGCAAAGAGCCTCTGCTGCAGCTACATGCCCTTGTCTGCCCATTCTGGAAGGAAGAGAGCATCCTGGGAGAGCTCTGCGATGCCACAGTTGTGAGCATTTTCAAAAAAAGGAACAAGTCTGACTGTGGTAACTACAGAGGAATCTACCTGCTGTTGATATTGGAAAAGTCATCACCAACTATCTCCTCCCTGTGGCTGAGAAACTCCTCCCGGAATTGCAGTGCAGCTGCCAGCCACAAAAGGGTACAAGAGATGTGATTTTCACCACGCAACAGCTGCAGGAAGAATGCAGCGAAAAGAACCTACCCCTGTACATGGCTGCCTTCAACCTTATAAAGGCCTTAGACACCATCAACCAGGAGGCATTATGGAGCGTCCTACTCAGCTTTGGCTGCAACACAAAGTTTGTCACTACCCTTCACTTGCTTCATGATGATGTGGAAGTTGTGGTAATGACAAATGGTTCCCCACTGACCCATTCCCTGTTCGGACCGGTATCAAGCAGGTGTTTCATTGACGCAACACTGTTCTAGATCTACCTTGCTGCAGTGCTTCACCTCACCACCAACAAGCTCCCGCTGGAGTGGAGCTAACCTACAGAACCAGCACAAAATTGTTCAACCTCAGTCACCTTCAAGCCAAAATCAAAGTCACCCAACCAGTGTCTTAAGCTGCAGTACATGGGTGATGCTTGGATCTGTGCAAGCACGGAAGATGAACTCCAGGCCATCATCAGTACCTTTACAGAGGCATGGGAGAGTCCATTTCTCACCACGAAGGTCCTCCACCAACCTGTCCTGGCATTGTCGAACGAGCTCCTGATCAACAAGGTGCACAGAGTGACCTTAGAGAATGTTGGCCACTTCCAAGTCCTTGGGAATGTCCTGTCGACCAAAGCAATTATTGAAGACGAGATCCAGCATTGCCTCCAGTGTGCTAGCACAGCGCAGCCTTAGAAAAAGAGTGTTCGAGGACAACATCAGATGCAACACCAAAATCATGGTTTACAGAGCTGTGGTGGTTCCTGCACTCCTATATGGCTGAGATGCGTACTGTCTGCAGCAGACGCCTCAAGGCGCTGGAGCAGCACCACCAATGCTGCCTGTGCAAGATCCTGCGGATCCTCTGGGAAAACAGATGCACTAAAACCAGCATCCTCAACCTGGCCAACATTCCTAATATTGAGGAACTGATCACCCTTGGTCGGCTGGGCATGTTGCCCACATGACTGACATTAGACTTCCCAAGCAGGAGCTCTACTCCGTGCTCTGAAATGGCAGGACAGCCCCAGGTGGACAGAGGAAACATTTCAGGGGTACCCTCAAGGACTCACTAGCGAAGTGTGGCATTTCCACAGACACCTGGAATCGTTGGCCCAAGATCGTCCAAAGTAGAGGAGGAACATCTGGGAAGGTGTCCAGCACCTCCAGACTTGCTGTCAGGAAAAAGCAGAAGCCAGGTGAAAACCGCGTAAGGAGCACACAGCCACACCAATGCCCCATCTACCCCGTCCCGCAATCACCTTCTGTCCCAAGTGTGACATTGGACTGTACAGCTACCTGTGGACATACCCTGAGAGTGGAAGACAGTCACCCTCGTCTACGAGGAACTGCCGATGATGATAAATAATTTTAAAAATTGCTGTGTTGAAATTGAGGGCTTCAAATGGCAATGAGTGGAAAGGCTGTCCACAAAACGTCACACCCTAAATTTAAATGCAGAAGAGTCTGAAATGCATCAGTGACCCCACCACTACCGTCTTTCATTGAATATGTAAACTCCCACCTTCAAAGGTACATTGGAAGGTATTAAATTGTACCCAACTTTACTTTCTTGAATTGCATTCCACCAAAAACAGATATCAAATAAAACTTCAACTCTGAACTCTGTCTTGTGTTTAAGACACAATGAAGAGTTTTTACGTTGTAGAGTATTGTCTAGTGAAATTTTGTTTTGGTAATGTATGTGCTGTGTAGTTAAGAGAGCTTAACTAAGAGTTAGTTAAGGTCTGGAGTCACATGTAGGCCAGACCACGTAAGGATGGCAGTTTCTTTCCCTAAAGGGCATTAGTGAACCAGATGGGTTTTTCCGACAATCAGCAATGGATTCATGGTCATAATTAGATTCTTAATTCCAGATATTTTTAGTGAGTTCAAATTCCACCATCTGCCGTGGTGGGATTCGAACCCAGGTCCCCAGAACATTATCTCGGTTTCTGGATTAACAGTCCAGCGATAATACCACTAGGCCATCACCTCCCCCAATGTATAGAATGTATAAATATGTATAAAATATAGTCAAGCTAAGACATAAGAGTGGAAAAGCTCAGCAGGTCTGGCAGCATCTGTGAAGAAAAAATCAGAGTTAATGTTTCGGGTCCGTTAACTCTGATTTTTTTCCTCATAGATGCTGCCAGACCTGCTGAGTTTTTCCAGAAACTTCTGTTTTTGTTCCTGATTTACAGCATCCACAGTTCTTTTGGTTTTTATTAAGACATATGGGTGCATTGCAAGGTCAATGGCATTTATTTTAATACAAGCAGTCTTGTGAGCAAGGTAGATGAGTTGAGAGCATAGGTTAGTGCATGGAGATGTGATTTTATTGCTGTTATAGATACATGGTTGAAAGAGGAACAGGCCTGGCAAGTCCATATTCCGGTGTATGGAATCTTTAGGCAAGATGGGCTTGGGTGAACTGAGAAGCTGGTGTCACAATATTGATCAAGAAGTCAATTACTGCAGTTGAGAGGGATAATATCTATTTATTATTTGTTTATCAATCTATCTGTTTATTTAGTGTCATGTGTATTTTGTTACAAAACACAGTGAAAAATATTGTACAGTGTCATACTCTCCGGTGCCATCTTAAAACACAGGAAAATAAACCAAAACGTAGAACACAAAGGCGGAAAAATAAAGAAACAAAGAAGCACTGTGAAGTTCTTATAAAGTGCTCTGCCATGGGCCTAGTGGCCAGCCATGAGTCCCCTTTGCTGCACCACCACTGCTGGAACAAGAGTCGCCACTCTCGGTGCAATTTTGCTTCCACCCATGCCCCTGCCACTATGAGTCCTTGCTGGACCTCACTAATGCAGATGCCGCTGGATACTGCACCGGCCCAAACTCAACTCTGCTGCCGCCATGAGTCTGCTTAGGGCCCATCTTGCCCATACTGTGGCTGCCAATACTGTTGGGTCTTGTACAGGGCCCAAACCTGCCTCACCACCGCCACCATGAATCTGCGCTGGATGCAGACATCGCCAGGAACTGAAATTTGCCTCCGCTGCAGCAGATGTGAGTTGGCGATAGGACTGCCTTGTCACTGAAGAAGTACTGGACTCACTTTGAGTCTACACTGGGCCCAGTCACCTGTGGGTAACATTAAGGAAAATCTAGCAACATTTTTGAGTACATTAGCAGCAAGAGAATAACCAGGGAAAGAGTAGTGTTCATTAGGGACCAAAGTGCCAATCTGTGTGTGGAGCTGGAAGACTGAGGTTTTAAATAAGAGCTTTGCATCTGTATTCACTGTGGAGAAGAATGATGTAGGTATAGGGAGGGAGACTACGATATACTTGAACTAATTAGCATTCAGAGAGAGGAGGTATTAGTGGCTTTAGCAAGCTTGAAAATGGATAAATCCCCAGTCCCAGATGAGATGGATCCCAAGCTGCTGTGGGAGGCAAGGGCTCTGACATTAATTGTCAAATCCTCTCTGGCCACAGGAGGCATCCCAGAGGACTGGATAACAGCCAACCTGGTGCTGGTAGGGATCAACCAGGAAGCTATAGGCCAGTAAGTCTAACATATGTGGTAAGGAAACTATTTCAGAGAGTTCTAATGGACAGAAATAATCTTCATTTGGAAAGTAAGGATTAATCAAGGATAGTCAGTCCAGCTTTGTAAGGGGGATATCATGTCAAACAAATTCAGTTGAATTTTGAGTGTAGGTGTGTACTTGTTGTAGATCTGGTCACCACAGTATAGGAAGAATGTGATTATGCTAGAGAGGGTGCAGAAGAGATTCTCCAGGATGTTGCCTGGATAGTGCAGTTGATGATGTTTAAATTGACTTCGGTAAAGCTTTGATGAGGTCACACGTAGTAAACTGGATAAGAAGCTAAGAGATCATGGGATCCAATTAGATAACAAAATTAGCTTAGTGGCAAGAAGCAGAAGGTGATGGTCAAAGAGTGTTTTGTGACTGGAAGCTTATGTCTAGTGGCATAGCACAGGATTCACTGCTGGATTCCTTGCTGTTTATTGTGTACATTAATGATCTTGACATGAATGTAGGAGTGAGTGATGATCAATAAGTTCACAGATGACATGAAAACTGGTGGAGTGGCAAATGGAGAGGAGGAGGATAGCCTTAGGCTATAGTGTGATGGTACCTTGGCTTTAAGAGGTGTATTTTGTCCTGATTTTTTAATGAAGAGAAAGTTCTGCCGAGTGGTCTGTTCCCAACTAATAAAGTAAACAGCTTGTGAGGTTTTTTCAAAGTTGGAGCAATAGAAACAGCATGAATTGGTGGGGTCAAGCTCCCATAAAAACCAGGATTTTAGTTTAACTTTCAACAGTTGGAATTTGGAAGCTGCTATACATTTAGCCCTGCTACGCTTGAGTTCTTTATTTTTTTCTCAGAGTTTTATTTTGATGTTCTTTCCTCTCGGACCAGAGAATTGCATGTGAGACAATCTATTTTACTCAATTTGCCTTTGCCAAGGATGTGTTTATGGGACGTTACTGTATTGGAACAGTTTAGTAGTTAAATAATCAATTATTCTGTTAGTTTTTCCAATGGAGTTGTTATTCCAATTCTTCTTTCTTTTGTTTGTATTTTAACTATATTATAAGCATAAAGTATGTTTTACTTCAAGCCTGGTAATTTGACCAATGGAATCACATTGGAGCACAATGCCTTACACTTGCATTTAAAACTAAGAAAAATTTGGGGTCTAGGCTGTTGTAATATATTTTGAGGGGGGTTTGGTCTGGTCCATAACAACAGGCTGATCAGATGGGATGAACAGTGGAAAAGCGAATTGTATCCTGAAAAATGTGAGATGATACATTTGGGACCATTAACAAGTCAAGTGAGTACATGTTGAATGATAGGATCCTGGGAAGTACAGAGGATTAGAAGGACTTCGGTACACATGTCCATAGATTCATGAAGGCAATAGGACAAATAAATAAGATGGTTAAGGAGGCATATGGGATACTTGCCTTTATTAATCAAGGTATTAAATGCACGAGCAAGGAGATTATGATGGAATTGTCTATAATGCTAGTTAGGCCATAACTGGAGTACTTTGTATTGTTCTAGTCACCACATTATAGGAAGAATGTGATTACACTGGAGAGCGTGCAAAAGAGATTCTCCAGAATATTGCTGGGCTGGAGCAATTCAGCTCTGAAGAAAGACTAGACAGATTGAAGGTTGTTGTCCTTAGAGCACAGAAGGCCCGGGCGGATCTGAAGAGATGTATTAATTTCTGACGAGTTTAGATAAGGCAGGTAGAGAGACATTTTCCCCTTTAATAAAGGGGTCAGTAATGAGCTGGCCCCATTTTATGGTAAGGAGCAGGAGGCTTACAGGGAATTTTGGAAAATATTTTTCACCGAGAGGGTTGTGGGTATCTGGACCTGGCTGCCTAAAACAGTGATAGAGTTGGGAACCCTTATGACATTTAAGATCTATTTAGTTGAACACTTGATATGCCATTGCATAAAAGATGACCGGTGAAGTGCTGGAAACTGGGATTTGAATTGCTGAATGTTGATGAACAGCATCTATATAATGGAGTGAACGGCTCCATGCTGTAAAAGCTCTATGACTCCATGACTCTAGATGAAATGTTTGCTTTAAATGGTTGTGGATGGTGAAGATCTGAATGGTGCTTTGCACTTTATTGTTTTTTAAAATTAACCAGTTCAGAGATATTATGACAATTCCGGAACAGGTGGGACTTGAATTTAGGTCACCTGGCCCAGAGGTAGGGACACTGTGACTGTGCTGCAGGAACCATTTTGCAGCATACACTAATTTGGCATGAGCAGTGGTGTGAGTGACTAAGTTCATTGAGTTATGAAGGATCATTATTTACCTTGGAGACCAGTTCTTCAAATAAGAAAGTAATTTTGGAATGTACCTATGCAGCAAACTCAGCATTGCATTTAAATTTTACTCCTGATTTAATCGATCCATGTGACTGCGATAAAGGAAGTGAATAGAAACTTGAAAATAACTGAAGCCTGCTTGCTTGAGGGCATAAAAGCATGCTAATGATTCCTTCATTATAGTTACAATATAAAATAATTAATGTAATGCAGCACTAAGCTTAGAATTTTTACATTCATTTTAATTGCATTTAGAATTACATGCCTAGAATGGAGGCATAAATTCTTTTCATGCCATTATATAAATATTAGCATGTTGCTTCTCCTTCATTGGGGATGCAATACTTTACCAAGAGTTGTGTGATGTTTATTAATTGTGTTACATATTTAATGAAAGCTGTTTTGCCTGCTCAATCTTAAGCACCTTTAAAAAAAATTTTAAGATTTTTTATTCAGGCAATTCTTTTTAAAATAACCAAAGATTTGCGTGAAGCAGTTTTCAATAGGGCTATTTAAACTTCAACTGTTCAATATTAAAAAGCAGTAATATTTCAGTGTGGACTCTTAAAGTGGTCGCTCCATATCTAAGACTAATCAACATCTAGCATTCCAAGCAGCATCATAGGAGCAGAAAGGCTGACGTTTCAGGCCGAGACCCTTCATCAGAAATGGGGGAGGGGAAGGGGGTTCTGAAATAAATAGGGAGAGAGGGGGAGGCGGATAGAAGATGGATAAAGGAGAAAATAGGTGGAGAGGAGACAGACAGGTCAAAGAGGCGGGGATGGAGCCAGTAAAGGTGAGTATAGGTGGGGAGTTAGGGAGGGGATAGGTCAGTCCAGGGAGGACGGACAGGTCAAGGGGGCGGGATGAGGTTAGTCGGTAGGAGATGGGGGTGCAGCTTGAGGTGGGAGGAGGGGATAGGTGGGAGGAAGAACAGGTTAGGGAGGCGGGGACGAGCTGGGCTGGTTTTGGGATGCGGTAGAGGGAGGGGAGATTTTGAAGCTTGTGAAATCCACATTGATACCATTGGGCTGCAGGGTTCCCAAGCGGAATATGAGTTGCTGTTCCTGCAACCTTCGGGTAGCATCGTTGTGGCACTGCAGGAGGCCCAGGATGGACATGTCGTCTGAGGAATGGGAGGGGCAGTTGAAATGGTTTGGGACTGGGAGGTGCAGTTGTTTATTGCGAACCGAGCATAGGTGTTCTGCAAAGCAGACCCCGAGCCTCTGCTTGGTTTCCCAGATGTAGAGGAGGCCACAACGGGTACAGCGGATGCAGTATACCACATTGGCAGATGTGCAGGTGAACATCTGCTTGATGTGGAAAGTCTTCTTGGGTCCTGGAATGGGGGTGAGGGAGGAGGTATGGGGGCAGGTGTAGCACTTCCTGCGGTTGCAGGGAAAAGTGCCGGGTGTGGTGGGGCTGGAGGGGAGTGTGGAGCGGACAAGGGAGTCACGGAGAGAGTGGTCCCTCCGGAAAGCAGATAAGGGTGGGGAGGGAAAGATGTCTTTGGTGGTGGGGTCGGATTGCAGATGGCGGAAGTGTTGGAGGATGATGCGTTGGATCTGGAGGTTGGTGGGGTGGTACGTGAGGACGAGGGGGATTCTTTTTTGGTTGTTATTGCGGGGAGTGGGTGTGAGGGATGAGTTGCAGGAAATGCGGGAGACACGGTTGAGGGCGTTCTCAACCACTGAGGGGGGGGGGAATTTGCGGCCCTTGAAAAACGAGGACAACTGAGATGTACAGGAGTGGAATGCCTCATCCTGGGAGCAGATGCGGCGGAGGCGAAGGAATTGGGAATAGGGGATGGCATTTTTGCAGGAAGGTGGGTGGGAGGAGGTGTATTCTAGGTAGCTGTGGGAGTCGGTGGGCTTGAAATGGATATCGGTTTCTAGGTGGTTGCCAGAGATGGAGACAGAGAGGTCCAGGAAGGAGAGAGAGGTATTATAGATGGTCCAGGTGAAAATCCAGCTTCAAAATCTCCTCTCCCCTACCATATCCCAAAACCAGCCCAGCTCGTTCCCACCTCCCTAACCTGTTCTTCCTCCCACCTATCCCCTCCTCCCAACTCAAGCCGCACCCCCATCTCCTACCTACTAACCTCATTCCGCCCCCTTGACCTGTCCGTCCTCCCTGGACTGACCTATCCCCTCCCTAACTCCCCACCTACACTCACCTTTACTGGCCCCATCCCCGCCTCTTCGACCTGTTTGTTTCCTCTCCACCTATCCTCTCCTCTATCCATCTTCTATCCGCCTCCCCCTCTCTCCCTATTTATTTCAGAACCCCCTTCCCCTCCCCCATTTCTGATGAAGGGTCTCGGCCCAAAACGTCAGCCTTTCTGCTCCTATGATGCTGCTTGGCCTGCTGTGTTCATCCAGCTCTGCACCTTGTTGTCTCATCTTCAGCTGCTTCATCAATGACCATCCTTCCATCATAAACTCAGAAGTCGGGATGTTTGCTGATGTCTGCACAATGTTTAGCACCATTTGTGACAACTCAGATACTGAAGCCGTCCATGTTCAAATGCAATAAGATCTGCACAATATTCAGGCTTGGGCAGACAAGTGGCAAGTAACATTCATGCCACACAAATGCCAGGCAATGACCATTTCCAATAAGAGACAATTGAACCATTGTCTCTTGACTTTAAATGGTGTTACCATTGCTGAATCCCCACTATCAACATTTGACCAGAATCTCAACTGGATTCGTCACATAAATACAGTGGCTATAAGAGCAAGTCAGAGGCTAAGAATATCACAGTGAATAACAAGCCTCCTGACACTGCAAAGTCTGTTCACCGACGAAAGAGCACAAGTCAGGAGTGAGGTGGAATAGTCTCCACTTGCTTGAATGAGTGCAGGTTCAACAATACTCAAGCTTGAGACAATCCAGGACAAAGCAATCTGCTTGATTGGAACCACAATCACTCCCTCCACCACTGATGTCCAGTAATAGTGGTGTGTGCTATCTATAAGATGCAGGAATTCAACAAAAATCTTTAGACAGCACTTTTCAAGCTCATGACCACTTCCATTAAGTGGGACAAAGGCAGCAGATGCATGGGAACACCACCATCTGCAAGTTTCCCTCCAAGCCACTCATGGAATGAATTGCTGTTCCTTTATTGGGTCAAAATCCTGGAATTCCCTTCCTAAGGGCATTGTGGGTATACCTACAGCACATGGATTGCAGCTATTCAAGAAAGAAGCTCATTGCCACTATTTCAAGGGTAACTGGAGATGGGCAATAAGTGTCAATCAGCCAGTGATACCACTGCCACATGATCGAATAAGAAAAATTTGCAGCTGATGAACTGGTAAATTTTCTTCCTTTTCACTTTCTTTGGGGCCCCACTCACCTACCTCATTCAAATTCCTGGAGACAGTCCTCCAGTCCCATTGTAGAATTTGAGAAAAGACTACTTAAACTAGTATTCTGCATTGAAATTTCTCTTCCAGAATTGTTGTTTGGTATGCTCATACTATTCCTCTAGGAGATGAACTTTGGGTTGGAATTGTTACAATGCTGGTAAAAAAAATGAACTGTCAATATTCACCTTTCATCATCTGACTTGAATAGTTAAGATCTTCATGGACTAAAGTGACTTTTTTAAAAAAGGAACATACCGAAAATAGCTGCTATGTTCACCTGATCACAGATTGAGGCAAGTCTTGTGAAACCAGTGTGAGATATTGTTATGGATTGGACCAAAACACCCTCAAAATATTCAGAAGATACTCTAGATCCTAACTTTTCCTTATTTTAGAGGTAAATGTAAGGTGTTGTGTTCCAGATGCAATTCAATTGGTCAAACTACTGGAGTTAAAGCAAAACACGCTTTATTCGTCCACTATAGTTAAAATACAGCAAAAGAAAGAAGGAATGGAATAACTTGGGATTGGACAACTTAACAGAATAATAGATACAATAACTGCTAATTAACTGACCAGAAATAGAACCATCCCATAAACACATCCTTCTCAAAAGTCAAATTCAGAAAACAGATTTCTCACATGCAACTGCAGTAGCAATTTGTAACCAATTTGTAACCAATAGAGGGGAAAAAATAGCTTCCACTTCTTCAAGACCCTAACAGCAAGTGCTGAAAACAAAAAAACTAAAAATCCTGGTTCTGTGAAAGCTTTACCATACCCATTCAGCCTGCTTCTATTGTTCCTACACAAAAGAAGACCCAAGGCCTCGCAAGCTGTTTACTGTAGTAAGTCTGGTAGACTGTTTTCAACACTGTCTTAAAACCACTTTTCAAAAAAAAGGCAAAATACACCTCTTAAAGCCACAGTGTTGTCACACCTCCCCCCTTAAAAAATGAACCATTAATATACATAGATGACTTTATTTTGTAAAAACCTTTAGTTTAATGCTATTAGCACACAATACATATACGTTACATGGACTCAAAGCAAGCAAATATTGGCTACTACAGTCTTTTTCAGTCTGTTTTTGCCCGCCACTGAATGCCTCCATCTTTCTTCATCGAAGTCGTGACATGCATCAGCAATTATGTTCTCTCATCCAGCCATGCGTATATTTTTCAAACTGGATGGCTGCAATAATAAGCTCCATCTAAACAGTCAGGAAGTTTTGTCCTTAAATATCTCCAAAAGCGATCAGTATATACAGTTGTCTCAGACACATGATTGGCAATATAAATATTGAAATGTTGCAATGCCAATACCAAGCTCAACATCTCATTCTCAATCGGGAAATATTTCAATTGATGATTATTCAGTTTTTTGGAAAAATACCCATTAGGTCTACCTTGTTATTTTCTTGCAAGAGTACTGCACTGACACCTACATCACTTGCCTTGATAGCTACCTTGAACGGCTTTGTATAATTGGGTGTGGCTCACACTTGGGTGGTGGTTAACCCAGCTTTCAGGCTGTCAGATGCCTTCTGACAGTCCTCCATCAACTGAATTTTCTGCACTTCTTTAATAAATCAGCCAGTGGAGCAACCACACTGCTAAAATTCAGTATGAACTTCTGATAAAAAAAAAATACCCAAACCCAGGAATCGTAGTACTGGCTTCTTTGTCAGTGGGATGGGGAAACTCCCAAATAACTTTTGTTTTCACATCTTGTGGGACTGCCTGTCCATAACCGTTGACATGGCCCAGGAATGTGACTTGGGCTTTTGCGAACTCACTCATACCCAGGTTCATCACCAAGCCCTCCTCCCGAAGTTGATCGAACAATTCCGATAGATGCTGCAAATGTTCCTTCCATGTGTGGCTAAAAATCACCACGTTATCGATGTACACCACATTATTGGGTAATTTCAAAATGACTTTATTGGTTAATCTTTGAAATGTGGATGGTGCATTTTTTACACCAAATGAAATGACTTTAAATTGGTACAGTCCATTCAGTGTCAAGAAAACCAAAATTGTCTTCGCTGCTTTGGACAAATGTACCTGCCAGTATACTCTGACTAAGTCCAACTTTAAAATATAAGTTGCTTGTCCTACCTTCTCAATACAGTCTTCCAAACATGGAATAGGATATGAATCAGATTTTGTAACTGCATTGCGATGGTCCACATATAATGGTTGAGCACCATTTGGTTTTGGCACCATTACTATGGGTGACCTCCAGTCGCTGCAACTAACTTCAATTATATTGTCTTTGAGCATGTGTTCAATCTCAGGTCATTTCACATTTCGTCTAGAATGTAACTCAGTAATTTATCCCCATTTTTGAGAACTTGCTTATTGTCCAATTTAATTTGAAGAATGTCCAATTCAGAAGCATCTGAACTTGTTTCTTCACTCTGTGTTGTAACGAGTAACACATTTTCCTTTTGCTTTCCTTCCCTACCAAAATATCTTTTGAGCATATTCACGTGACACACAGATTTCTTTTCTATTTGGCATTCTAATCTAATAACACACCTCACTCAATCTCCTTTTGATTTGATAAGGCCCATTAAACCTTGCTTTTAAAGTTCACCTACCACTGGATG
Source organism: Rhincodon typus (assembly GCF_021869965.1). Lineage (NCBI taxonomy): Eukaryota > Metazoa > Chordata > Chondrichthyes > Orectolobiformes > Rhincodontidae > Rhincodon > Rhincodon typus. The sequence continues at coordinate 28,407,368 of NC_063346.1, read as the reverse complement.
TAACACTAACACTTTGTGTCCAGTAGTAAAATTGCAGATTTTTGATTTCTTGCCTAAATTTCTGTTTCATCACATGCTGTACTACTTTCATATGCTGTCAACCCATCTCACCTGCTCTATTTAATCCTTCCCTAAAATATGACACATAGTCCAAATGTGTGGTTTCTAAACTCTGACTCACCAATTTCTCCTTAATTAATTTCACTAGTCCTCTCACCTCATGCTCAAAAACTAATTCAAATGAACTGAAATTGATAGATTCATTCGGTGCATCCCTAATTGCAACAAGTACAAATAGAATGCTTTTATCCTAATCCTCTGGACAGTCTTGACTATAAGCCCTCAACATGGTCCTTAAAGTTTGAAGCCACTGTTCTAACACTACTTGCAATTCTGGACGGTATGCGGTGGATTTGAATTGTTTTATTCCCAAGCTATCCATCACTTCCTTGAATAATTTTGATGTAAAATTTGACCCTTGATCCAATTGTATCTCTTTGGGTAGTCCATACCTTGTAAGAAATTTGTGTAACTCTTCTCCAATCTTTTTAGCTGTGACACTGCATAATGGAGTGGCCTCTGGAAGTCTAATTGACACATCCATTATGGTCAACAAATACCAGTTCCCACTTTTTCTTTTAGGTAGGGGTCCTATGCAATCAATTAAGACCCTTGTAAAAGGTTCCTCAAATTAAGGAATGGGTATTAAGGATGCTGGTTTTACTGCTGCCTGAGGTTTTCCAATCACCTGACACGTATGACATGTTGGCAAAATTCAACTACATAGTTATGCAGTGCAGGCCAATAAAAATGTTTTTGTATTTTGGCTTGAGTTTTCCTGACTCGCAAACGACTTCCTACTGGTAATTTATGTGCTTTCCACAACGCTTTCTTTCTATAACCCATTGGTAATACAACTTCTGCCCATTTCTCATCTGCCTGAATATGTGTTGGCCTCCATTTTTTCATCAAGACTTCATTTTTAAAATAGTAACATTCTGGGATTACTCTCAGATTCTCCTTTTGTGTGCTCTTTTTAATGCAACTGTTTAGTTTTTCATCTTTCTGTTGTAATTCAATTAATTTCTCTGAACTAAAAATATCTACTTTGATCTCCACCTGTTCTTGTTTTTTCTCAACCATTTGATCAAACATAGTCTCTGTCAAATGAACTTCAACTTACTTATCTTTATTCTTTGATTTCTCCTCATGCTTCAACCTGTGGCTTTGTGACCTTGTTACCACACAGTCATGGAAAATCTGAGGATAGACTTCTGTAATATCTTAGTTGCCTGATTTTCCACTGGCTTTTTATCCATAGTAGCCATCATTCCCGCCTATCATTACCAAGGATAAAGTGTATCCCTGGAACTGAGAATTTCTCTGATACTCCTACCACTATTTCACCACCACCGCCTTTTCTGGCAATACTCCTTGTTCTGGACTTCCCCAACATTGGGAACATTCTTCCTGCATCTAGACTGTCCAGACCAGTCAGGATTTTATATGAGACTATGAGATCACCCCTCATTCCTCTAAATTCCAATGAATACAATCCCAGTCAATCCAGTCTTTCCTCATACGTCAATCCTGCCCTCCCGGGAATCAGTCTGGTGATCCTTCGCTGGACTCCCTCAATAGCAAGAATGTCCTTCCTCCAGTAGGAGACCAAAACTGCACACAATACTCAAGGTGTGGCCTCACCAAGACCCGATATAGCTGCAGCAAGACACCGTTACTCTGATACTCAAATCCTCTTGCTATGAAGGAGAACATGCCATTAGCTTTCCTCACTGCCAGCTGTAACTGCATGCCAACCTTCAGCAACTATTCCACCATGACACCAGGTCTCATTGCACCTCACCTTTTCCAAAACTGCCATCATTCAAATAATAATCTGCCTTCTTGTTTTTCTGACCCAGGTGGATAGACTCACATTTATCCACATTGTATTGCATTGTATTTGCCCACTCACCCAGTCTATCCAAGTCAACTTGCAGCCTCTTAGTATCCTCCTTACAGCGCACACTGCCACCCAGTTTAGTGTCATCTGCAAATTTGGTGACATGACATTCACTTCCTTCGTCCAAATTATTAATGTATATTGTGAACAGCTGAGGTCCAAGCACTGAACCCTGCAGCACCTCATCGTCACTGCCTTCCACTCTGAAACGGACCTGTTTATTTCAATTGTCTGCTTCCTGTCTGCTAACCAGTTCCCTATCCATGTCAAACCATTATATCCGATACTGTGAGCTTTAATTGTCCTGACTAATCTCGTGTGGAATCTTGTCAAAAGCGTTTTGAAAGTCCAGATACACAACATCTACTGATTCACCATTGTGTACTCTACTGGTCACATCCTCAAAAAATTCCAGAAGATATGTCAAGTATGATTTCCCTTTGGTGAATCCATACTGACTAGGACTGATTCTGTCCCTGTTTTCTAAATGCTCATTTATTACATCCTTAATAATTGACTCCAGCATTTTCCTCGCCACTGATGTCATGCTAACTAGCCTATAATTCCCCATTTTCTCTCTCCCTCTTTTTTTTAAAGAGTTAAGTTACATTAGCTACCTTCCAGTCCATTGGAACTCTTCCAGAGTCTTCAGAATGCTGGAAAATGATCACCAATGCGTCCACTGTTTCTGGAGCCACTTCCTTAAGTATTCTGGGATGCAGAGCATCAGGCTCTGGGGACTTATCGGGTTGTAATTCCGTCAGTTTCTGCAATACCATTTCCTGACTAATAAGGATTTCCTTCAGTTCCTCCTTCATGCTTGAACCTCTGTCCCCTAGCATTTCCTAAAGATTATTTCTGTCCTCCTTACTGAAGACAGATCCAAAGTATTTGTTCAACTATTCTGCCATCTCTTTGTTGCCCATTAATGAATTCACCTGATTCTAACTGCAAGCGACCTACATTTGTCTTCACCAGAATTTTTCTCTTCAGTTATCTATTAAACCTTCTGTAGTCAGTTTTTGTTTTCTTGCAAGCTTACTTTCATATGCTATTTTCCCCTTCCAAATTAAACCCTTTGTCCTCCTCTGCTGAATTTTAAATTTCTCCCAGTCCTCAGGTTTGCTGCTTTTTCTGGCTAATTTATATGCCTCCTCTTTAGCTTTAACACTGTTCCTGACGTGGTTGAGCCACCATCCCTGTTTTACTCTTACACCAGACAGGGATGTACAATTGTTGAAGTTCATCCATGTGTTCTTTAAATGTTTACTATTGACCTATCCACTGTCAACTCCTTAAGTATCCTTGCCAGTCTATTCTAGCCAATCATATCATCAAAGTTAACTTTCTTTAAGTTCAGGACTCTAGTTTCAGATTTAATTGTGTCACAGCCCATCCTAATGAAGAATTCTACCGTATTATGGTCACTGTTCCCCAAAGGATCTCGCATCACAATGTTGCCAATTAATCCTCTCTTATTACACAATTCCCAGTCTAGGCTTGCTGTCTAGTTGGTTCCCCGACATAATGGTCGAGAAAACTGTCCCTCGTATATTCCAGGAAATCCACTTCCATCGCATTGGTTAGTCCAATCAATATATAGATTGAAGTCACCCATAATAACTGTTGTACCCTTACTGCACGCATCTCTCATTTCCTGTTCACTATAGTCCCCACCATCACAACTACTGTATGGTGGTCTGTACACAATTCCCACTAACGTGTTTTTCCCTTTGGCGTTCCACAGCTCCACCCATACTGATTCAACATCATCCAGGCTAATGCCCTCTCTTACTATTGTGTTAGTCTCCTCCTTAACCAGCAACACTACCCCACCACCCTTTCCTTTTTGTTTGACTTTCCTGAAAATTGAATAAACTTGGACATTGAGTTCCCATCCTTGGTCACCCTGGAGCCAGGTTTCTGAGATCCCCATTAAATCATATCCATTAATACTGTTTGCACAGTTAATTCATCCACCTTATTACAAATGCTCCTTGCATTGAGACATAGAGCCTTTAGGTTCATTTTCTTGACAGTTATTTGCAGGTAATTTATGTGCTTTCCACAACGCTTTCTTTCTATAACCCATTGGTAATACAACTTCTGCCCATGTCTCATCTGCCTGAATATGTGTTGGCCTCCATTTTTTCATCAAGACTTCATTTTTAAAATAGTAACATTCTGGGATTACTCTCAGATTCTTCTTTTGTGTGCTCTTTTTAATGCAACTGTTTAGTTTTTCATCTTTCTGTTGTAATTCAATTAATTTCTCTGAACTAAAAATATCCACTTTGTTCTCCACCTGTCCTTGTTTTTTCTCAACCATTTGATCAAACATAGTCTCTGTCAAATGAACTTCAACTTACTTTGACTCCTTTGGAATTGGTTCCTTCATTTTAATGCAGTTAAAACCAAATGTGATGGCTGTATGCTAAAAAGAAAATAAAAATATTTGTTGTGACCTACCAAAAGTGGATTATACAGAGGAAAGCTGATTCCTCATCCCGATCTGTTCATAACAGACTCGAAATCTATTTTCACCTCCAATTTTCCATACAGAATTGTGCAATAAAGGAGAATGTACTTATGTAAATCCCTTATTCAAGGATAGCATTAATGGTGTTCTTAGGTTATCCGGGGAATTTTCTTCACCTTACTTCTGCTAGGCCTGATGGGACTTAGGTCTTCTGACACAAGGCATATGTCCCATTCTGAGCCTGGGAATAGAAGTGCAATTCAGTGAGGAAGTGAAGCAATTGTCCCTTGACAGTTTGTATTCAAGTATTTGACCTTTTGATGGGGCAAGTTTATATACCTGTCATATTGATCTTTCAGAGAAGGAGGATGATGTGTTGATTTCTGTTTCCTCTGTGTGGTTGGTGCCGCTGATGTGCTTTGTAGGTGCTGTTTCCTGTCCTGATCACTTTCAGAGTCCAGTGCTGGGCAGTGTTCTGTAAAAGGCTACAGTCAGCTCTGCAAAAGTCTATAACTCTGTCTTGTTGTCTGAAAAGTAATCGACTTTGCTCACATGATTACTCAGGTGATGTGGACAGATCCATGATCATTGTAGACATGAGTACATGTATAACAGTAGAACAGTTGCAGAACAAAAGAGATCCATTTTTCACCTTTTTATCAAGTACATTCTGTTACAATAATCAAGGTGTTAGGCCCTTCTTCATTGAATTGCGAAAGTTGCCTTTGTATAAATTGTTATTATGTTACCCTTTGGTTTCTTGTTAAAGGTTTCTCTGATTTTTTTTGTGACATAAATATTCTCTCACTTACTCGTTACAGCTGGCAGGGATGAGTTGAAGTAGTAGCAGCAGCTGACTGCAGAGATGGTGTGCTGTTATTGGGTAAGCCTGTGTTTGGATTGGCAAAAACATTTTCTCAACCAAAGCCTCAAGATTATTGAAATCTATAACTTGCTATGTACTATTTTCTAATTGGGAGGCATACCGGTTTACAGATTTGTGCTTGAAAAAAAAATGATTCCAAGTCTGTGCTGAGTTGATAGAAAGTGAAGGACAAGGAGCACTTTTGAGTTGCAAGAATTTTTCATTTTCCATCACCAAAATATAATTAATTCATAAGTTTAGCCTTAAAAAACGTTGAGAATACACTGTCAAAGGGTTTCAAATATTGTTGCAAATTTAATATTGAATTATAAATACTTTGTTTGGATTTTTATATTTTTCATAATAGAAAATCATGTTCTTCCAAATAGCAACAAATTGACATTTATTTAGTTTTTCTAATGTTCAGTATGATCCAGAGTGCTTCATCGAGGTTTATTAAACAGATATGACAAAGAACTGAAGAAGAGAAAATTAGAAAATTAAAAAGGGAAGACCTCACAAGTCATGTTGAATTGACAAAAAAATTGCTTATAACAGTCTAATACAGCTCTCACTCTCACTTGAAAATGGAAAAATCCCCATGAAAAATGTTCAGTGTTCTTAAATTTCAAGTGGTTACTTTGTTAATCTGTTCTAAGAACAAATAAATGTCTATTCAGTGGCCACACCCAAGACAGTCCTTGAACAGCCTCATTAACCAACTTCATGGAGCAAAAATTGCGTCTACCAATGCCCTTTAAACTAAAGCCAATTTGATACATTTTCTGATTCAAACTACTCATCTCAGCAGCAAAACATCAGGCCATTAGTTAGTCACAGTTATGTAGGTTATGAAGAGATTGAAAAAGCATCATGATACTTTTGAATCTTGACTTCTTGGTGACTGAGAGTTAAAGCAAGTGCAGAAGTGGGCAGTCTTATGGCTATGAAACTGTTTATGATGGAGATGAAATGGGGCCAGTAGTTTAGGCTGATGTCACATATGTTCATGAAGTTCAACTTGAGACAATCACTGGGAAGGCAAATGGAATCAGTGACAAAGGTTTTTTTTTGTAAATTTGTTCATTGCATCTGAACTGCCCACTATCTGAACTAATTGCCCTTAAGAAGGAGAAGTGAATTGCCTGCTTGATCTGCTGCAGTTAATATGTTATAGGTGCATCTTTGGTGCTGTTCAAGAGGAAGATTTTGACTCAGCAACAATGAAAAAACAGCTAATATAACACATTCTTAAAAACCAACCTATTTGACACAAATTTTGGTCATCTGACTAATGTTTGGCATCATGTTTTGTGATGCTCCTGTTAAATACCTTAAGACATTTTTTTAAGTTGAAGATATGTAAGTAAAAGTTGTATATGGTTTGTGATTAAGCTTAAGTGGTTGTGTTCCCATGCATCAGTGGCCCTTATAGATAGTAGAGGTTATGTGTTTGGAAGATGCTATCAAAGGAAGCTTGCTGAGTTGCTGCAAGGCGTTTCGTAGACAATACAATCTGCCACTGTCTCTAGATGATGGTTGAGTGGAAATGATGTCTTGTCAAGTGTGCTGCTTTGTTTTGGGAAGTGTTGAATGTCTTGAGTGGTATTAGAACCACATTCATCTGGGCAAATGGAGAGTACTGTATCACATTCTTGGTGAGCTTGCAGATGGAGGAGAGTGCTCTGGGGAGCCGGAAGAGGAGTTAGATACTGCAGAATTCCCAGCTTCTGATTTGCTTGTTCAGCCAGATTATACAGCTGGCTGGTTAAGTTTCAGACTCAGGCGTTAATAGTGGGCAATTTAGTGATGGTAATGCATTAAAGGGGAGATGGTTAGAGTCTCTTGTTTGAGATGGTCATCGCCACAATGTGGCATGAATGTTACTTGCCATTTATGAGCCCAAGCCTGCAAGTTGTCCACAAATTGTTGAAAGCAAATGTAACTGCCTCAATTTCTGAGTAGTTGCAAATGGTACTGAACACTGCTCAAATGTTAGTGAGCATACCTACTTCGAATCTCATGATGAAATAGTAGTAAGTCAGTAAGTCATTAATAAAGCAGCCGAAAGATAGTTAAGGACACTACCCTAGGGAATACCTGCACTGATGTTCTGTAACAGAACTGATTGGGATCCAATAACCACAATCATCTGCAGTTGTCATGATATTACTCCAAGCAGTGGAGAATTTTCCACCTGATTGTCATTGACTTCACTTTTCCAAGTCACATGCTATCTTGATGTTAAGGGTAACGACTTGCACCTCCCTTCGTAAATCAAATTATCTTATCAGTCTTTGATCCAAGATTGTAATACAATCTGGAGTTGAGCAGCATTAGTCGAATCCAAACTGAGAAAATTCTTGTGTAAGTGCTACTTGATACCTCTGTCAATGACATGTTCTGTTTCGTTGCTAATGATTGAGGGTAGACTATGTTTGATAATTGATCATATTGGATGTGCCCTGCTTTTTTATGGACAGGATACGGATGGATAGTGTTCCACATTGTCAAGTAAATACCAGTGTTGTAGCTGTGTGGCTGCAAGAGGTACAGCTATTTCTGAAGCACAATTCTTCAAAACTACAGCTGGATTTTGTCAGGGGACATAGCCTTTTTTGTATTTGGTTCATTCAGCTGTCTCTAGATACGAGAGACCGAAATGATCATCCATTTGGCAGTTCTGGCTAAAGATGAAAGCAAGTTCTTCAGCCTTGACTCTTGTATTAACATACTAGCTTGCCCATCATTGAGGATAAGGATCTTTATGGCTCTTCCTTCTCTGGTTAGTTCAGTTGTTCATTTTGCCATTGCAAGTGACCCTCAGTCTGTCAGATGCTTGGTTTTGAACTGTTAGATCTGTTCTAAATTTATCCTGTTTAGTCCAGACATTGAACTACAAAACATGATGATAAATATCATCTGGGTAAAGGAGGCACTGTATCTGCATTATTACCAATACTGTAATAAAAAGATGCATCTGCAGATTGGTATGGATGAGGTCAAGTAAATATTCCCCCTTCTTGATTCTCTTGGCACCTGTCACAGGCCCAGTCTACTAGATATGTCAGCTCAATCACCTGTTGCACTAACAGGCCACTTTTGGTGATGGATGCTGAAATTCCCCAACAAGAATGAAGTCATGTGTACAATTTATAATGGGGCTGAAGATAGTGGCTTTATTTTCCCCAATGTTTAATTGGAGGGAATCGTTCTTTATCCCAACCTATATGTCCGTGAAGCAGCCCAATGATACACAGACACTGGAAGTATTGAGAAAGATGGTTGAACAGTTGAGCTATATATTGTCAATATACATTCTAACATGGAAGCTTTATCACATTTCTTTGGATGATTTTGACAAAAGGATTAATTGAATGAGCTGGAGTTGGAGCGGGTGGATGTGAACAGCTGCTAAAGATAGATTCTTCAGAGGCTCCAGACTATGGTTTAAAGTAGGACGGAAGCCATTGCTGGAGAGGCTCTGGCTATTCTTGAACAAATATAACAAGCAAGTGAGGGCGTTCCCAAAGTGTTGGACAATGGGGTGAAACATTGAGGAGTATAGCTTGGCATTTCTTGTCAAAGACTGAGATCAAGGTTCAATAATACATTGTGGTGCTTAAGAGGTCTACAAAACAGGTAAAGGCGCTTTGGCCCATCAAATCTGCACCAATCAAAAACAACCACCTAACTATTCTAATCCCATTTTCTAGTTATTGTCCTATCACACTTTATGTCTTGGCATCATAAGTGCACATCTAAATGTTATAAGGGCTTTTGCTTCTGCCACCATTGCTGACAATGAATTTTCCCTCTGAGTAAATACACATCCTCTCACATCCCTCTAAACCTCCTGTCCGTTACCTTAAATCTATGTCCACTGGTCATTGATCCCTCCACCAAGAGGGAAAATCTCTTCCTGTCTACCTTATCTATCACCCCCATACTTTTACACATCTTAATCATTAACCCCCCTCATTCTCCTCTAAGGAAATAACCCCAGTTTATCTAATCTTTTCTCATAACTAAAATTCTCCTGCCCAGGTAGCATCCTGATAAATTTCTTTTGCACCCTCTCCAGTGCAAACACATCTCTTTTATAACATGGATTCCAGAACTGCACATAATACTCTAGCTGTAGCCTGACCAACATTTTATACAGTTCCAGCATAACTTCCCTGCTTTTAAACTCTGTGCCTTGGCTAACAAAGGTAGGTATCCTATATGCCTTCTTTAACCACTTATGTACCTGCCCTGCTACTTTAAGGGACTAGTGGACATTGTTAGAAACCTGATTGATTTTTCATTTTTTTCAACCAATTTTTGCTTTGGAGCTTTGAACTAGGTGCTGAGCGCTGAAAGGTAACCTCTGAACTCTGAGCAACAGTTTGTGTTCAAAAAAAAGAACAACAAGCTGTTATTTATTTATGAGGCCAGGCCTGAAAGTTAATTGCAGGTTGTTTCTTGTTAAAACAGTGTTCTTCGACACTTTGACCCTCTGGAGAGACCTTATGCTGAGCCAGATAGCAGATGTTTGGCCATTAACAAGGTCAGCACCTGATTCCAGCAAGACTGGGAGAGAATATGATGATCAAACAGAAGGAGGGGCTGGAGTTTTGAACTGTGGTTTCTGAGAGAAGGAATTCGGACGTTGATGCTGCAGTATGAAGATTTGAAAGTACCCTGTCTAACCACCTATTGTCAAATATTAGAAGGTTGGAGAATAGAAACTAAGTTGTAAGCCTTATTGAATCATTGTCAGAGTGAACTGGTATTATGGACCAGACCAAACCCCACTCAAATATGTCAAGAAGATCGCCTAGACTCTAACTTGTATCTCATTTAAAGGCAAGTGTAAGATGTTGTTCGATTGGTTACACTAATCAGCTTTAAGCAAAGCACACTTTATTCTTACACCCAGTTAAAAAAAACAAGTGAAAGAAAGAAGAATTGGTATAACTTTGACTCTATTGGAAAGCTTAACAGAGTAATAAATTACTTAACTATTAAACAGCAACTGTTCCAATATAGTAACTTTCCATAAACACAACATTGGCAAAGGCAGAGTCAGTAAAACATTATCTCATATGCGATTCTGGCTGCAGAAGAAGAACCCAAACTTCTAGCTGTAACACAGAGAGAAAGAGACAGCTTCCACAGCCATCTTCCAAACCCCAAGAACTACTGAAAGCTAAACACAAACCCTGATTCTGTGGAAGCCAGACTCCACCCATTCATGCTGCTTCTATTGTTCCAACTTTTCAAATCAAACTGAAGTCCTAAAAAGCTGTTTACTTTATTGGCTTAGAACAGACCACTCGACACCTATATCTCAACATCTCTTTATTAAAAAGGTCCCATGACAAATTACACCTCTCAAAGCCTTAGTATGGTCAAACTGGAAAATATAACATTGATCAACCTCTTCGGAAAATCAGTCAAGAGACAGTCCCATGTATCAGTCAATCAATGTATCATGAAAACTGCTTAAGTAATCTGACCAGTTTTGTTATTCTTCCTTTTTTTAAATTTGTCCTTTGACTGTGTTAGTCTGTCTTTGGTGTGAGTAGGGCTGTAAGCTGGGTTTTGGGTTTAAATCCTATACATTAGATAGCTTTTTTAAAAAACTTTGCTCTACTGAAGCTACTCTATGATTAATAAATCGTTATGTCTTTTGCTTAAGCTATAGACCCTGTATCTAGTTTTGAACATTCACAAAGTCTGTTGCTTGTTATTCAAAAAGTCAAATTAGGAACCATTGGAGTCAATTTTGAGGGTCATTGAATATTTTCATTTTACTGTGTTATGAATACAGGGATAGAGAGCCTGATTTGCTTTGACTGTCTCTGTGTCATGACAAAATACACACCAAGATCCCTCTGAACTTTGGTGCTCCCATGATCCTACATTCATCATGTATTCCCTTGTCTTGTTCATCCTGCCCAAGTGATTAAATTCCATTTGCCACTGATCAGCCCATCTATATCCTCCTGTAATCTAAAGCTATCATCCTCACTGGTTGCCAGTCCACCTGTTTTCGTATCATCCACTAGCTTACTGATTGATATTCAAGTCTAAGTTGTTTACAAAAATCAAGGATTCCAACACTGATCCCTGTCGAACCCTACTAGATGCAGGCAACCATTCAGAAAGACACCCCTTGACGACCACCCGCTGCTTCCTGGTATTTAGCTAATTCTGGATCCAATTAGCCAAATTTTCTCGGATCTCATGGCCTGTTAGCTTCAATATGAGTCTCCCATATGGGACCTTATCAAAAACCTTGTTGAAGCCCAAGTAGATTATGACAAATGCATTGCCTTCAACCACACATCTGGTCAGCTCTCCAGAAGTTCAGTCAAGTTGGTCAAATATTACTGACATGACATGTCAGACATGACATGACTATCATGGTCGTAGTTGGAGACAGGAAACATAATTTGTGATTTTGAATAAAGCTGTATCTAGTCTGTGATTAAAATCAATATAGGCTCAAGTCTGAGGCCTAAAATGTTATGCAATAGGCTAATTGGAAGAGGCATAATTGGTCATTGAAGCTGGAGTTAAGTAAGAGAAAACCGATTAATGGCTTTAAATTTGAATTTCTCTTGCAGCAAATTGTTGCAGACATGATGGGATGACTGAAATATCTCTGTGCTTAGAATAAATGTGGTTCTATAACAAAACTTTAATCTATGTTCCCTCTAATTTTTTTCTTTTACCTCTGAGGTTCATGTGCAGCTGTGACTTCTAAAAGTAGAAAATAATGCTAGAAATGGTGTCAGCACACCTAATTGACGTATGTAGATCTTTGGAGTGGCCATGCAGTTTAGGTTTCAACTAGAGAGCAGGTTATTGCTTAATAACAGCATAGAGCCCTACAAGACCCCACTTGTCATGTTTTGCTTTTCAGAAAAAGATAAAATTTGTGCATCCCGTCTGTTTTCTGCAAACCAGTCAATCTTGTATTCATGTACTCTCTACATCATTTGCCTCTACTTTTGCATGATAACATTTCATATGCTACTTTGTCAAATGCTTTCTGGAAACTCAAGTAGTTTATGTCAATGGCGATCTCTTATCCCCAGCATATTATTCCTTCAAAAACTCCAACAAATTGGTTATACACGATTTCCCTTTCACAAAACCATACTGAGTTTTTTTTATTCACTTGTGGGATGTGGACATTACTGGCTGACCAGCAGTTTATTACCTGTCCCTAGTTGCTCTTGAGTCTTCTCAATTGCCTTTAATTTTTCTAACTGCCTACTTATAACCTCTGTAATGATCACATCTAACACTTTTAATTTGAGTGAAGTTTGAAAATTAACATCAGATCACCTATTACGACATTAGATATCTCTTTTAAGGATCTGTTACGAAGTCTGTCAGGTCTCAGGGACTTGTCATCCCATAATTCCATCAGTTTGTTCATTATCACTTCCCTGGAAATTGTATTGAATTGAACAGAAACACAAGTACCAGTTAATGTATTTCCAAGTTCTTCCTTTCTCAACTTTCCTTAAACTTGTTGGTGGCATAATTTTCTGCTCATTATTTTGGATCTCAAAGGCTGAATTTTAAATGAGATTTGGTTGTATGTTTTCCATTGTGAGTTGATTCTTGGATGAAAAACTTAATTGAATTTTTCTATGGGACATAATGATTTGTTTCTACAGCTTGAATGAGTTCATGTTTGCTTGTATCCCGTTATGTAAATGTCATTTTTCCTCTTCAAATCCACAAAAATTCTTTTCAAAATAGGGAAATGAATCGGCCTAGACTTTGCCGTCAACAGAGTAGCAATCATTGCTCACACTAAGGAAAGCTGTCTATCACGACCTAGCAATCAATGATGACCATGAAACCATTGTTGATGGGAAAAACTCATCTAGTCCATTAGAGAAGGAAATCTTGTCATTCTTGCTTGGTCTGGCCTACATGTGACTCCAGACCCATGACAATGTGGTTGACTTTTAAATGCCCTCTGGACAATTAGGGATGGCTAATAAATACTGGCATAGCCAGGAACATCCACATCCTGTGAATGAATAAAAAAACTTGTCTTTTCCTTTTTCTAATATTTTCCCAATTTATTTTTCAGTGCCAGATATCCAGCAATGGAGATGTCACAAAGCAGTGTAAGTAACCAATTGTAATGAAGTATTTTTATGAACAGCAAACCAAAAAATGAAATGCACCGATCATCCTTCACTTTTAATTGCATTTTATAGAGAGCTGACTGAAATGGTATGGACAAATACAGAGGATTAAAGAAAAATTGAAATGTCGTGAACATTTCTTTAAAACGGTCTTAAAATATTCATTGTTTTCTTAATCGCAGTGACAAAATTTTACAAATATAAAATTAGCTTATCAGGGCCTCAGAATCTGGACCTTGGCTCAAAAGAAAATATCTTGTTCAGGCCAAAATACACAAAACGATTGCCTATTTCTCAATTCATGGTTCATGTGTTACGCATTGTTGCATAAGGTTTGCTGAAATGAAAGTACTCATCTAGACATCACTACATTACATTAATTGTAGTCAAAACCTCTATTCAGGCATAATATTTAGCTGTTATTTCTTTTGGTTTAAGTCTCCGGAATTTCACAGGTTTGACTTGGCTTTAGCAAAATGCAATGTTACAATGACTTCCCCAAAGTAGAGTTCCCTTCTAATTTCAAAATTGCGAACTTGTACAAGTAACTGCTGTTATTGTCTTTTGATGTACTGGCAAAGAAGTTAAGTGCATTTTTTTTTGTTTATTGCTTAGCCTTCATGACTGGCATGCATGTGGCAATTTTTTTTCATTTTGATCATTGAATTGAGCTGAAGTATGCTTATAAAATAAATATGTTGTGAAAAGAAGTTGAGGCATTTGTGATCAATTCATGAAAGTTTATGCACCTCCTACTGTTAGAAGGCTGGTTACTTGCAACAATAAATGGTATTTAGTTCTGACTAATGGGGTAACTTATGCTGATTAGATGGTTAGATTCTTAAACTGCCATCCTGCTTTAGTTTCAAAAAACAGACTTTGGGGAGTTGAGCACCATGGATCTATGAGATGTAGCTTTCCCCTCAATGTCGTGAATCAAATACTTCATCTTGATTGTAATATCATGATAGGCAACTGCTTTCCTGATGGGAGTTGCATTGTACTAAGATGTTGTATCAATTGCAGTCTGTAGACGTGTGTTGGAATTTGGCACAAGGAGCCAAACAATGTAACAGCATTACTTAACCAGCTAGACTATGTGTTGGTTTATTCACTGATCACAGTGAAAAAACCTGTAGCAATTTAAAGAGACTGAGAGATGGTGCACTGGGGAGATGGGAAGAAGAAATCACCAGAGTGGGTTTTACTTCTGAAAGTCAATTTGAGAATTCCTTGGAGGACTAAGTGACATTCAGCAGTCACTCGATGTTAACATGCATCTTAACAATGAGATGTGAACCTATTGCAAGCTGGGAGTAACTTTAAACAATTGCCAGAAAAGATTGCAATTCTGTGGAAACATGCTATAGGTATATATTTATATGGCATCCAGCTTGTTGAAAATCATCTCCTTTGCAAGATCCTGTATTTTAACTCTGAAAGGGCTAATATTTCAGGGGCAATGAAAAGAAAACACTTCAACACCCTGAAGCATATCTTCATCTTGACATCAATGAATGGGAGAACCTTGGAACTGATCATTCGGAATGTTGGCAGTTTGTCCATTTCGTTGCTTCATGCTTCGAGTCAGAATGTTTTAATAATAAGGCAAAGTGATGCAGAAAAAGAAAGAAAGGAAACAAATCATGAATTCTTGATCCCACCTCCTCATGGAGTATCTTGCCTCTTGTGACGTAGAGATCTGAAGGTTAAGAATTGATATGTTCAGTCACATGAAGACAGAAGACAGAGAATAACCACGAGTAGGCATCATCCTTTCATTGGGAAACAGTCAGCTATATGTAGTGTTGGTGATCAGTTGCATCAAGACATGAATAAAAGTTATCGTTTCTGTAGTGAAGAGCATTGTTTAGCAACTAAATAATGTCCAGTTGAGTTTAATTTTAGTTTATTGCTTATGGTAAAAGTCTTTGTTATGCAGTCCTTTTTGGTTGGTCACTGGGAACTCAAATATCTTTATAAAAGTTATCAGGAACTGTAACAAAACTTAAAAGTTAATGTCATGCTTTGTTCCAAATTTAAAGCTCTGCTGCTCTTTCAACTATTCTAATAAACCAAAAATGACCATCTTTTTTCTGCAGTTCACTATGTAGTGACCACCCAGCTAAAGATTGTGTTACCATGAAAATATTCCATTACAAATGGCATTTGCAATATTATCCTCACCCTGTTAATAGTTGGATACCAGAGAGATCCTGATACAGCCTAACCTCTTATAATGTTAAATTTTATTAATTCTGTGGCTCAAAACCAATACATTTCATATGGTATTATTTTGAGGGACTTGAAACCATTTTTTGAAATCTAAATTTCTGGTTCTAAGAAAGAAAAATCTTCAATTATAGGTGAAAGAAATCCAGAAGTAACTGTGATGTCAGCTCTATGTGGGGTAGAGATGGTGATCCAATTGAACTTAGTTCCAGTTATGGAATTCTTTAATGGAAGTTACTTTTTTGCCTGTGAATTCCAGTACATTCTCCTTCCCCTTCTTCTACCTGCTAGTTCAGTGTAGTGTACCTTTACCAATCATACTGAACATGTAAATTATTGCTGTAAATTTAAACCATTGCACTTAGTGATACATACAATTTGAACATGAATGTGAGATGACATTGGTGCCTTTATAGAGTAACTTTTACAAAAAAAACGTGTTTATCATTTATAAAGCTATTTATAATGATTATACCTTTTTGAGAATGTAAGAAATCGTTCGAAATCCTGTAGGTAGGTATACGAAAGAAAGTCATTCAAAATGGTTATAAGATCATAAGATAGCAGTGAGTGTTTGAAAGATTGTTGTTGGGTTTTGTTTGTTAGATAATTGCATTACTTCATGAAATCATGGTGCAAATAAATTAACAGGATATTACAGATGGCTTCAGTCTGAGGCCATCAAACACATTTGACTGGAATAGATAAACATCAAACACATAAGGAAAGGTTTTATGCTGAAGA
Source organism: Rhincodon typus (assembly GCF_021869965.1). Classification (NCBI taxonomy): domain Eukaryota; kingdom Metazoa; phylum Chordata; class Chondrichthyes; order Orectolobiformes; family Rhincodontidae; genus Rhincodon; species Rhincodon typus. Next base: position 28,390,920 of record NC_063346.1, on the reverse strand, counting down.
GAATGGATGCATTATGCTTTTAAATTGACGCATTAATGATGATTGGCCTCAACAAAGCGTGTATTTAACAGATTTATTGCATTCAGCATTGCTTGTCTTGATTTATCTCTGATTGCATGTATCGTAACAATTTGCCATGTGCACAGGTTTGTTTGACTTTTTGAGAAATGGTTGCCTTGGATGTCAGGTTTAATATTCTTCTGGTAATCAATAGCTGTGCATTAGGCAAAGTAATAAAGTCCTCAATGACAATATGTCAATTGTCCATTTTCTGCAAATTCGTGTTTAAGTAGAATACTGCAGATGCTGGAAATCTGAAACAAACGCAGAAAGTGTTGGAGAAATGCTGAAGATCTGGCAGCATCTCCAGAGAGAGTAACAGAGTTAACATTTTAAGACCATTATAACTCTTCTTAAGAACAGTTCCTTCCTCCCGCTCCCCCTTAGAAAAAAAATGCTTAATTGATCTGGGGAGCTTCAATTATTATTTCAACTTACTTCACTACATCTCCAAAAACAAAAAGAATAAATCAGGTATAATTCTGAGAATGAAGGAACATCCATAACTCCAAAAGATTGCACATGATAAAATTGCAAGATATATTATTATCAGAGATTTTTAACCAATGTATCATATACATATTCTAGAAAATTTTACTTTATAGTGAACCCACACTCTGATTAAAAACCAAAAGAACTGCAGACGTTACAAATCAGAAACAAAAAAACAGAAATAGCTGAGGAAGGGTCATTCGACCCAAAATGTTAACTCTGATTTCCTCATAACTTAGGAAAGGTCACAACCTGAAATGTTAACTCTGATTTCTGTCCATTGATGCTGCCATACCTGCTGAGCTTTTCTAGCAATTTCTGTTTTTGTTGCCACAGTCTGATTTTTTTTTTATTTCTCCTTATAATCAGGATTAGTATGCATTTTGAGATGATGGCAGATTCCATGCAGTGATCTGGGTCGTAGTTGCATGAGGGAAGACAATTCAGTGAATTGGAACTTGGGGTTTCAAGCTGAATGCATGGCTGTATTTTGCTACTAGCTTTTGCATGTCAAAGCTGCGCTTTGGATACCAGCACAATGCAATCTTTAGTCAACAATTTAAAGGGCAAATTCCAAAAGTAATTTGGAAGAGCTTGGAGATTTGGGAAAATGAAATTAAGTGGTTATTTTTCATGGATTCAGGATGAGCAAGATCAGCGCCAAGGTGATGGTCCTTCCCTCGACTTACTGCTGAAGCATGGTGGAGGTAATTTTCCCCAATAATAGGCTAAAGAAATCTACTGCTTTCATCAAGTAGATATGGTTGAAGTGGAAAATCAGGAATGTTACAGCCCGGTCTTTGTGCATTGGAGAATGTGCTTTAATAACTGTATGAGACCGTGGAAGGTCTTCCAATCACTGATTCAGCCACGTCCTGTACTGTACAATCCTTGCAGCATCCTAGCCATTCTCTTGCCAAGTGTATTTACCACTTTGTAATTCATATCCAATTTATTGCACCAGTCATTCACTGTCTGTCCAATTTCTGCCTCCCCATTTATCCACCCACCACTGCCACTCACCCAAATCCTTATGTAATGTGCTATGTCTGTCTGCACGTCTTCTGCACTGAAAGCCTTGCAGCCATCAAGGGAACATGTGATCTGGAAACACTCAGGTCTATTTTTTTAACGCTTTGTGTATGAAGACATTGAAAGATGCAAGAAAAAAGACAGGACTGACATGCTACAAATTGTGCAGCTGACAGAGGCAGAAGAAATGACATACTTTGAAGTGCCTGCTTATTTTGGCCATTGTTGCCAGCATGAAAGTTTTCATAACAACACTTCGCAAACAGTTTTTTCATGATCTGCCTGATGTATATCTGTGTTAGTGATTAAGAGTTTCCCATGGCATAATGGAAAAAAGCAGAGTTAAAGTGAACTTGTGACTTTGACAGCAACAGGCAATGCATAACCACAAGATCAAGCAGAGAATTCCACATCTTTAAGGAGTTTGCATATGTTGCATTTGCCCAGAACCATCTGTTGTGCCAGCCCATTGTATCCCCTATCCTGATGTAGGCATTTGAAAGCTTTTAAATTTCTCAAAAATGCCTATGCTCATGAGGACTTCCTTGAAAATGTTAGTCAGAAGGAATTAGGAAATTGTTAAGTATATTGAGACTTTAATCAGACCATTAAGCATCCTATGCAAGTACTACTTAGTCTTGCCTCTGTTCCATGGCAAGGTTCCCAAGCCCTGTGGTCCACATGCTGAAGGTATTAAATGCAAATTTCTGTTGAATTATCTCTTCAGATAGCTGCCTCATTAGCCTGTGATACTAACCCACTTTCATGAAGTGGCCAAACTTTATTCCGTTAAATGTAGAAGTAGGCAGTGTAGAGGTGAGTTGGGACAACTTTTGTCTTCTCTCTTCCCCCTAACCCATCCTGTTGGGTGGATAGTGGTTTAAAATTTCTCCTGGTGTTACTTTTTCTCCTATTATGTGTGGAAGAGTATTGTTCTTGCTCTTTGAGAGTCTAGTTGCGATATTAATTTATTGGAAAGTACATCTTTTGTCAAACTGTATAAAATATATATTGTTTTCAAATATTTGGACATTTCTGACAGTGAAGTGACTGAATTATGGGTTGAATATTATGAATAATATGAATGTTAATCCACAGCTACAATACAAAAATAAAATCCCATTGTTTTGCTGAAAGGGGTAAATGCAGAGGACAGATATGGTCAACATAAGTGGGTGGAGATTCCACTTTGTTAGTCGGACCACGAATTGCACTTAAAATCACATTAATTTTGAGAAGATTTTTCCCCCTTATTTGCATATAACCGAATATAAAATCCAGCACGAATTAATACAGTTGACAACAATTTAGAAGCATAGAATCATAAAAATGCAAATATGCTTTTTCTAAAAGAGATTGAACTAAACAAATAGAAACATAAAGTGCTAGGGAATTTCTGCAAATCAGCAAGCATTTGTGGAAGGACTAACAGAATTCATAGTCAAAATTTTCTGTTTGGGTTTGGGACTCTGAAGCTGGTATCACGGATGTATCTCAACTCTCCTACCATGTTGGGAGTAATCCAGGATGATTTTTGCAGGTTTGGCTAAAGTAACCAGAGAATGTGCTCAACATCCAATTAAAAATGACTCTCAAAGCTTAAAACTTGGTAGATCACTGTGGGCAAAGGCCTGAAGTGATTGTGGACTGCCAGAAGGCTATTTTTATACATTAGCCAGATTCCTAATGCTGTGGCAAACCTGCAGATTTACTGGATTTCCAGTTGACTTCTGACTAATAGCCTTAAGTGGCTTCTTAAAAGACTGAATAGTGGATCTGTCTCTCGCAGGTGGGGTTGCTAATCTACACTTGGTTCAGCCTTCAGGAAAGTGACTGACTGTCAGGAACATATTGAGGAATATGAATGCCAACCAGCATCGGAAAATTCAGCATTGGCCTCTGTTCCTCTGCCTATGTCAGCACCAGAATTCTGCCAAGGCTAAATTTGATGACTTTTGACACAAATCTTCACTCTTTTTTAGATTTGCCTCCTTCTGTCTCTCTTTCCCATCTCTCTCTTTCTTATCTCTCCTCCCCCTCTCTTGTTCTCTGTATCCCTCTTTCTCCCTCCTTTGACACCCCCTTTCTTGCCCGTACTTTCTCCCCCGCTTTCTTACTCCACATTCACACCTTTTCCTAAATCTCTGTTTCTCCATATTGTTTTTCATCACTCTCTTTTCCTTTTTCTATTTCCCCTTCTTTTCCTCTTTTCCCGTCTTTGCCTCTTTTTCCCTTCTCTCTTTCCTGGCCTCTCTTTTCAACTCCTCTCTTTCACTTGCTTTTCTTATCTCCCTCTTCTCTCACTTTTTCTCCCTCCACTCTGTATCCCTCTTTTCTTTCCCCTTTTTTCATTCCCCCTTTCTCTTGTCTTCCCTTTTACTGTCTTTTCTGCTATCTGTCTTTTCCCCATTTCGTTTATCTGCATTTCTGTCTTCTCCATCATTCTTCCTCCCCTATCTCTCTTCCTCCCCCATCTCTCTTTTCTCCCCCACCTCTCCTTTCTCCCCCACCTCTTTACCCTTATTCTCTTAGCTGGTCTGTTACCCCGCTCTTGCTTTTCCCTTCTCTCTCTGTTTCACCCTTCCTCTTTTACCATCCTTCCCTCTTTTAACCACCTTCCCTCTTTCTTTTCTTCTCTTTCTCTTTACTTCCATTTTTATTCGACACACTCTTTCTCTTTTGTCCCTTTCCTCACACTTGTCTCCCACTCTTCTTTTCCCCCTGTCTTTTCCCTATCCATCTCCTTTTCTCTGTCTTCATATCTTCTGTTGTCTTCCCTCTCTTTACCCCTCTGTCTTCATCTCACTGCCCCCTCTTTTTCCCTCTCTCCCTTTTTGCCTCTCCTATCTCTGGTGTCTCCTTTCTTCCACTATCCCATTTTTCCCCCTCTCTCTTTTTCCTCTCTATTTTTTCTCCATTTTACTTCCCTCTCTTCCCCACATACTCTCTTCTCTGTCTCTTTAGCCCATTCCTCTCCTGTCTTCATCTCTTCTGCTTTCTACTCTGCTTCCTGTCTGTCTTCCCTTGTCTCTTTTTTTCACCATCTCTCAGCCCCTATTGTCAATCTCTTTCTTGCCCCTCTATTTCTGTTTTCACCATTTTCCCTCTCCGCCACTTTTCCCACTCCATCTTAATTCATCTTCAACTTTATTGGTCAATATTGTCTATGTAAAAAAAATAGCTTTTGGAGAGTTCTGACTCAGGGCACACATTTGGCTAACACTGAATGACAGTTCCTTATGTTGACAGTTAGTTGTAATTCTGGAAAAATAATAATTCCCGACATGACAGTTTAACTCAGATTTGTTCATTTTGGAATCCAATTTTCCTTAGGGTTATCTTGGTAACTTTTTCTGTTCTGTGGATTCACTTAACTGCAGCACTGCATATTGATTGTCAAGATTTTTGCCATGAGCTTATTTCAAATACATTTTGTTATGTGTAATGTAATAAAGCATTGAAATAACAAAACTTAATCATATAAAAGAACAATAAAACACTCGCATTAAATTCTCGAAATTACAGTTTTTCTGGATCAGGATTAAATGTCATTCCATTTGTTTGACTGAAATCCATCTCATGAGTATTATTTTAAATCTATTTTATACTTGTGATTGTCAAATATTTTCAAACAAAATAGATTATTTGCTTTTGTCTGTAATGAACCGGGTGTTGCATTTTACAATATATTTGAATCTTGTAAACTACTTGTTAGGTGTTTTACATCCTGATAGAGTTTACTTTTACACATTGTTGAGAGAGGGCCACTGTGAGCTGAGGCACATTGCAGATTCAGTGAATCTTCTAAATTTTGTCAACTAATTTGGTGAATCAGTTTAATTAATGTTTTACTAAATAATTATGTAAGGTATGTTTAAGAGTCTTATATTTTGATAGCCGCATGAGCATCCAGTTATATCCAAAGGGATCAATGACGATGTCTGATTGAACAACCTAATTTAGGTGATAATTTGATTTGGTAGAAACTGAAAAAAATGTGCTTCAAGGAATTTGTCTTTATGAAAAGATGGTGATGTGATGATATGCTTTTTAATATAAGTGCTGAACCCATCATGATTTCTGCATTATTTTTATTTTAAAATTTTGTAAAACAAGGACCATAATTGAACAGTACACAGTTGTGAAAATTTTCACCTATTCCAGAAGAAATAAAATCTTAAAATGTGAGAGAAAAATTATTCAAATTTACATTGATGACCATCATTAGAATGTTGCCTAACACTTAGAAAATGCATTAGTACAATACCTTTTTATTTCAAATTCTAATGGCAGATGTTGCACTAAGTATAATTTGCTTCTGAATTAGCTCTTCCAATTCTTGAAAACAAGATTATATCCCTTTTTCAAACTTGATGTACTTCTCCCAGTTTCTCAACATAATGTACTAAATTGATCTTAACTGTCGCAGGAGCTATTCTATAGCTCAAACTTAGCTACTGCAAATCACCCAGAGCTGTCGGCAATAGTCTCGAAATTCTATTGCCAGTACTACTGGATAAATGTTTCATACATTTACTTAACATTTAGTAGAGCTCTTGACTTACCAAACACGTTTATGCTTGCCCCCAAAATAGCAGACAGGAATGTCATGCGCATTTAAATCGTGCATGTTCAAATGGTAGCAACAGTTACTTATCGACTGAAGCAAGTCATTGTCAAACTTGCAGCAAAAACTGAAAACATTTTCTCTGAGGCAATTATGTTACAATTCAAGAAACAATTTATCAGCTCACACTTAAGCTAACAGTTAAGTATTTGCTATATTCGTCAAGACATATGCATGAGCAAACAAAAGTATGTCTAAAGTAAATTTCTCTGTCATTTAAACTATTTTATTGATTTTTTTAAGTCATGCAATTAAAATAGAAGCTAGGGAAATTGAGAGGCAACAGTTCATGCTTAGAGATGGTAGGAACTGCAGACGCTGGAGAATCTGAGATAACAAGGTACAGAGCTGGATGAACACAGCAGGCCAAGCAGCATCAGAGGAGCAGGAAGGCTGACATTTCGGGCCGAGACCCTTCTTCAGAAATGGCGGGGGGGAAGGGGGGTTCTGAAATAAATAGGGAGAGGGGGGAGGCGGATAGAAGATGGATAGAGGAGAAGATAGGTGGTGAGGAAACAGACAGGTCAAAGAGGCGGGGATGGAGCCAGTAAAGGTGAGCGTAGGTGGGGAGGTAGGGAGGAGATAGGTCAGTCCAGGGAGGACGGACAGGTCAAGGGGGCGGGATGAGGTTAGTAGGTAGGTCATGGGGGTAGGGCTTTAGGTGGGAGGAAGGACAGGTTAGGGAGGCGGGGACAAGCTGGGCTGGTTTTGGGATGTGGTAGGGGGAGGGGAGATTTTGAAGCTTGTGAAGTCCACACTGATACCACTGGGCTGCAGGGTTCCCAAGCGGAATATGAGTTGCTGTTCCTGCAACCTTCGGGTAGCATCGTTGTGGCACTGCAGGAGGCCCAGAATGGACATGTCGTCTGAGGAATGGGAGGGGGAGTTGAAGTGGTTTGCGACTAGGAGGTGCAGTTGTTTAGTGCGAACCGAGCGTAAGTGTTCTGCAAAGCAGTCCCCAAGGCTCCGCTTGGTTTCCCCGATGTAGAGGAGGCCACAATGGGAGCAGCGGATGCAGTATACCACATTAGCAGATGTGCAGGTGAACATCTGCTTGATGTGGAAAGTCTTCATGGGGCCTGGGATGGGGGTGAGGGGGGAGGTGTAGGGGCAGGTGTAGCACTTCCTGCGGTTACAGGGAAAAGTGCCGGGTGTGGTGGGGCTGGAGGGGAGTGTGGAGCGGACAAGGGAGTCACGGAGAGAGTGGTCCCTCCGGAAAGCAGATAAGGGTGGGGAGGGAAAAATGTCTTTGGTGGTGGGGTCGGATTGCAGATGGCGGAAGTGTTGGAGGATGATGCGTTGGATCCGGAGGTTGGTGGGGTGGTACGTGAGGACGAGGGGGATTCTGTTTTGGTTGTTATTGCGGGGAGGGGGTGTGAGGGATGAGTTGCAGGAAATGCAGGAGACACGGTCGAGGGCGTTCTCGACCACTGAGGGGGGGAAGTTACGGTCCTTGAAAAACGAGGACAACTGAGATGTACAGGAGTGGAATGCCTCATCCTGGGAGTAGATGCGGCGGAGGCGAAGGAGTTGGGAATAGGGGATGGCATTTTTGCAGGAAGGTGGGTGGGAGGAGGTGTATTCTAGGTAGCTGTGGGAGTCGGTGGGCTTGAAATGGATATCGGTTTCCAGGTGGTTGCCGGAGATGGAGACAGACGGGTCCAGGAAGCAGAGAGAGGTATTAGAGATGGTCCAGGTGGTTTGACCTGTCTGCCTCCTCTCCACCTATCTTCTCCTCTATCCATCTTCTATCCGCCTCCCCCTCTCTCCCTATTTATTTCAGAACCCCCTTGCCCTCCCCAATTTCTGAAGAAGGGTCCAGGCCCGAAACGTCAGCCTTCCTGCTCTTCTGATGCTGCTGGGCCTGCTGTGTTCATCCAGCTCTATACCTTGTTATCTCAGATTCTCTAGCATCTACAGTTCCTACTATCTCTATATTCCAGCAGATTTATTTGTAAACACAAGCTTTCAGAGCATAGCCCCTTCGTCAGGAGAAGTGAGAAAGAAACACAAAGAACACAGAATTTATAAGTACAAGATCAAAGTGTCACACAACTGATGAGGATGTATCAAACAAACCTAAGATGTTGTTAAATTTTTAATCAGTTAGAAGGTTTTAATTGGTTAATATGTCTATGTAAATCCCCAAATTCCTTTGAAGTCACTGTCCTGAGAGAAGTAAAGGTTTTACCAGTGCAAAGAAGAGGTGACATTTTAGGTCAGACAATGCATGTTATGTGTGAGGCCTTGTTTAGAATCTGTTTGTGCTGAGAGAGGGGGCGAGAGAGAGAGAGTGTATGGGTGGGACAGAGAGACGGGTGTGTGTGTGTGTGTGTGTGTGGATGGGTGGGGGACTGTGTGTGTGTGTGTGGGGGGGGTAGTGTG
>NC_063346.1:28370027-28372324 GCF_021869965.1 Rhincodon typus | reverse complement strand
TGTGTGTGTGTGTGTGTGTGTGTGTGTGTGTGTGTGTGTGTGTGTGTAGGACAGTGTGTCTGTGGGTGGGGGGAAGTGTGTATTTGTGGGAGAGTGTGTGCGGGATTGTGTGTGTGTGTGTACATGCTCAGGACAAAGCCTGTGAAACGATTGTGTGATGTTGACACGTACTCCTCCACGCACTGATGCAATAGTGCTATCGCCAATGCAAGTTTCCATTTTAGAAATGGCGTTCCCCTATACGTAAGTTGCGTTGTAGTCAATTCATGTTAGAACCGAATGGACTTGCAATCCCTTTACATGTCCAACTCCCTCCAGGATGGTCTCAGGCCTCTCTGCTTCTTCATGGAACAAAGGCCTGAACCGTCCCCATCCACCACCGGCCTCTTCAGCTGGCCGAGCTCGTCCTCGCCCTGAACAAATTTTCTTTTAACTCTTCTCATTTCCTTCAGATCAGAGGGGTGGCCATGAGTACCTGCATGGGCCCCAGTTATGTCTGCCTCTTTATGGGAGACCCAAGTTCAGCACACTTAAATGTCTGCAGGATAAATGTACAGACTTGCAATCCTTCACTTGTAGCCATTCATGCTCAGCATCATCGTTAAGGTGACATGTTAGGGGCAACGACCTCACTCCAGGTGACCCTTTTACAAAGGGATAGGATGTTGCCAGTTGGCACACAATCAGAGGAGAAACCGCATACAGCTCATCCCCTCCCAAGAGACTCCTGAGTGACATTCCAGAAGTGCCTGGCCCTTCCACCCTGCCTGCAATCCCCAATCCTGTAGGAATTCAAGCAGAGGAGTGTGAACTTGCATCCAGCCAAGATACTCTCAGCATGTCTGGGCTCGTCAGCTGTAACCACCCTGAGGCCCACAAGCACAAAACTCCGTGGCCTGCAAGCTTCGTTATAGCGCAGGCTCCTTCTGTCCCAGCTGCGGATCCCTGGATCGCACAAAGACATTACTGGGATGAAAAGGAAAAAGGTGACCTATGAGAGCACATCAGTGCCATGGGTGAAATTTGATTGTAAATACATAATCATATTTTTAAATATATGTTCACTTTTCATCATCAGTTCTGTGACTATCATTTTAACTGCAGCTACAAGAAGGAAGATAGAGGCTATCCATATTTGGCACCACATGATGTTTTAACCGATTCTGATAACTGACTTTTCAACAATGTTCATAGTAACATGAAACTTTGACATGATTGAATGAGGGTTTGTTAGACGCTGTGAATACTTCCATCAGTTTATAACCTTAACTTTTATTAAGTAGGAGGAAAAGCATAAAAAAGTTCAAATCAGTAAACTGCATTCACAGTTGAGATTAAACCAGGGATATTGGTCTCAGCAACATCAAAATATTTGCAGTCAGTGAAGGTGACTCATGCGACTCTTTTCTATTGAAAAGTTGACAAAAATAGCCCTGCATGGGTTGCTTTGGCCAATGGTGTTACACTACAAGATGCTGAAGGTACTGTTCCGTCTGATGAATTCCCACATAGCACAATGCTGCGGCTCTCTCATGGATCCTCATATTCCATCATATAGCCATTGTGCTTTGTCCAGTTGTCTGGAGCAAAACCTGAAAGGATGAAGCAGCATCCTCTATTGTGCTGCAACGAAACTCCAAGCATGCTCTGCACTGGAACCTCATGTGGAGGAGATATCTATGATCCTCAGGGGAAAAGTTGAGGTGTTGCAGATACAGTGGACATTATGACATGGTGTGCAGACTACCATCTCTCAACAGACAACAGCACTGTTGCCTTTTTTTCATCTACATGGGATTTGAGGGAAGACAAGCAAGTATGAATCTCTTGCATTTGTCACACACGGGGGCATCTTTGGCCGGAAACTCCACATTCACTGGAGGTTGATGCTGGTACCGGGCTTTCTGATGCATGTGACCCTCATTCATCCCTGCGGATACTCTTAGTGACCACAGAGATGACAGCAGCTTCTGTGACTGGATCAATTGGGATATTTCCAATTAGCTATGTAGTTATTATTAAGATCCATAGCAATTCCTTAGTAATGTGATCATTCAGCAGTTGCAGCACTCAGACTGTATTTAACCAGATCCGCAAAATATTGGGTCAAGGAGGCCTTCAGCAATGAAGGCATTGAATGTTCTATATGGATCTTTCACATGTTGACCTGATTCAGATGTATGCTGCTGAAGCCATTTTGCACACATACATTAGGAGATTGTAAGTGTGGTAGCAAGAATGAGAAAATGACTCCCCCACCCCCACCCCCACCCCCACCCCCACCCCCACCCCCACCC